>NC_044034.1:319786822-320100515 GCF_901765095.1 Microcaecilia unicolor | reverse complement strand
CATCTCTGCTGTCTCTTGTAGCCTGGCACGTTTTGGCAGCTGTGTTGCCTAATAGAATGCTTTGGCCCTGAACATTGAGCAGGATGGTTTTGTTTGATTGTATAGAAATGAAAATGTGAACTAAAATACCCTGCTTGTGTTTTGTTGTAGTACTTATCTGTGGGTTCAAGTTCTTCTTCCGTGATAACTAGTCTGATGCAGATGGTCAGCTACATTAACACTGTAAGTCAAGGTTTATCTCCTGTAGTACAGTGTAAATTCTGTTTACTCCAGGGTGAATACAGTTTTTAAATGTTGAATACTTATACCACAAATATAGTAACAACAGCTCTCACGGCCTGGATGTTGAGAGCATAGAATTTGCTTCCTTGGGTCTTTCAGAAGGTGTCTCTCGGGTCTTGCTTGCTTCCAGGAAAGATTCCAGTAAGAGAAGTTACTCTTTCAAATGGAGGAGGTTTACCGTCTGGTGTGACAGCAAGGCCATAGATCCTCTATCTTGTCCTACACTAACCCTGCTTGAATACCTTCTACACTTATCAGAGTCTGGTCTCAAGACCAACCCAGTAAGGGTTCACCTTAGTGCAATCAGTGCTTATCATCAGCGTGTAGAGGGTAAGCCTATCTCTGGACAGCCTTTAGTTGTTCGCGTCATGAGAGGTTTGCTTTTGTCAAAGCCCCTGGTCAAACCTCCGCCAGTGTCATGGGATCTCAGTGTCGTTCTCACCCAGCTGATGAAAGCTCCTTTTGAGCCACTGAATTCCTGCCATCTGAAGTACTTGACCTGGAAGGTAATTTTCATGGTGGCTGTTATTTCAGCTCGTAGGGTCAGTGAGCTTCAGGCCCTTGTAGTGGTTGCACCTTATACTAAGTTTCATCACAACAGAGTAGTCCTCCACACGCACCCCAAGTTCCTACTGAAGGTGGTATCGGAGTTCCATCTGAACCAGTCAATTGTCTTGCCAATCTTTTTCCCCCGTCCTCATGCCCACCCTGGCTTGCACATCTTGGACTACAAGAGAGCATTGGCCTTTTACGTGGAGCAGACAAAGCCCTTCAGACAGTCCGCCCAGTTATTTGTTGCTTTTGATCTCAACAGGGGGGGAATTGCTATTGGAAAACACACAATCTCCAATTGGCTAGCAGATTGCATTTCCTTTGCTTATGCCCAAGCTGGGCTGACACTGGAGGGCCATGGCAAGGCTTATAATGTCAGAGCCATGGCTGCGTTGGTGGCTCACAAAGTCAGCCTCTATTGAAGAGATTTGCAAAGCTGCAACGTGATCTTCAGTCCACATATTCACATCACACTACTGCCTTGAGCAGGATACCCGATGCGACAGTCTGGGCTGTCCGTGCTGCAGAATCTGTTTAGGGTTTAGAATCCAACTCCACCCACCTAGGCCCGTTTTATTCTGTTCCAGGCTGCACTCTCAACTAGCTGTATATAGTTTCAGGTTAATCTACGTTTTCCAGTTGTCCAATGTCTATTGCTTTGCGTGAGCCTGGATGCTAGGGATACCCCAGTTGTGAGAACAACTGAGCCTGCTTGTCCTCGGAGAAAGTGAAGATACTTACCTGTAGCAGCTATTCTCCGAGGACAGCAGGCTGATTATTCTCACAAACCCACCCACCTCCCCTTGGAGTAGTTATGTTTCTTTTTGCTTTAGACCTTAACTGATGAGCGCGGTCGTGCGGCAAGTAGGAAGTCAGTCTGTGCATGTGTGGTGCGCTGCAGCACGCGCGCCAGAAGGCTCTGGCAAACATTTTTTCTTTTTGCTATTGCAAATGCTGGTTCCCGGGCCAATGTGGACGTCAACCCAGTTGTGAGAATAATCAGCCTGCTGTCCTCTGAGAATACCTGCTTAGAGGTAAGTATCTTTGCTTTACTTCAACATTAATTTTCACCAACACTGACATTCACAGGCTTCAAAAACGTCTTTTTTGTTACATACATTAATCCATTTTACACAGAATTCTTTATTTTATTCTCATAATTATGCACATTTAGTAACATTATGAGTATTATCATTGTTCATCAATATGTCATTTGCTTTTTAAGATGCTCGTCTGTTTTTTTTTAACATCGATAGCTTTGTGTGACATTCACCAATTTTATTTGGTGGTCTTTCACATTTTATCACTTTATAATTCACTCATAAAAGATGTATTTACATTATTTTTACCTTCATAACACATATACATTTAATAGAAACGACTGTTTTTACAGTGATTTATTCCATTGCATTCATTTTACTACACTGCTTGCCCTCCTGTGGCGACGTTTTGCATTGTCTTTTATTTCATTGTCATGTGCCCTGTAGCTCTTTTAGTTATACCTCAGGCACTTATCACACAATGCTATTTAAAAAAAAATTGTTTATTGTTGGAACACAAGACAATTTTGAGAACACAAAATATCGACAACAACCATATATTGTCAAAAGAACAGTATTTTCTCCCCAATACCACCACCACAATAAACCCTTTATCACAATACTGTATGGTGATATAGCCATTCAGTATTCTGCTTCTGGCCAGTGATGTCACAGTATCCCAAAAGGGAATTGGTATTTATCACCTCGCTCAGGAGCCAAGTCTCCACTATCATTACATTTGAGTGCACTCAAAGTAATCATGGACACTCTCCAATGCTGGACAGTTGGAGGGGCCGGAGAAAGCCACACTTCTAGTATTGTCTTCTTCCCCACAATAACTTCTCGCTTGAGAGTCTTTCATCCCAGCCGGCACTCATCCTCGGAAATAGAATGTGTCAAACAATAAAAGAGGCCTGGGTGACCAATGTAGATGTCAAAATTGTGACACATACACAAAGCTGTCTCCAAAATTGGCATACACTCAGGCATGACCAGAATACGTGGCCCAGGTGACACACAAGCAGTGGTATATCAATTTTGCACAGCACTTTGCGTTTTCTACCTTCCTTTTTTTTTTTTTTACTGGTTCTACGGTGTATGCTTAATATACTGTACATAATCGTCTGAATATCTTTTATATTTTTACATTTCCTTCTAAATTTTTTCATCTTTTTTAGCATGTACCAGTATGTTCTACCCTCAGTGTTTTCTCCCACTTCTGTGCAGTTTACTTTTCACTTCCGTGCCCTTTTTCCGTCCATCAACTGATGCACATGCGCTCAGTTTTGGCGCCTTTTTACTTCTTTAAAAACTCTTTTCAGAATGCAGCAACTTTTTCAGCAATAAAATGCAACTTTTTCAGCAATAGAGTTCCATTTTACATGCCATACTTCTTTTCATCAATGGTCTTTCTAAAGGTAAGATTTACAGCACTTTTTTTTACCACCTTTTGGCATCACTTCTGCCATCCATATTTTCCTCTCACTAATGGTATTTTACCTGCCTTCCATATTTTCCTTTCATTAATGGTATTTCCTGTATGTAAGGCTCTAAGGAGCCCTTTTACTAAGTTGTGTAGGCGCCTATGCATGCCCAACATGCGTCAGTTTGGAGTTACTGCCTGGCTACCACATGGCCCTTGAGGTAATTTCATTTTTGACATGTGTCCACTACCTGCACCGGAAAATAAATTTTATTTTCTGGCACGTAGCAGAAGCCGGACGGTAATTGTCATTCTACGCACGTAGACGATTACCGCACGGTTAACACATGAGACCTTATTGCCAGTTCAATGGCTGGTGGTAAGGTCTCTGACCCAAAATGGATGCACGCCAATTTTTATTTTGCCGCATGTCCATATTTGGCAAAACTTTTTAAAAAGGCCTTTTTTACAGGCGCGCTGAAAAATGAATCTGATGCGCCCCCTGTCACCTTCCTTGGGAATACAATACTGGTTTCTCGGCTTTAACAGATATGTAAATTAATCACACCAGATGCAAATCCACTCCATTAGCATCCATGATCCACTCTGTGGGGAACTTCTTCTTTCCACAAACAGTTCATCCTGTTTCTTCTCAACTGAGCCCACTTATTTTGGGAGATCTGGGCCTCAGTTTAAAACAGCCTCCTCCCCTGGACAGGACTTTTAATTCTCACTCTAATTTAACAGTCCTGTCCTCCACCCCACGGCTGTTGGTCCTGTTCAAATAGTACTCAGTTCCATCTGGCCCAATTTTCCATTCACATTGGCTTTTACAACAGTTATTGGCTTCCTTAGCATCATATCAAGGTAAGTACCTTCTTTCTTGTGCTTTATGGAGGTCCCTTTTCCTTCTCTGCAGGCTCCCTTCACTTCTGGCTTCTTGGAGGTCCCTTGACAAGCATCAGCACCAGCACGTCTCTTCAGCTCCTCCTGAAGGTCTCCTGTTCAGGTTCCTGTCTTCCTCTCTCCTCAGCTCCTTCTGGAAGTGCTCTTTATAGGACTGAGAATAGGTCACCACTCTCTTTCCAGACTCCAGAACCTTCTCTTCCGAGAGCTCCCCCTGGTGGCCTCTGTCAGCATTAGTTGTCTAGGGATGGTCCCGGGTCCAGTTCACAGAGGCAGTGGGTTCGTAGAGGCAGTCCGGCCCAGTTCTCAGAGGCAGTGGGTTCCCAAAGAATACACAATCCACACGGGTTTGGATATATATAGAAAGTATATTGTATTTGCATATATAGGATCACAGTACAGGTAAATATTCCAATGCTGTATCTGTATGTGGGCTTAGAAGGGAATCAATGAGAGAAAGGCAAGGATGAGGTTGTGCAGAGAAAGAAAGAAAGCAGAGCCATGTGCTCTGGGAGAGAAAGCTTTGGGGTAGAGCTGGGGAAGAAAGGGGGGCCAGAGCTGGGGCTCTGGTGGCTGGAGATGTGTGTGTGCAGAGAGAAAGAGAGAGAGAAGTGAGAGCAGAGCCCTGTGCTCTGCTTTACATATATCAAATAACTCCTTTTCTTCCCAGCCTTTGATTTCAGCTCTTTCCTTTACAAACTCCAGTTTCCTTTCCTGAAGTCAGGAAGGTGACCATTTTCACAGATTTTCCTCTTTGAAGTCCCTAGTTCTGGAGCCTATCTGTCTGGCTTTGATTGTTCTCAAGCCCTGCTCCCAGATAGTACAAAAGGTATGTTAATCAGGAGTAATTAAGAAAACACAGGGCTAGCAGGCAGCTGAGAACCATTTGGTCCATTTGCCATCCTTAGTGATTCCTGAGGGAGGGGGGAGTTCTCAGAAGTCAGAAGCTGGTTTCATCAATCCTGACATGCAGCCATCCTGACAGCCTCTTCAAGGCAGGGTAGGTCCTATACTAGGAGCACCCCCTAACTGTCCCTCAGGTCATTCCACCGGCGTACCCCTTTTGGCTCCCTCTAGTGACCAGATCAGGGCATTTTTCAGTCTTTTCCCTAGGACAGCACCCTCTGGCGGCCTCCTCAGGGTAGGGCAGTCCTGTGCTTATCACAATATACATATATATCAATACAAGATAAGTTGTCCCCATAAGATAATCTTCATTGTTAATTCGTGTTTCAGCCCACATGCACTCCGTTTCCTCTTTTCAGCCCACATGCGCTTTGTTTCCTCTTTTCTTTCCTTTTTGCAGTGCTTTATGGGGCCTTTTTCTAAGCAGCATAGGCGCCTATGCGCGCCCAACACATGTCAATTTTGAGTTACTGCACAGCTACTGTGTGGCCCTTGTGGTAATTTCAGTTTTGATGAGCGTCCACTACGCATGCTGGAAAATATTTTTATTTTCTGTCGCATGGGCGGTAATCAGCATTTTACGTGTGTAGACCATTACCGCCCAGTTACTATGTGAGACCTTACCACTAAGTCAGTGGCTGGCGGTAAGGTCTCAGACCCAAAATGGACATGCGGCAATTTTCATTTTGCTGCACGTCCATTTTTGGCAAAAATTTTAAAAAAGGCATTTTTTACTGGTGCGCTCAAAAATGATTCTGCGTGCGCCCAAAACACGCATCTATACTACCACAGGCCATTTTTCAGCACGCCTTTGTAAAAGGGCCCATATGTTACTTCATTATTTGCATACACCAAACTGATTCACTAGCACTTGCATTTCCTTTGTCGCAGTGGTAGGCAGTCTCTTCAATTACATCTTTTATGTCCAATAGTTCTTTGTTTTTTGGCAAATACATGCAGTGACCCACTCAGTATTCTTCACTTGCACCACTTCTTAATTGATTTTCACAGTGCATTCTATACATTGTCACTGGTTACAAGACATCTTTCATGTCAAATAGCTTTTTGTTTGTTGTTTTTGCATTCATACACAGTGAACTATCCTGAATTTTTTACTCGTATTTCAGTTTATACTACACAGCTGTATTTTGTCGAACCGACTGAGGGAGATCAACTACATAGTCACACATTGGCATATAGTTTCTCTGGATTGCAGCACCATCGGTTTCATTATTCATACACATAACTCATATTCACCGTCGTATTAATTTATTTTTTATTTTTTGTTTTCAATCCATTTCATTCCATAAGGTCTTCCATTATTCATACTTTATCACTGTACCACTGGCGTAGCTAGGGTAGTTGACACCCAGGGCGGGTCATTTTTTAACACCCCCACCCCAAATCCAGTACTAGGCATACCGAGAATACAAAACACTCAGGACCTATATATAGAGCAATTATACCATACCATAAGCAGTAATTTGTACGAGTCACACAAGGAAAAGGAAAGCATCTTAAACACTACAGTGAACACTAGAACATCAATTCACCTATTGTAAAACGAAAACAGACAGATTAGTATAGATCGTCGATCCTGCACAGTCAATGCCAACCGAAAGCCATGTCTTTTTCACAAACACAGATACACCCTAATCCACTATAGAAAAAGTAATAATAAACTTTCTATTTAGACAAAAATTAAACTGAACCCCCAAGATACTAGACTCTGCATACAATACAACACCACAGAAACAGAAAATGTCCCCTAGTACTGTGCAAAATATAAAGACAGCAGATGTAAATTTGAAAAAAACTAACACATACCAATCACCACTTTACAAATTAACAAATAGAAATAAAACAAATACAGAAAATAAAATACCATTTTATTGGACTAATACATTTAGCTTCCAGAGGCCAAAATCTCCTTCCTCAGGTCAATACAGTATAGTGCTGTTACAGTATCCTATCCTGACCTGAGGAAGGGGGTTTTGTTCTCTGAAAGTTGTCAAAATGTATTAAAATTAGTCAAATAAAAAGATTACCTTATTTACATGTTAAAGCAAAAAATTAAAAAATATGTATTTTATTTACAGTTTGTTGTCTCTGGTTTCTGCTTTCCTCATCTTCTTTTCAGTCTTCCTTCCATCCAACATCTGTCTTCGCTCTCTCTCTCTCTCTGCCCCTTCCATCCACTGTCTGCCCTCTCTCTCCCTTCCATCCACTGTCTGCCCTCTATTTCTGCCCCTTCCATCCACCATCTGCCCCAGTCTGCCATCTCTCTCCCCCTTCCATCAACATCTGCCCTCTCTCTCTCCCTTCCATCCACATCTGCCCTCTTTCTCTCTCCCCCTTCCACCCACCATCTGCCCCTTCAATCCATCTGCCCTCCCTCTCCCATCCATCCAGGGTCTCCCATCCATCCATCCAAGGTCTGCCCTCCCTCACACTCCCCCCTTCCATCCAGGGTCTGTCCCCTCTCTCTCTGCCCCCTCTTTTCAGCCCCAGTTCCAGCCCCCTTATTCCACCTGCCCCTAGTTCCAGCCCCAGCCCACATCTCCCACCTGCCCCCCTTTTCAGCCCCACTATCCCACCAGTCCCCAGCCCTTTTCTTCCATTAGTCCCAAGCTTCAGCCCCCAGCCACTTCAGCCCCCAGTTCCAGCCCCCTTCATCCACCACATGCATTGCATCCCCCCTTTTCAGCCCCAGACCCATTCTCCCACCTGCCCCAGGCATGGACCCATTTCCCTCTTGCCCCTTGTCAGACCCCAGTTCCAGCTTCAGACCCCTTCTCCCATCTGAGCACTCCCCTCTGAGCTCCCCCACCCCTTCCCAATCCCATTCTCCCCTCTGAGCACCCATCTGAGCATGCCTCTGGGCTCCCCCACCCTCCCTCCCCAATCCCCTTCTCCCCTCTGGGCTCCCCCACCCTCCCCAATCCCCTTCTCCCCTCTGAACACCCCTCTGGGCTCCCCCATCCCTTTCCAATCCCCTTCTCCCCTCTGAGCACCCATCTGGGCTCCCCCACCCTCCTCAATCTCCTTCTCCCCTCTGAGCACCCATCTGTGCTCCCCCACCCTCCCCAATCCCCTTCTCCCCTCTGAACACCCCCACCCCTTCTCCCATCTGAGCACTCCCCTTCTCCCCTCAGAGCACCCCCACCCCTTCTCCCCTCTGAGCTCCCCCTCTCCCATCTGACCCCGACCCGGTCCCGTCCCCCCTCATGGAGAGCCGACAGAGCCCTCGTCTCCTGCCATCACCCTTCGTTTTTTTTTTAATCCATTGCAGCGACGCAGGCAGCACTTCGCGTCTGCCCTCCGTGTGCTGTGTAGAGAGAAAATCACCTCGCTGGCGTCGGGCCTTCCCTCGTTGTGTCCCGCCCTCGAGGAAATAGGAAGTTACCTCAGAAGAGGGCAGGACACAACGAGGGAAGGCCCGACGCCAGCAAGGTGATTTTCTCTGTTCACAGCACACACAGGGCAGACGCGAAGCGCTGCCTGCGTCGCTGCAATGGATTTAAAAAAAAACGAAGGGTAAGGCAGGAGACGAGGGCTGTCCGGAGCACTCCCCCACCCGCTGACACCCGGGGTGTACCTCCCCCACTGCCCTTCCTACGCCACTGCTTACGCCCAAGCTGGGCTGACTCTTGAGGGTCATGTCACGGCTCATAGTGTTAGAGCCATGGCGGCGTCGATGGCTCACTTGAAGTCAGCCACTATAGAAGAGATTTGCAAGGCTGTGACGTGGTCATCAATCCACACATTCACATCTCACTACTGCCTTCAGCAGGATACCAGAAGCGACAGTCGGTTTGGGCTGTTGGTGATGCAGAATCTGTTTGGTGGACGGATTGAGCCAGCCGGGTTTTACTTCCATTGCTTTCCATTGAATGCAACGGAAGTAAAACCCGGCTGGCTCAATTACTTCCATTGAAAGCAATTGCTTTCCATTGAAAGCAATGGAAGTAAAACCCGGCTGGCTCAATCCGTCCTCCTTTTTCTGGAGCCATATGGTAACCCTACACTACTGCCTTCAGCAGGATACCTGACGCAACAGTCGGTTTGGGCAGTTGGTGCTGCAGAATCTGTTCGGAGTTTAGAATTCAACTCCACCCCCCTAGGCCCATTTTTATTCTGTTCCAGGCTGCACTCTCAGTTAGATGTTCTGGTTTTTAGGTCAATCCTTATGTCCTCACTGTTGCGAGGCCCAATTGACCTTTCTTTTTTGTTTTGAGTGAGCCTGGGTGCTAGGGATACCCCAAGTGTGAGAACAAGCAGCCTGCTTGTCCTCGGAGAAAGCGAAGATACATACTTGTAGCAGGTATTGTCCAAGGACAGCAGGCTGATTGTTCTCACAAACCCGCCCTCTTCCCCTTTGGAGTTGTTGTTCTTGTTGTTTCTTGCTTTGGATATAACTAAGCTCGGAGACTCACGCGATGGGCAGGAAGACGGCCGCGCATGCGTGATGCACGCGCCCCGCGCGCCAGAAGGCTCTGGTAAAACTTTGTTGATTTTTGCTTTGAAAACTTGCCATTCCTGGGGCCGCCGTGGACGTCGACCCAAATGTGAGAACAATCAGCCTGCTGTCCTCGGAGAAAACCTGCTACAGGGTATGTATCTTCGCTTTCTCCATGGATAACAAGATATAAGTCCTTACATACTTACAAATCCCTATGAGCTGTATTATACTCTAAACTTTAATAAAGACTGAAATGATCTCCTTGCAACAGCGACAAACAGGTAGTGACCTGCATGCATGGTAGGCTTTTCAAAAGCTTCTGGAATAAGTAAGCTGGTGAAATGTTTTCCTTATCTGGGCTCCATCAGATGACATCACCCATCTATAGGGAAATAACCTGCTGTTCACAGAAAACAAGCAACACTTGCTTCAGGTTAGTAACTTGATTATTTCTGCATTGGAAACTACTTTTTACATCCCATTTACGCTTTGAGTATAAGCTCAGCTCAATTGTAACTGATTTCTCCTAGTGCTACTGCATTTTAAGAATCTGGCCAACAACTGTCTGACCTTTTATCCCATTTTAACCCTTTTCCCACTCCTGATTAGCCATGCCATTAAGCCTTGGCCTGTACCTTGTAGATGTGCATCCTGTCTCTGTAGCATCTCTAGTATGACTGGCCAACAAGCAGAAACTGGAGTCAGTAATCATAGAAAATTTATTTAAATATATTGTTATATCTGTTTTATTTTCAGAGGTTTAGTCCATTTAATATAGTCATCTTGCTGACTGAAGTGGAGATCTGGACAAATGAGAATAAAATCCCAGTGACCATAGCGGATCCTATAAAGCAATTAGATGCTTTTCTAGACTGGGTATCAAAAAACATTGCTTTAGCCAGAAACTACGACACAGTATTACTTATTCAGTAAGAATTCATTATTTGCTTGTTATGTGAACCAATGTTATAATAAAAGTTAGATTTATTTAAAAAGGAAACGGATCTCACAGTTGACATGTGACAGAATTGATTAAGCATGCCAAATGTTAATCAGAGTCTGATGCTATCCCCTGAGACTTTTCTCATTAAGTGATTTTTCATCCTTAATTGTAGAGGAGTAGCCTAGTGGTTAGTGCAGTGGACTTTGATCCTGGGGAACTGAGTTCAATTCCTACTGCAGCTCCTTGTGACTCTGGGCAAGTCACTTAACCCTCCATTGCCCCTGGTACAAAATAAGTACCTGAATATATGTAAACCACTTTGAATGTAGTTGCAAAAAACCTCAGAAAGGCAGTATATCAAGTCCCATTTCCCTTTCCCTTATGTTAAAAATAAAATGAAGCAAAATTACCCTTTTTTAAATAGAGTACTTTACATAATCAAAAGTGATTTTTGGATTTATTTTTTTTACTATGCCCTTCTGTTTTCATCTGTTGGGAACTGAGGTGTGGCCTAGAGGTTAGAGCAGTAGGATGAGAACCAAGGATGCCAGGATTAAACTCATGATTCTTTGTGATCTTGGGCAAGTCATTTGACCCTCCATTGTCTCAGATAGTTACAGTTCTAGTTACTATGCTATTTTATAGCAATAGTGCATGATAATTTGCCAGTTAACATGTGCTATTTGCCAATAACAAAGCTTTTGACCCCCCCCCCCCAATTAATTAGAGCTCAAGGATCTTGCAGTAAGTTTTAGGAATAGATGAGGGGGCTGGAGTTTGGGGGACTGGTGGAAATCAAAATCTGTACTACTACTACTACTATTTAACATTTCTAAAGTGCTACCAGGGTTACGCAGCGCTGTACAATTCAAACAAGGGATTGTGAGGTAGGGAGCCCATATTTGTACAAAAAGGGTCAGGGATGGGTTTGAGGGGAAGAATTTGGGGGCCCAATATTCAAAAACATCTAAGTTTCTAATTGTATGCTCCTAAGTAAGGCTCCTACGTTTGTGCCATATTTTTCAGTCAAACTTCTAAGCCTTAATTTTTAGCTACAAATACTACTACTACTACTACTACTACTATTTAACATTTCTAAAGCCATCTTACTTTTGGCCCGGGGCTTAAAAATTATGCTTATAAATTTATTACTGCCATTCATTTGCCTAGATTTATGAACCTAATGCTGAAAATCAGTACTAAGCTCCTAACTTATTTCCCTGCCCTAAATCTACCTCTATTGCCATCAGGACCCACTCCTCCCCATGAAAGGAGAAAGTCCTTGAGGACTTCACTGATGCTATCAGGGAAATGGCAAATGCCCTTCCATTTACCGTATTTTGCAGACTATAAGACGCACATTTTTCCCCCAAATTTGGGAGGGGAGGGGGTGGCCAGGGCCGGTCTTAGGCCGAGGCGAGCGTTGCGACCGCATAGGGCCTTGCGCTCAAAGGGGCCCCTTACGGCGTGCCTCAACTCCGCCCAGTGCTTTTTTTGGAAGTCCGGCTTACCTGCCCGCTCTCTTCTGTTTGTGCACCCATTCTACCTGTTTTGAAATCTTTACCCAAAGTCGCGGCGAACCCGCAGTAAAAGCAGCAGGCAGGCTCGTCTTCTCATCGCTTCCCTTCCCTCTCAGCATGTCCCACCTTCCTCTGATGTAACTTCTTTTCCGCGAGGGCGGGACGCGCTGAGAGGGAAGGGAAGCAATGAGGAGGCGAGCCTGCCTGCTGCTTTTACTTACTGCTGGTTCGCCATGACTTCGGGTATGTAAATTAAAGATTTCAAGGCAGGGAGCATGGTTGCACGAACGGAAGGTCGAGGAGCTGAGGGCGGGGGTTTGAACCAATCTCTGCGTTACAAGACGTATGAGCAGAGACTTGATGACCTGAACATGTATACTCTGGAAGAAAGGAGAAACAGGGGTGATATAATACAGACGTTCAAATATTTGAAAAGTATTAATCCGCAAACGAACCTTTTCCTGAGGTGCGAAGGCGGTAGAACAAGAGGACATGAAATGAGATTGAAGGGGTGCAGACTCAAGAAAAATGTCAGGAAGTATTTTTTCACGGAGAGAGTAGTGGATGCTTGGAATGCCCTCCCGGAGGAGGTGGTGGAAATGAAAGTGGTAACAGAATTCAAACACACGTGGGATAAACATAAAGGAATCCTGTTTAGAAGGAATGGATCTTAAGGGGCTTAGCCGAGATTGGGTGGCAGAGCCAGTGGCGGGAGGCGGGGACAGTGCTGGGCAGACTTATACGGTCAGTGCCAGAGCCGGTGGTGGGAGGCGGGGCTGGTGGTTGGGAGGGGGGGGATAGTGCCGGGCAGACTTACACGGTCTGTGCCCTGAAAAGGACAGGTACAAATCAAGGTAAGGTATACACAAAAAGTAGCACATATGAGTTTATCTTGTAGGGCAGACTGGATGGACCATGCAGGTCTTTTTCTGCCGTCATTTACTATGTTACTATGACATGGGGAGGAGAATGGAGGGCAGGGGAGACATGGAGGGGAGGGGAGGGCAGGGGAGTGAGGAGAATTGTTGGACATGGATGGCAAGGGAGGACAAATTCCACTGCAGAGCCACACAGTTTGTGCAAAACTGCTGTCCCCATACAAGAGTGTTGCACAACCTGTGGTGGTCCTGCAGATCTCCGCCACACTTTTTGCTTCAAATTTTTTTTTCCTATTTTCCTCCTCTAAAACCTAGGTGCATCTTATAGTCTGAAAAATACGGTAAGTTAGAGATGGAAGAGGAATCCAGGGCAAAAAATCTAAGGGGAGCATTTTCAAAGCACTTAGACACACAAAGTACCATAGTAACCTCATTTTATCTCACTCCTTCCCCCCTCTTCTGGTCCCCCCCCCCCCCCCCCAACCTCCCGCAGATCATGATAGCCCCCCCGGGCCTACCTAAGATCACTGGTGGTTCAGCAGGGGCAATAGAGGCAGGAGTGAACTGAACTTGCTCCTATCCTTTAGTGGCTTCCTCAACAAAATGCCACAATCTCTTGCGGCAACAGCCTCATGGTACTACTGAGAGAGGTCATGGCAGCCATTTTGTTGAGATAATAAAATGGCAAAAACTTAAAGCAAGATCATAAAGATTAACTAGTATAAAGCACAAAGCCCACATCCAATCACGCATAAGACAATTTTATAAATCAGTTTTTTAGTGTGTCAGATCATCTCCCTTAGCACACTGCAAGTTCATGGGGATTGTGGTGCTAAATCATAGGTTCCTGTTTTTTGCCGTGGCTTTGTTTCAAAATTTAAGATAAGTAAAACATTCGTTTCTTAATGATATTTGGATAATAAAGCTACAAAACCATTACTTTGATGATATGAATATTTTTTGTTAGTATTCTTATTTATTGCAATTCAAACTATATCAAGGTACAGCCATCTCAGAATAAACAATCAACAATTACAGTGTTTGAGCTGCGTAACTTTTTTTAAACATTTTGTCCCAACTAAACCCCACCCTCTCTCCCCCCCCCCCCCCCCCCCCCCCCCCCCCCCCCGCCCTACCCTCCCAACCTTACTTTAACAATTCAATATCTTGCTTCTTGCTACTGGAGATGATATAAATATTTTAAAAAAGGATCAATGAAGAATATTGAAGCCTGCTGCTTTGGAACTAAACTTGAAGTGGCTCTGATGATCCATCACATTTACGTATGATTGGATGTAAGTATTGTGCTTTATATTGGCCATTTTGTTGAGGCAGCCACTAGGGGCAGGAGCGAGTGGGTTTCGATCCTGCCTCCATCACCCCTATTGGACCACCAGGGATCTTAGGTAGGCTCGGGAGTCCTATTTTAACTGGGGGATGGGGAGGGTGTTGGAAAGGGGTTTATCCTTGCTGGGAAGAAGGAGGGAACAGAGTAGTGGCTATTAAGGGGGGTGGGAGGGGCATCAGAAGGGGGGCAGCCTCAAGCTTTCCCTGCTGCTACCCGGAGGTTAACCAGGCACTGGTCAATATTCAGACTAATGCCTGTTTAGCCTCACTGCATAAAATTAGGAGAGCCTTTTTCTGTCCTAACTTTATGTGGTTACCTAGCCAGTTGCAAACTGAATATCGCTGCTAATGGCTAGATCACTTCTCCACCCTAGCTCAGCCCCCTGGCTCGTTTCTAACCTTGTCAGTTAGGGGATGGCCTGTTAGCAGGAATATTCAACAGCAATGTCCAGTTAAGTGCTGCTGAATATCCCTGCTTAGCCTCGAACAAGCAATTTAAATGACCAAGAGCCGCTCCTGACCATTTAAATTACTTTGAATATCTACCCTAATATGTTTTGGCTGTATTATATAAGACATTAGGCAAAAGTGCCAGTAAGTTTCTTATATTTTGTATCTCTAAGAATAATACTTAGTAGGTATGACCCCAAAAACATGATTTAAAAATTCTCTTGCAGTGAAACTTATCATGTATGGATTTGTATAGTGTTGCTTAGGACGTGACTTTTTTTATTTTGTGTTTTAGCCCTGGAACTACTGCCAATCCTGGAGTTGTGAATTTTGGATCAGTTTGTTCTCGTTATCATGGAGGATTGATAATGGTATAGTGTCACCATGCTATTTTCTTATCATATTTTAAAGAAGTTCTGCCATAAATTGAAGTCCAGTGCAATTTAGGGAACTTCCTATAGGATATTCATGATAACCCAACCTTAGCTGGTTTGTCTCTTTCTCACATCTCTACATCAATATTAAGAGAATGGAGGATGGGGGTCCCTAGAGCCCAATCAAAATCAGGATCTTCAGTTTCTGCCTAAACCGAATCTGCAACTGAAATTGCCCACTCAATTTCAGCAGAAACCAAAGCCGAAACTGAAACATTTCCTCCTGAGTCCCCCTCCTGGCGGCAGCTCCCTCCTGAGCCTACCTTTTCATTGATGGCTAGTGGGCACAGGGTGTCTTTGCTTGTTCACTTCTGTACCTGGCCAGCTCCAGTTGAAAATGGCTTCTGGAACCTCCTATGGCAGTTTTGCGAGACTGCCGCGGGAAGTCCAGGAAACTATTTTCATTTGGAGCTGGCTGTACACAGGAGCAAGTGGGGATGCTCCTGTGCCCACTATCCACCAATGAAAAGGTAGGCCCAGAAGGAGGCTGCATCCGGAGGGGGGTGGACTCGGGAGTGGGTGGGTCAGGATCTGGGAAGGGACTGTGATTGGCAGGTTCATCTTCTGCTGGGGTGGGGGGAGAGTGATTGTGAGGGGGAAAGTTTCAGTTTCAGCAGAAAATGTACCAGCATTTTTGTCTGAAATGTGAACCCAAATTTCGGACCAGTTTCAGTGTCGAAATCGAAACTCGATTGGCCCCTAGGGGGTCCCACGGAATGCACCAGTTATTTCCTTAGTGTCCTCATCAGACCAGTACCATACAGACCAAGCTCTTCTGTATTTCCATGTCTATAGCAGATGTTGATGATCCTACTGTTCAGTTTCTTGCCTGACTTGGTGAGAAGGCTCCTATATCAGCTGGAAGCTGACAGTGAGTTGAGCAAGAAAGTTTCCTTAAAACTGTGTCTGTTGTCCAACTTCCGGAAAAAACTCAGAGTTTGAGTCCTTTCCTCCTGCATTTCTTCCATCTACTGGCTAATATCTCTCACTGAGATATTTTTTTTCCTTGTTGGTGTCTATTTCTGTGTCACCCCCAGCTTTAAAAAAAGAGATAGATGAGATAATTCAAGATTTAAAGAAGCTGGAAGGAAATGTATTCTTCAAAGTAGTCAGTTTTGGTTGACAGGGGAGAAGAAATGCCAAGGTTGAGTACCTGCTCAAGGGAGCTTGAGCAATTTCAGCTCAGGTTTTCTAGTCAGCATCGGGAGCAACATGATGAGAGTTTTTAAATTTCTGTCTTTGGTAGTGAAAGGTGCTGGTGCCATGGAGGCTCGGGTGGATAGGGTGAAGCACTAGTTTGTAGCAGTTCTCTCTTTCTCACGCCGGGCTCTGAACCACTTGGATCAAGAAGAAACTGTTTCTGCAGGCAAGAGAGTTACTTCAAAGTTAACTTCAGCCCCAAAAGATAGGTAATCTTTGCTAGCCATGCAAAGCTATGTTCCACTGTCAGCTGAAGCAGGAATAGCAGCCATTTTGGATTCTGCTGTCCCTACTCCTTTGGCTGTCATCCTGTAAGGGCCCTAGTTGACCTAAATTCAGGCAACTTCACAGTACCATTGGAAGCTCCTCCTAACTTTTCAAATGAATCACTGGGAGCAGGAGATTCATTTTTACCAGAATTCATTATATTGCTCCATTATATAGATTTTGAGAAAGCTTTTGTCAATGTTCCTTATGAGAGACTCCTGAGAAAATTTTAAAAAGTCATATGATAGGAGGCAGTGTCCTTTTGTGGACTATGAATTGGTTATTGGACAGAAAAGAGAGGGTTAATTGTGACAGTGAATATCAGTCTTCCCCCTAGGGAGCCCATTGTCAAAATCAGATGGCTCAGGGAACTTGGAATCCAACTGAGAAATCTTGGTTCTTAAACAGAGACCAATGCAGAAGGCTGTATAGGCTTTTAGCACTCTAGTTTCAAGCAAACCTATCAGAATATTTTCCAATAATGCCACAGCAGTAGCATAGATCAACAACCCTTTTTCTACTCATCGACCTTTTTTGGGTACAGAATCACTCAAGCTCCCTGGGCAATAGAGCCTTTTGACCTCACATTGGCCATTTTCCCTCCCATGTAATCAAGAGTGCCAAGTGGCTTTTAAAAGTATATTCTATGCAATAGAACTATTTCAGGCAAAGATGCCATAATTGGTGTTTTCTGTGCCTAGGTCCAGACCACTGAAACATTCACTGTAACTTCTGCCAGAGTATGTGGGCGAGGTCCCTTAAAGCCCACAAACTCCAGTGTAAAAAACGTTTTGGTTCTGCATCACCATTGGCATCTGCATTGAGTATGTCAAGAGACTGCACTTGACATGGAACCTGCATTGGCATTAACATCGAGTGCACCCATGCAACTTCTAGAGGGTGCTACATTGGACTTGATGCCGCAATCATGTTAGGACACTATGTCCTTGTCATCAGTACTCTGTGCATTGAGGGTCCTGCAGCACAAAAAGCCTAAGAAACATTTCCCCCTTGAGGCATGGGAAGCATCCATGCCACAGTGACTGCTCTCCTTCTCTGCAGCTCATATTGCATTGAGAGCCTTTGATGTCTTCCAGATGTCCTATGCCCTCACAGGCTATTTCTCAGGCTATGTCCACACCACTTTCTCAGCCAGTACCGATGCCTACCTTCATGCTCAAAGAGGAGCTTTCAGAGCTATTGCAATCGCAGTTGTTATAGGCATGCAGTCACTGGAGAGGTCCCACACACCGGTTCAATGACAACTGTCAGGAGCAGCCTGTACCTGACCGATGCATGCGTCATCATCGGCAGAAGAGCTTTCACCAACTTCAGAAGCCTCATATGCCTTGGAGCACCTCAATGCAAAGCCAACATTCTGGTCAACACTTTCTTCACTGTACTTCTCATGAGCAGTACTTTGAAGAGTCAGAATCCGACCTGTCCTGGCAGATAGATCAGGACAAACGAACAACAGTGGATCCAATAAAGGTCCTCTCACAATTGGTGTCTTTCTAAACAAGGTCTTTATTCAAAACAGGTAAACAACCCGACACGTGACGTGTTTTGGCCAAACAGGCCTGCGTCAGGGGTCTAAAACAATAAATAAATGTTAGAAAAATGTATACATATGTAGTTAAGAACACATAAGACAAACATATATATAAAAAATGTATACATAAAAACTATATATATAAAAACTCAAATGTAGGTAATTTAAATTATAAAACATAGAGTTACAAAAAAATATAGCAAAATCCATCTACATCTATTGCTGAGAAAACATACCTATCAATCCTTTATGCAAAAAACTTCAGGAATCAGATGACTCTCAGTAAATAATTTAACAGAGATATCTAAAACAAATATGTAGAGAACATCAACAAAAATTAGGAATCTGATGACTCTCAATGGATAAATTGAACAAAGATATCTAAAGTGATTATACATCAACAATGTAAACATGATCTTGAAAACATATCAAAAGTTGAAAGGAGAGGCCAAGGAAACACATGTATATGCATTAATTACTAAGATACGTATATGAGATATAATATCTATCTCTAAACATGTAAAATAATGGATGTACTTTGTATAAAAGGACATACATATATATGAGAGTGTAAGTTTTAATCATGTAATATTGTGATTACACTTTTTATAAAAGGGAATATGCCATGATGCTGTAAACCAATTGTACAATGTTTACCAAAGAAAAAAGTAAAAAGTATGGCATTCCATCTGATCCTCCTCTGCCACCTCAAAGGCATAAGTCTCCCCCAGAATACCTTTTCCAGTCTGAGGGATGGCTAAAGCTATACTTTTAAAACTAGAAACAGAGGAAGATCCTCATTCAGAACTTTTTGACATTCTAGATTATGACTCTCCAACGAGAGAGGGTGTTACAGTTCCCCTTCATTCTGTTTTGAAAGTACTTTGCTTAAAAACTGGGAGATCCTGAGTCACGTGATGCTAGGCGAGGGGTAGAACGCCGCAGGATAGAGCTCTGAGGCCCCTAAGATAACATCTACCCCCTAACAGCACAAATCGGCGATTTAGCAACCTGAAAGAGGTGACATTATCGAAGGAACGCTGCAGGGGAGAGAACTGAGGAAATCCATCAAAAAAATAAAAGTTATGACCTCCAAAACGCAGTGGAATGACGGAGCACGAGGGCGAGCTGGGGGATGGCAAGATGGCGGATCCTAGCCCCTCGGGAGAAACTGTAAGCTCCGTCTGGGCGGCGGAAATAGCGGCGGAGGTTTCGCAACTGTTGGAATCCTTGGTAGACCTGAAGTTGCAGAAAATATCCGAAAAGCTAGATAATATGGATGGTAAGCTGAAAGGGCTGAGAACCGACATGACGGGCTTCCAGCAACAGCTGTTGGAGCTGGAGGATCGGAGCGCACAGCAGGAAAGCCAACATAAAGAATGGCAGAAGAGGATCACCCAGCTAGAACTGAAATTGGAGGACCTAGAGAACAGATTCAGAAGAAACAATCTCAGGCTGGTGGGGATCCCCGAATCAGTAAGGGAAGTGCACTTGCGAGAACGCCTGGAATCCTGGCTGCCAAAGGTATTAAATCTGAAGGCCTTGGAACATGTTTTGCGAATAGAGCGTGCACACCGGCTGGGTCAACAAAGACAAGAAGTACAGCGCCCGAGAGTGGTCATCTGCAAAATTCTAAATTACACTCACAAACAGGAGATCCTGAGAGCATGGCGATAACTGGGCAAAGTGTGCTATGAAACGCAGAGTGTGTTGTGTTTCCAGGACTTTTCGGCTGCAGTAGCAGCGCAGCGTAAGCAGTTCGTGGGAGCGTGCACGGAACTTTATAAAAAGCAAGTCCGTTTGGTACTGATGTATCCGGTCCGGTTGCGGGTCCATTATGATGGCCAGACCCGTTTTTTCAACACTCCTAAGGAGGCAATGCAGTTTGCCCAACATCTCAAAGGAGACACGGAGAAGAATATCGAGGAAACGGCACGTTGATAGGCTTGGAGACACAATCACAAAAGACACGGATGGAAGGTTCTATAAATGCAATAGAGTTGGAGCATAAGACCCAGAAGAAATTGGCAGGAGTAGAGACATGTATATATTTTTATGAGAGGCTAGACATAATTACATCAGGGTAACCAGCGAGGGGGGATCAGACCTGGGACAGTTATTAAAAATGTAATGTCGGTTACTTGGTTGGGCAATGAATGTTGTATCCGGGAATAATATTTTAGTATTGTAAGGGAGGAGGGAGTTATGAATGTAATGGAATAAAGTTCGGGCGGGTTGTGTTTTCTAATTCATAGTTGAAGCTGAGGGGGGAGGGGGAAGGGCGGACACGTGACTAGTTCTCTAGCGAGAACAATGTATGGTAAAGCACCGGGAGGAGAGGGAGGAGGGGATGGGTAGGAGGGGGGGAGAGGAGAGGGTTTTTTTATGGATTTAGTTGGTATTTTTTATTGCTTCTTATATTTCGTTTTTGCTTCTTTCGCGCACTGGAGGGGAGGAGTGGGGGACAAGGAGGATAGTAGAGGGGGTACCTAAGGGCTGGGAGGTGCGCCCTCCAGATGGTATAAACATCTATCAGGATATCTCATGTTCTAAATTGGAGTGCCGGGGCAAGTTAAGCTGATGTCCTGGAATGTGTGTGTGTGTGTGGGGGGGGGGGTTCATCGCCCGTAAAGCGGAAAAAATCCTGCAGGCTTTGCAGCACCATGCAGCGGATATTGTGTTCCTCCAGGAGACCCACCTGACCTCAATAGAACATAATAAATTCCAGCAGGGTTGGGTGGGAACAGTAGTAGGATCCTGAGCAGATTATAAGAGGGCAGGAGTATTGATATTATTTTGAAAATCGGTTAAGAGGAGTGCAGTGGGTAAATATGTGGTACGGGCGGTTAGCTTGACGGAGTTTAAAAAGGGGTTAGATAGATTCCTAAAGGACAAGTCCATAGACCGCTATTAAATGGACTTGGAAAAATTCCGCATTTTTAGGTATAACTTGTCTGGAATGTTTTTACGTTTGGGGAGCGTGCCAGGTGCCCTTGACCTGGATTGGCCACTGTCGGTGACAGGATGCTGGGCTAGATGGACCTTTGGTCTTTCCCAGTATGGCACTACTTATGTACTTATGTACTTATGTAGAAGTGGAGCTGGGGGGGAATTCTTACGTTCTATGCAACATATATGCGCCAAATGTATATGATAAGAAATTCCACAAAGAGATTGTGTCACTACTGACTCCATATCAGGGAGGAAATGTGGTATTAGGGGAAGATTTTAACATGGTGTTTGACCCATTAGTAGACAAGACAGGTCATGGGGGTCCAAGACAGAAACATTATCAAAGGGGACTGCCATTTTTGTGTGCCACTCTGGAACTAGTATGGAGAGTCCTACATCCTAACAGCAGGGATTATAAACATTTATCCCAGGCCCATTCATCCCTATCCTGAATTGACTATATTCTTATTTCAGGCCCCCTCTTCTCTAAAACCTTGGAAGCGGATATTGGTCCAAGTGAGATTTCCAATCATTCCCCCATATGGGTGATACTGTAGCTGACAGGGGATAGGAGAGGGCAAGGGGGATGGAAATTTCTGTTCGAGCTTTATAGGGACACAACATTTCGGGAACTCTTGCAGGAAAAGTGGAGAGAGTTTGAGCATCATAACAGCGAACATATAGAACAACACGGGCTATACTGGGAAACAGCAAAGGTGGTCCTGAGAGGAGAGATAATTGCATATAGGGCATGGATGAGAAAACGGAGGGATAAAGAGATTTTGCGTCTGGAAAGAGAAGTGCGAGCACACCGGATAAAATATGGGTCCACCCAGACAAAAGAGCAGAAATTAAAATACTAGGCCTCCCAGAGAGAATTAAATGAACTCCTGCATAAAAGGGCACAGAAGTCTATTTTGTATTACAAACACCAGTTGTTTATGTATGGGAATAAAGCAGGGATCTTGTTAAGCCGCCTGGCCCGGGGGGGAAAGGGGTACACCCAGAATTTTGCAGGTACAGGGCCAAGAAGGTAGAGTGCTTAGGCTTTCAGAAGTACTATGCAAAATGTATAAGGAGCCCAAGGAGATAACATTGGATAGTGCACTGTTCTTGGACAACATTGATAACCCCAAGATCTCGGCTTCGCAGAAACAAAGTCTTAACGCTCCAATTGTGGAGGGGGAATTGATGTTGGCGTTACAACAGAGTGATATTCACAAGGCACCGGGGCCTGATAGGTACAGTATGGCTTTTTATAAAATGCTACAAGAACAGGTGACTCCGCCCTTGTTGAATTTATTTAATTCCATGGCGGGTCCGGGACCGCTCCCTGAGGCTCTTAACACTGCTAGAATGATTGTTTTGTTGAAGCCGGGCAAAGACCCGGAGGAGATGCTGTTAAGGACTTCTTGGGGTCTGTGAGGTGCACCAGAATGTCATCCGCGAAGGCTGATACCTTAAACTCTGCTGAGCCCCACGTTACAACTACAGATATTTGTTACTCTAAATTCCCTGCACTAGTTAAACAGCGACAGGGGTACAGCTTGTATCCACTGTGTCCAATTCGCAGGAATAAATGAACAGTTTGGAGAGAAGGCGTAAGCAATACCAGACTGCGCAATACTTCGAGAACAATAGGGTTGAAGGAGATAGGTGGGGGTGGGAGGGACAAGTAGGGGAACCTTAACATGTTAATAAAGAGTGGTGCCTGTATCCGGTAGTCACAAGGTTGTTTTCATGCTACATATATTCTTGTTAAGGGGCTGGTAAGAATACAACCTCTTTATCTGCTCTATTATAAATGAAAAGATACAGGAATACTATGATGAGGGAGGGGGGAGAGGAGGGAACATTGAGAAGAAGGGGAGATTATTAACCAGAGATAGTTCTTGAGGGTACGTATTATGGTACCCATAGGTCTCAATGGGACTGATGGATAAGGAAGGGGGTGTGGGGGGGGGGGGGGGAATAAGTAAAACATTCGTTGATGCACTGTATTGTTTGGTGTGCACTGAATTGGAGCCTATAATTGTCTTTCTGGTTTTGTAAATGATGGTTGCACTGTGTTATCATTGACATTAATAAAAAAGTTGAAACATAAAAAACTGGGAGATCCCTCTGACAGTTCAGATTAGCCCAAAGAAAATTGACACCAGCAGGCTTATTTTTGAAAGAGAAGAGTGCCGATTTTGGGCGTCCTCAACTGCTTTCCGTTGCGGGGACGACCAAACGTATGGGGGCGTGTCGGAGGCATAGCGAAGACGAGACTGGGGCGTGCCTAATACATGGGCGCCCTCAACTGATAATGGAAAAAAGACGGACGACTTTACCTGGTCCTTTTTTCTTACGACCAAGCCACAAAAATGTGCCCTAAATGACCAGATAACCACCGGAGGGAATCGGGGATGACCTCCCCTTACTCCCCCAGTGGTCACTAACCCCCTCCCACCCTCAAAAATAATTTAAAAAATATATTTTTTCCAGCCTCTTTGCCAGCCTCAATTATCATACCCAGCTCCATGACAGCAGTATGTAGGTCCCTGGAGCAGTTTTAGTGGGTGCAGTGCACTTCAGGCAGGCGGACCCAGGCCCCCCCCCCCCCCCACACACACCTGTTACACTTGTAGTGATAAATGTGAGCCCTTCAAACCCCACCAGAAACCCACTGTACCCATATGTAGGTGCCCCCCTTCACCCGTAAGGGCTATGGTAGTGGTGTACAGTTGTGGGGAGTGGGTTTTAGGGGGCTCAGCACACAAGGTAATGGATCTATGTACTTGGGAGTAATTTCTGAAGTCCACTGCAGTGCCCCATAGGGTGCCCGGTTGGTGTCCTGGCATGTCAGGGGGGCCAGTGCACTACGAATGCTGGCTCCTTCTATGACCAAAGGGCTTTGATTTGGTCGTTTCTGAGATGGGCGTCCTCGGTTTCCATTATCACCGAAAATCCGGGACGACCATTTCTAAGGTCAACCTAAATTTTACGATTTGGGCATCCCCGACTGTATTATTGAAACAAAAGATGGACGCATATCTTGTTCGATAATACGGGTTTCCCCGCCCCTTCGCCGGGACGTCCTGAGAGGACGTCCTCAGGAAAACTTGGGCGCCCCTTTCGATTATGCCCCTCTATGTATAAAATACAAAACTGCAGATTTTGAGAAAACACAACTACCATATCATTCTTTAGTAGTAGAGTCTCTTTAAAACACACTCACAGTGCCAGATCTCATGCTTCTGCTCCTCTAGGCAGAGAAGCAAGAACATTATTATTATTTTATTTATTATTTATTTGGATTTTGCTCACAGCTTTTTCAGTAGTAGCTCAAGGTGAGTTACATTCAGGTACATTGGATATTTCTCTGTCCCAGGAGGGCTCACAATCTAATTTTGTATCTGAGGCATTGGAGGGTTAAGTGACTTGCCCAAGATCACAAGGAGCAGCAGTGGGATTTGAACTGGCCACCTCTGGATTTCAAGACCGGTGCTCTAACCACTAGGCCACTCCTCCACTTCACTTCACCATGCTCTCACTTCACTGAGATAAATGGGTTTGTTTCTCTTTAGGAAATACAAAGAGCAAGAAATTCTAAGCGTCAGGGCTAGGGAAAGATTTGAAGGCATATGAAAAATCTGAACTAAGAGCTTTACTATCAGTGGCACAAATACTTTTGAATTATTCATCTGGTGGTGGTGGTGGGGTGGGGCCCACCAAGATCTCCTTCTCCAAAGCAGCTGTAGAGAATTAAATACCAAACTGGGGTCTAGGTGACAGACTATATACAGACCTCCCATATGGACAAAAAAAAGGATTTGTACACTTAAAGGATAATTTAGCCCCATTTCTTTCCATCAGCCCATATGGTGATTTTATAAGTCAGTTTCCAAGTATGAGAACAGTTTAAAGGACTGCAGATCCTCACTTTTATGTCCTCTCAGATAACTTCTGGATCAGCTCCTATCAGTTAGTATCTCATCACAGCTAAGTGCTCAGCAATGTCTCCACTCTTATGATACCTGGGAACTCTTTTGGCAGAAAAACGTTTCAAGCATCAATGCTAAACAATCGCATTTTGGATTATCAACTTTATTCCACCATTTACTTAGAGTACTCTGTATTAGAGATTCTGTCTTTTGCAGAATTCCTTCCCTCTGACCAACGAGGAATTCTAAAAACTTCACAGAAAACTTCTAGACTGTTGTAAATATCTTGTGAGGCAGGCCTTTGATGTTTCCTCATTTATCTCTGCCTTAGCAGTAGCATTGCACCGACTTTCCTGTCTCCAACCTTGAATCCGCTGTCCAAGAGCTGCTAGCAGATGTCCCTTGTCATGCAGAAAACTTGTTCTGTCACAAAGTTGAGAAGGTGGCTGACCTAATTAAAAAACATACAGATACAATAAAGACTCTATCTAGGCCTCAGACTACTACTGTTTCGGAGGATATCGATGTTCCAACTACTATATATATATATATATATATATATATATAATATATATACAGTGTATATATATATATATATATATATATAAGCATTGTTACACCCCTATGCCTCCTCCACCCTAACGGACTATGCCTGTCACAAAATGCCTAGCCACCCACTTCGGGTTACCCCGCAGTCACTTAGAGGGTCTATCCCCAGCATAGCTCAGGTCCACCTGCACTTGCTGCTTGTGCTGTACACTAGCACCCTTCTCTCACCAACTGGGTCACAACTGCCTCTGGGTGAATCTCCCACTCTTAAATTATCCCCAGTGATTTCTAGGATTCTGGAGCCACACTCCCATTGGTCCCACAGTTCCCAGAAAGCACTGACAGACTCAACACACAAACCACCAGGATTCTTAGTCAGTCCAAAGAGGTAATAAACTGAAAAATTGTTTACTGTCTTAAAAATTGAACAATGAACAAAAATGTGCATGGATCAATTATAACACTAACTAAACATTTGTTTACTTTCTGAAAAATTGCCTGGAAAAATCAGGACATATAACTGTTTGTTTACTGGGCTTCAGCAAAGAGATCCTGCTCTCTTTTCTTCCTGGCTAGAACTGGGGAAAAAAACCAGTAAAGTCCAAATGAAAAGAGCTCCTGGGCCAATCAGAGACCAGTCAACAAGTTTTAAAAGTATACTGCTCACAGTTCTGTAGATCACTTCTTCATTGAGTAAAACTAAAAGAGGAAGCATTCACTTTTCTATAACAGCTTTAACATAAAACATGCACCACCTGCTGGCCACTAGAAGAAATACACTTCAGGAATTAAGGCAGGAAAATACCCAATACATTTTACAGGCTTAAAACACGCTGTTTCTTCACACCTCCCCCTATAAGAGAGAGACCCTAGATTGCGGCCTATTGGGTCTCGATAGTCCAGTGTGGTCCTGGCTCTTTCTTTCTGGAGAGGCCATCAGCGTTACCATGTTCACTGCCCTTCTGGTGCTTGTAACAGAAATTTTTACCACACTTAGTACATCAAAAACAGTTTTAATCCTGTATGCTTCATTTTGTGAATAGTGAGGAGTATCTTCTGACAGAAGCTTTTACCACACTCAGCACATGTGAATGGTTTTACTCTTGTGTGTATTCTCTGGTGCTTTGTTAGCTGTGATTTATGAATAAAGCTTTTTCTACATTCAGTGCATGTAAACGGTTTCATTCCTGAATGGATTCTATGCTTCTTCGACATTAATTTCCAGCAACTGAAACTTTTCTTACACTCCGTACTTGAAACTGGTTTCTTTCCTTGATGACATTTTGCATTTCTTGTCGAGCTTTCTTCCTGGTTGAAGGTACTGTGATAACCAGGACATGAAGATATTTTATTATCAGTGTTTTCCTGATATTCTGTAACATTTGCTTTATTGATGCAGCTTTTCCCATATTCTATACTGGTACTGTACATATTCCAGTTTCTTTATTATTTTTTAGGTGCTGCATTAGCACTTTCTTCATACTGAAATCTTTCTCATACTTAGATCATGTAAAATGTCTCTTTCCTGTTGTTCTAGTTCCCCCTTTTGACTGAAAGTTTTTTCGCAGTCTATACATTTAAATAGTCGCTCTTCAGTGTCACATCCCTCTGGTAATATCTCTGCTAGAAGGTCAGGTATGGGTTCACTTTCCTGATAACTCTTTTGGTGGGCTGCATACATCTAGCATAGTACAGACAGAGAGGGTAATACAGTATACAATCAGAGAAACCAAAAGAAAAAAGCAACACTGGGCCTTCAAGACTAGGACAACAGGAGTACTTTATTAGCCAAAGACCTGACACGGGCCGTGTTTCGGCGCCAAAAAGGTGCCTGCCTCAGGGGTCAAATTGCAGATATAGCGATCGTACAGAGTTCAAGTTGTAAATGCCTTAAAGACAGCCTGGGTAACTTGCATTAATTTCGCTATAACGCGAAAAAAGGGGCTCCGGCGAAGGAGCCTTCTCCTGTTTGGTCCGAAAGGGTAAATGCATGAGTGTCACTTTCTGATGTCCTGTGTGCAATCTGTAGAAGTTGTTCTCTGTATGCCCTGGGCATTATAAGCTGCTCGTCTGCTGTCCAGGGCCTATTAGGTCAACAGGATCAATCTATCTATACAACAAGCCCCCCTTCCAAAGGATATGATCTTTACGAGTCTCATTGGTTGGCTGAACAGCCCTCTGCCCCAGGACTTCCAGGTCAGGGTCAGAGCACTGTGCTTCCTGAATAACATGTCTCTGTCTTATATCGGTATCCATATCTGGAAGGGTCTCTGCTGGTGACTGACAAATCAGAGTCATCAGTCTGATCAATAGGTGTGTCAGTTAAGTCAGGCTGTTCCATGCTCACGGCTTCAGTCACCTTTGGAACTGGTGCTGCTGGAAGCACTGGAGCGCCTCCTCTGGTTGCTTGGTCAGCTGGTTCCACCTGGATTGGCTCAGGATCTGGAACTGGAGAGGTGATCTCTATTGCTTCTGCTTGTTGGACCGCTTGGGCCTGACTATGGGTCACCATAGCAGAAATGCTGACTCCGCTATCAAGAGTAATGTTCATTGGACCCATTTCGGTCCCAAACAGCATTGGTACCAGCATGTATTTCATAATGCCTACTTCTTTGTATCCAGGCTTTGGTACCCCAATCCAGGAATACTCAAGCAATGGGTACAGTCTCTCTGGATCCATTGGCTAGCACTACCTCTGCAGTGCAGACTGGTAGAATAGCATCTTCCGGTACTAGCTCTGGTTGTAACAAGGTCATGCTAGAGCCAGTGTCCACAGGCCCAGTCACCCAGGTCTGATTCACAGTTACTGGGGTACTGTAGTGCTGTGGAAACTCATTTTCTTCCTTGCTTGATGAACGGCCAGCAACTTTTTGTGCTGCAGCAACTGTGTGGGCCTCCTTCGTGGTACTGGAGCTACCCACAAAAGCCGCCAGCCTTGGTGCAAGAACTTGAATGCTCTTTAGTGCAGGCTTGGGATTATCTGGAAAGTCAGCTTTGAAATGTCCTGTATGCCCACATTGATAACAAAGATGCTTATGCCTAAAGTTTTTAGGATTTTGGGTAACACTGGAGGGTTAGCCGACAGTCTCCGAGGCTGCAGGAATATTTGGCTTAGGATCCTGGCTGCTGTGGATAAGGATGGCTTCTCTTTGCCAACCAGGGACGGTTAGCCATAAAGATGTCAGCCAACTCAGCCGGCTTCTCTGGAGTATGGGGCTGATGATCTTGAACATGTTCCGTCACCTCTGGACGACAGCGCTGCAGAAACTGCTCCAGGATAATCAGGTTTTGGCAGGACTCCATAGTTTTAACTTCAAATCCACTGAGCCACCAGTGATGCTGGTATCTTAGCTGAATCACAAACTCGCTGTGAGTACCATCTGCCCCCATTTGTAAAGTCCTGAACTTTAGTCTGTAGGTCTCTGGGGTAATGGCATAATGGTTCAACAAAGTTTTGCGCATCTCCTCAAACTGAGTGCACGTCTCCATGGACAGTCCTTGGAATGCCTCAAGTGCTGTACCAGTGAGCTTTCCTTCCAGATAGTGCACCCAGTCTCTATGAGGAATCTCATTGAGGCAGCAAATTTTTTCAAAGGCAGATATGTCACCTCTGGTATGATCAATGTGCGAAAATAATTTGGTCCCAATCTAGGCTGTGGATCCTGCCTCGGGCTTCAGTGCAGGGATTGGGCTGGAACTTTGGACACGAGCCATTTCCATCTCCAACTTCATTTTCTGCACATAGAATTCAAATTCCCGTTCCCACTCTTCCCGATCTCATTCCTCCTGCAGAAGCTGGTCTAGCCACTGTCACTCTAGCAAGTAGGTCTACCGTATCTAAGCTGATGTGGCATCTGGCCCTGCCAACTCACAGGCCTCTGCCCACAAGGAGTCTGCTCTGCCCCCTGGAGGTTACAGATAAAAAAAAAATCTGAACTACTCAGTGGATGGGGACCCTCACTCCACACACTGAGTCTGACAATCCCACCGCTTCCACAAAGAAAGAAGAACTGGTCTGTCATGAAACACCTAGACATCGCTTGGGGTTATTCCGTGGCCACTTAGAGGGTCTATCCCCAGCACAGCTCAGGTGTGCCTTCACCATACTGCTTGTGCTCTACACTAGCACCCTCCTCTCACTGACTTGGTCACAACCGCCTCTTGGTGAGTCTCCCATTCTCAAATTATCCCAGTGATTTCTAGGTTAATGGAGCCACACTCCCAGTTGTCCCACAATCCAAACTGCACTCACAGACCCAACGCACAAACCACCAGGACTCTTTATCAGTCCAGACAAAGAAGACGGTAAACGAAAAATTGTTTGCTGTCTTAAAAATTGAACAATAAACAAAAAATGTGCAATCAGCAAACAATAACAGGTATCTGAAATATGGTAACACTAACTAAACATTTGTTTACTTTCTGAAAGGTACCTGGGAAGATCAGGACATATAACTGTTTGTTTACTGAGCCTCAGCAAAGAGATCCTGCTCGCTTTTCTTCCTGGCTAAGACTGGGGGAAAACACAGTAAAATCCAAATGAAAAGTGCTCCTGGGCCAATCAGAGCCCAGTCAGTACGTTTTAAGTATACTGCTCACAAGTACTGTAAATCACCTCTTCACTGATTGAAACTAAAAGAGGGAGTATTCACTTTTATATAACAGCTTTAACATAAAACATGCACCACTTGCTTGCCACTTGAAGAAATACACTTCAGGAATTAAGGCAGGAAAATATCCAATACATTTTACAAGCTTAAAACATACTGTTTCTTCACAATGCCTCAATGCTTCCGTCCAAGACAGCAGTGGGGACAAAAGTCCCAGATGCCCTCCCAATCTATACAAGAACCTAATTTTTGACTCTTTCCTAGAGAGCATTGGCATAGTACAGTTGTCCATGCTAAATGACCTACCTGTCAGAGGGAGACTTATTCTGTTCCCACAGATATGGCCTTTCTTAACCTCTGACCTATGGGTTCTACATACCATTCAACATGTCTATGCTCTACATTGGCAAAAAAGACCCCCTAATCATCCACCAAAAGAGTCTTATTAAAACTCCGTCAAAATGGAATTACTTCGAGAGGAGCTCTAGGCCTCCTCCTGCAAAATGCAATAGAACCAGTTCCTCTTCCAGTCAGGGGTCAAGAGTTCTACTCCAGATATTTTCTCATTCTGAAAAAGACAGGAAGAGTATGTCTGATTCTTGATCTATGAGACCTGAACAATTTTTCCTCAAAGAAAAGTTTTGCATGGTATCCCTAGGGTCACTACCTCCCTTGATACAACTGAATGATTGGCTTTGCTCTCTAGACCTCTACAGGCACATACCTATTCTTTCTGCACATAGAAGATGCCTCCACTTCCACTGTGGAGCTCTACACTATCAGTACAAGATCTTACTGTTTGGCTTGGCCTCTGGTCTTCATGAAGTGTCTAGTAGTAATAACTGCAATGCTTTGCAGGTAGGGCATCCATGTCCTCCAATACCTGGATGATTGGCTAATCAAAGCAGCCTCTCAGGAGTCCAGTAGTGCTTCCATTCAGTCTACAGTAAGACTCCTAAAACTCCTGGGATTTGTCATCAACTTCCCCAAATCACATCTTTAGCCGGTACAGATTTTACAGTTTATAGGGGCACTCTTCGACACAGCTTAAGATCGAGCATTTCTTCCTCAAACAAGGGCGAACAATATACTACATCTCGCCACTCAGGTATCCCAGTCGACTCATATTTGCTCGAAAAATACTCTGCTTCCTCAGTCACATGGCTTCAACAGTCCATGTAACGTCATTGGCTCGATTTCACTTTCGCATTCCTCAGTGGACACTCTCCTCTCAATGGTTTCAAGCCACTATCTATTTGAATCCAAATAACTCCACAGCTCCACCACTCTCTACAGTGGTGCATGGTATCCAACAATCTTACACAAGGCCTTCCATTACAACCCCATCCACATCACAAGGTTCTCACCACAGATGCTTCCATGACGAGTTGGGGGAGCTCACATTGATGGTCTCCAATACAAAGGTTTTGGTCTCCACGAGAGCAGCAGCATCATCATCATATCAATCTCCTGGAATTGTGAGTTGTTTGGAACACTCTCAGAACCTTCCAGAACTGCATTCTCAGTCAGGTAATACTAGTTTGCACAGACAATCAAGTAGCGATGTATTATCTGAACAAACAGGGAGGAACCGGATCTTACCTCCTCTGTTGCCAAGCAATCTAAATCAGGACTTGGGCGGCTTCTCAAAACATCTTTATAAGAGCTGTTTATCTAGCCAGAAAACAGAAGACAAGGAGAAACTGCCCTCCACAAATCAAGATACACAAAAAGAACAAAGTGAGACGATCAATAGAAGAGAAAAATCACCAATCATATATAGCAACCTTTATTCACATTTAAGTAGACTTGACACGGCCATGTTTTGGCTGTATGCTGTGCATCAGGAGTCTGACTTAATCCAAAAGTTTGATTATAAAACCAGTTATACACAGTTGACTCTCACATACAACACACAGGTTAACAATGTATTATGGTCATAAGTCAAATAAGCAAATTCAAACTATTCTTCATGTTGTATGGCAGCATGACCTGTGGCAAACACTATTGAGAATGCATTAGTGCTGCTTTTATAATCAAATTTTCAGATTAAGTCAAACTCCTGATGCAGATCCAAGGAAAGTTAGGTGGAGACAGGAGACTGCATGAGCCCACCTATCCCATTATGTGGGCAGAAGCCAGTAGGCAGAGCTTGCCAGCATTTTAGTTCACTCAAAACAATAGCAAATGCTTTTGAAAACAATAGCAAAAGATTATTAGAAATAACAGACTGCCTATGCGTGATCCATCTGTACAAAGTCTAAAGCTGTTCCAGTTGGCTAGACAGTGCTTTAAATGTGGAGGATAAAGGATTTTTCAAAACTTATTTGACAGCTTTTTTATTTATTTGAAAGCTTCCCATATCTAGATATATATCATGAAATAAAATTGAGTATCACTAAAACAACTTAAAAAATTATTGTAGCTGGTAGAAACATCAGTAATAAACTTTGTATTTTGTGGAAATTTTTCTATACTGTTCTATAGAATGCAGCAATACATGGCTAGATTTAAGTGAGGATATCCTGTTTCCTGATGGGTTCATCTTAACTGTTGTTGTAATCGGCCTTGGGAAGCCTGGTGTTATAATGATGGAATATATTGAAATTAAATGGAAGTCAAATTAAACTCTCCTTTCATTGGGGCACATAGAGTCACATCTTCACTTTATCTCATTTGAAGAAGTTTACATTTTAGATACACAAATGGATTCTTCTATTTTGAGCGTGTTTCAGGGACAAATGGTTTTATAAGTCAAAATAATAAAAATAAATATTTTGCTTCATGCAGATTTCTCATTTGTTTAAACAGAACTAAATGGGCTATAAGCCCGTAATGCAGTAGATTGGTTTTCTTATATTTTGTTCTTGTGCTGACTTATACTGTGTCAAAACTGAAAACTCTTTATCTCATCTATCTGGTCGATCATAAAAGGAGCTTATTGTGAACACTGTCCACAGTAAAAGGTTGTTTTGTACATGAGGAATTGTGATGTTGCATAAATATATGTGTACTAGTAAGAAATGCCTGTTTCGGAAAAGAATGAAACAGGCGCTAGCAAGGTAATCCCCCCCCCCCACCATCCTCCCACCCTCTGGAGTTCCAGACCCCCCCTCCGTCCCTCCCTTCCGAGTTCCACACCCCCCTCTCCCTCCCTCCATCCCTCCGTCCCTCACTCACTTGGTTGCGAGTTTGTGATGAAAGTTCGCAGCGCTCTCCGCGCTGCTGTCACTGAATCTCTGGAACTTGTGCATTGTGCCTTCGCCGCCCCGCCCTTGACGTCATTTGCCGCCCCGCCCTCAACGTCATTGCGTTTTGACGTGAGGGCGGAGCTACAGTGACTGCAGGCCGGCCAAACTGGATATCTCGGGCGCCTCAGCCGGCTTGAGGCTTCATTGGAACGTTGGAGGTGCCTTATATATATATATATATATATATATAGATCTTTGGTCCTAGTCATGTATCTAAAGGTTATATAAACCTTTCATGAAAGCCAGTTAATTGTTTAACTTCTTTGTGGAATATAACCACAAAGGCATGGTGTGGTCACATTTTCTATAAGATAATACTAGAACCCAGCTAAGGAACAGGTTATTTTAAGTTAGTCTTCACTGGACCAAACTTGCTTTCCTTGTGCCATCACCAACCAGTTGGATAAACAGCGCCTTCAAAGGTGGATATGTCTGAAACATTTATCAAAGTTGAGATTAGCATATATACTCAATTGGGCATTTAAAAGTCTGTCCTTTAATGATGCCGCATGTTCAGAAATCATAGCTATAAGTGTAGACAGTTATTTAAACATTACCACATGCACACACCAGAGCAGGCATCCAAATACACATTGCAAAAGTAAATAACAATGTCTACAGCACAACACAGTGTATATCAAATTGTATAACCACCATTAGGTTTCGCCTTTGGGTTTAACAAACAATACCATGTAAATGTAAGGTCTGGATAAACAAATTAAAACAATCAAAGTTTAAACAAATGCCCATAATATGTAATACTTGGTAGCAATAATGAAACAGTGATGGAATATTCACATAGCAGGCTGCCAACAGATATATTTTCCATTGAACATAATTAACATTGTATGATCTTAGCGGTTAATAGTGTTCTGCTTGATACTGTATTTTGGCAGATTGTATACCTAATAAAATCATACTCATCTATATACAATACAAACACACAGCTGGGAGACATGGAGGGGCATTTTGAATATGACATCTAAGTCGGACTTTGTACATTTTGCGCTAGACATCCCAAATTGAATAGGAAATATGGGCATTTTCAAAATAGCAAAATGTCTCTCTCTTTTTTTTTTTTGGGGGGGGGGGGGGAGAAATGGCCAGATGCAAGATATTTTTGTGTTCTGTGCATTTATCTTTGTGGGTCATTATCGGGAAAAAAACTTCTAAGTGAAAAACGTAGAAAATCAAGCCATTGAGATGTAGGAGGAGCTAGCATTCTTAGTAGACTGGCCACACAAACACCCTAAGAGCACTGCAGTGGACTTCATATAAAAAGCTCCCAGATACACATATCACCGTTACCTGCTTATACTGGATGCTGAGAAAGTTATATGGAAATACTTTTAAAACAAATAGGAGGAAATATTTTTTCACTCAACGAATAGTTAAACTCTGGAACTCTTTGTCAGAGGATGTGGTAACAGCGGTTAGTGTATCTGGGTTTAAAAAAGGTTTGGACAAATTCCTGGAGGAAAAGTCCGTAGTCTGCTATTGAGACAGATATGTGAAGCAACTGCTTGCCCTGGGATTTGTAGTCTGGATTGTTACCACGATTTGGGTTTCTGCCAGGTACTTATGACCTGGCTTGACCACTATTTGGAAAACAGGATACTAGGCTAGATAGACCATTGGTCTGACCCAGTATGACTACTCTTATGTTATGGTCTTCTAGTTCTTTACTATTTGGAGGTCACAAACGATTTTAGAAAGTCAGACAAACTGTCCTGTTTGGAGGTGTTTTCTAAAGTTACTATTGCTGGCTAAAAGAGATGATTACTTCAGCCTATACTCTTAAGTTTAAGCAGCCTCCTGAGGCTTCAAGAGCACACTCAATAAGAGGGTGGCATCCTCTTGGGGAGAGCTTCATTTTGTGTCCCCAGAGGATATATTTATGCAGAGTGGCAACATGGTCCTCACTTCAGCCTTTGCCAAGAATTATATGTTGGAGCAGATTTTGGCGCAGTAGTTCTCCCAGCTGAGATTTCAGAATCCCTTTCATTTTAGGGACTGCTTTTCTACATTCCACAAGTATATGGATTGGTCTAGTGCCCTGATGGCGAACCTATGACACGCGTGTCAGCACTGACACGCGTACCATTTTCGCTGACACGTGGTGGATTTCAGCATTTCCTTGATTTGTCCAGGTTTCTCGACAAATCAAGGGAATGCTGAAATCCGCCCCGCACTCCCCGACAGAATCCTCCGATGAGCACGCGACCACCTCACCTTCTTAACTCCTCTGCTCTGATGCATGCGCGACGGCGACGCAGGCAGGCTAGAGGCAGCGTCTGTGCTCGTGCGCGTGCCAGCCAGCGCCTGCATGCTCAGCATCAGCTGGTGATAATCCTGCACGCACTGCACGCTTCACGCAGGCGCAGCAGCTTACTGTCTGCAGCCTGCCGCCTTCTCTTCAGCTGCTGCCATAATAATCGCGAGTCGACGAGAGCACGAGGCTGCAGCGGGACGGTCTGGTCTCTGTCTTCTGAATCTTCTCTTGTGCCCTGCCTGCCCCTTGCTTAGCCGCCGCCATAACAGTGAGGTAAGATTCTTAAGAATCTTAAATTGTTTGGGATAAATATAAGTAATATAACAGCAGGTTATGCCATGATTTAACAGGGCAGGCATTTCTCAGTCTGGGGGGGAGGGGTGCATAGTTCTATGAAGGAAAGACAATCTACTGAAAACCTTCCAGAGAATTATGTGCAGTGTGAGCTGATTTTCATTTTCTAAGTCTCACCCTGCTGCTGCTGCTGCTGCTGTTCTTCTTTTTTTCCTTTCCAGGTTAGTTAAGGAGTGTGGTAGCTGTGTTAGTCCACTCTTAAGGTTATCAATAGAAATCAAACAAAATAAAACATGGAAAAGAAAATAAGATGATACCTTTTTTATTGGACATAACAATACATTTCTTGATTAGCTGACGAAGAAGGGCAACCTTTGAAAGCTAATCAAGAAATGTATTAAGTTATGTCCAATAAAAAAGGTATCATCTTATTTTCTTTTCCATGTTTTATTTTGTTTGATTTCTATTGATAACAGGTTAGTTAAAGAATTCCCCCTCCCCCTCACTTATCTTAGTTCACGGCACCCCACACAAGTTAAATAATATCAAGACCAACAAAAGAAACCGACTGACAGATGAACAAAGAAGTCACTAAGCAGGTAAGTTAAATAATTAGTTTTTGGTTTATTAAATACAGTTATATATTACAATTATACATTTTTGTTATTTAAACTATAAATATCATGAAATTATGGTTTTTTTCTCGAAGTGACACACCACCCAAGTTATGCTCGGTTTTTTGGCGAATTTTGACACACCAAGCTCAAAAGGTTGCCCATCACTGGTCTAGTGAGTATTATTGTACTCACTATTTTTCTTTCCTTTAGTCCCACCAGAGAAGTCCAGATCTACCCGCCCAAAATTATTCTGTTTTCTTATTGTATTCTTTCATGATTCTTCTGCAAGACTTATGTTTATATTTCTACATACTTGCTAACTTCTTTATGAAGCTAGATATGACCTTGTTTAAAAAAAGAAGATATTTGGAATATTATTCTCTACTGCTTGATACTCAAGGTACCAAAGGGCTCAGTCTGCATTGTGTCCTTTTAGGATAGAGCTCACAACAGTTATTCTCTGTCTCCATCTGCTGGTTAATGAGCATAACTCACAAGTATCTGGACTGGTATGGTGGGACTATTAGAAAGAAAATTATCGGATAAGCAGTAATTGTTCCTTAAGTGTTATCCCCCTAATTCTATAAAATTGTGCATACATTTTCACGCTTTGGGCTAGATTCAGTAAATGACGTTGAAACAGGTGGGCACATGTCCAAGTTTGAGGGCCGATCTTTATGCAACTATTCTACAAAGGGTGCAGAAGAGGCCGCATTCTTTATAGAATGATTCCATAAAAATCCGTGGCTAAGTATGGCGTGGCACTCATTTTTCATGCTGATACTTTCATATTCATACTTCCTTGCTCATGTTCATATGCGTGCTGACATAAGTGCATTGTGGCTGATGACTTCATGCATGCGAGGACACTGTAAACATGGCGACTGCAATCAGGCAGCCCAAAGTTTTCAGCAGCAGGCACCCTGATCCTTGCAGAACTCTTCATCCCCTGGGTCACCAAGCTCTTCAAGATGGAGGGGAACTATCGGAGCTACCTGGGTTTCAGGAGGGCATGGTGCAGGCTGCAGCAGAGATATAATGAGAAAGCCTCTTTTCCATGAGAGGTAAGTGCACCTGCATCAAGTGTCACAGAATTGCAGATTTATTTGGCATGCACCTGGGCTCTGAAGGAGAGGATGATGATGATGATTATGTTGATGATGGATATGTCAGAAATCTTTATCACACATGCAAATGACCACAGGCAAGGGACATTCATAATAGAAAGAAGCCCACATCAATAGTGAAACCCCAATCCAAAAATTAATTACTGCCAAAATAAATGGATTTTTTTTCTATGGGATTTAATATACTGCCTTTCTTTGGTACAAACACACACTCTGAAGGAGATTGCTCTGAGGTACAATTCTTTACATAGTTTCCTCTATGATAATAACCATAGCTTTGCATGCTAACACCTAAGATTCAGTTCTCTGTGACAGAAACATATACAGCAATAGATAAGAAAATGAACAGTTTCCCTGCCAGGAAATAGCTGATGCTAAGTCAAAGGGAAGGGAAGTGTACAGATAGGTGTGAGTTTCCATGGGGGGGAGGGGTTGGGGGCCCACCATAATGTGGAGATTTCAGGGGTCTCTACCTTGGGCCTTGAGGATGTCTCACAAGGCAGCATACTGGCCTTTGGAGCAGACAATTGTCTCTCCAAAGAGTGTGGGTTAGAGAGCGTGGTACCATCCGTTTGCAGGGCAACTGATGTTGTGAGGGCCCTCTGTAGTCAGTGAACACCCCTTTGTCAGATGTGTGTTTGGATTAGGGTTTGGGCCTGTGTCCCTGAATGCAGGGGATGTGGGTTTGATTCCCACTGTGGGTATTTGTGGTTAACCATTTTATTTCCCCTGCCATTGTGGCTGTGATGTGCTAGGTAGGTGTGTGTGACACGCTGGGTGCTTTTGTATTGGTGGCTGGAAGATGGTGACCAATAGGCTTCCTCCTTCCTCTGTTTGTTTCCATATCTCATAGGTTGGGTGTTGGCTCAACAGATTCTAGTACTTATGGGGGTTGCAGGCACACTGTATGGAGGGTAGCTGCATACTCAGGTGTTACAAGGGTGCTATGTCAGTGATACTTATGTTGGGCCCTGATGTGCTCCCGCTTGCGTTGGTTTAAGATGAGGTCTTTCCTCTGGACTCACCCGCCTTTGATTACAGTGGTGGACAATGCTTAAGAAATATTTTGGCGATATATTGGGGATCCCAGTGGAGGGATATCCCCCCATAACACAGGCCCAATATATAACAGGGAGACCTAGATCTATTAAAGAGCACCACAGACTGTTCCTAATCTAGATCTTACAGAATTCTTGGAGAACTCTCTTGAACTTATTACTGAAAGAATGACGTTAATAGTAACTTTCGCTCTTGAACTAGACAGAAATAATATTCTTCGGACATATTTTCGCCATACATATGATCCTTTCTTTGGGCAAAAGATTCAGGTTTCTCCTGACCTGGCAAGAAGTACACAAAAGAGGAGAAAAGAATTCTTGCTGTATAAATCAAGAATTCTTAAATTAGGAGGTACATTTTTGCTAGAATTTCCTTGTAAATGTCATGTCTCTTTTGAATTGGTAAATTATATTTTCTTTACCCCCAAGAAATTGTTAGAATTTATTGAATCAAGAAAAAGGGTTAGACCACCTGTGGATTTGCCTCCCTAGTTAGAAATGATGTTATATTGGCTGCAGACATCTGTTCTCTCCCTACCGTTTTGTAATTTAATTTAACTTACCATATATTTTTCATTTATAATTATTTCCTAGTTTCTTGAGTCAAAATTATTGTGGACAAAGTTAAGATGAAGATTTCTATACTATATTATTATTTGATATAAGTATATAATGCCTTTTGTTTTATGATTGCTGATATTTCCAAACATTTATGTTCATTGATATAAATGTAAAATTAATAAGTATAAAATAAAAATAAAAAAGAAAGAAAAAATAATATAAACCTAGAAAAAGCTTGTTACCACAAAAAAATAATTTCAGTATCTACATGTTGGCCATCCCATTTGTTTTGTGTTTTAATTGAAAGCAACCTATAGCTAGGGAGTCTCATTTGTGAGGACTTGCATTCCTACTTGTTCTTGGAAAAAGCTAAGTTATATAACTGCAGTAGGTGTTCTCCATGGACAGGACAGTAGGATTCAATTCATTACATTCATATTCTAACAAGCTCTATAGGAACTGAGGAGGCTTCAGAGAGCAAGTTAGTTAAACTTCAGTCTGAATCCTTTGATGGTTTCCCTGCATTTTTGCAACCCCAGTACATGACAGGATCCAGGGTTCTAATTAAATGGTTTCTCTTCAGATTATGATAATACTAATCTCTTGATGCTTATGTAGAATGACCCCCTCCCTGGTGGAGTTGGGTCTTTTGGGCTCACATATCTGAATTTTATCAATATTTCTCATATAAGTGCTTCAATTTTCCAAAAATAATATAGTCAGGATAATCTAAAATAACCAAAGGTACTGTGGAATCAGTATGGTAAACTGCCAAATAATGTTATACATGATCAGAGTCTAAGTTTTGGTTCTTCCAGCTATCTAGTAGCTCAAACTTGTAACTATTTCTCATTCTTTCTGTTTGGTTCTATTCAGTTTCCTGAAAACATGAAAATTGAGAAATTCTCTTTGCTCGTCACACATATGTTGGGCCATGTGCTGGGAATATCGCATGACAATCACAGGGTTTGTAACTGTCCAGAACCTTGGTGCATAATGAACACTGATGTTATGTAAGGCTATTTTAAATTCATCAGCATTATTGTATTCATTACACCCATATGTGTTCTTATTTACATGAGGATTATAGTTTGCATGTTTGCCTCTTTGGTACTATTAAAACTGTGATGCAAACAAATATTTTTAAATAATGCAGTTGGCAGTTGAAGAAAATCCATCATAAGAACATAAGAAAAGTCATGTTGAGTGAAATAAAGATCAGGCATAGCAAACAGGAAGAACCTGTACTGCAAAAGCACAAGCAGAAGAAACTAGAAAGTAGAGGCAGGCCAAAGGATGATCCAACACAGGAAATGGTGCATAAAAGTGCTTTATTTGCTGCTTGAAAGGGAGGACCTGACATGGCCCATGTTTCAGCAGCACAAACTGCCTGCTTCAGGGGTCACAGTAACATTCTTTGTAACCAAAATAATGTGTTTAAAATGCTGAGGCAGCACTATCTCATGGAGCACAGGAAATACTGCTAGAAAGAGAAATAATTTCTGGGAACCATACTCTGGAATCCAAGAAATGTCCACAGCAGAAGCAGGAAGACCCCAAAATGAGAAGACCCAACACAGGCAGTATTTGGCAGATGCAGCCGCCTGCCAGGACTTTATGCTGACCTGTGAATTTTCCACAGTAGTTTACTCTCCAAATTGCTATGCTGTGGAGGCTGCTGCTTTTATTGACTTATGCTACAGTGCCATACATTATTCTCAGTTGTCTCAGTGTTTTAAGTTGTATATATTGAAACCTGAGGTAGGCGGTTGTATCTGCCGAAACACAGCCCGTGTTGGGTCTTCTAGCTTTGGTGCTTGAATAAATCTGCTTTGAACTACATCTCCCTGGTGGATTGGTTATTGTTGTCATCCTCTACTCCTGCTTTGGCTTTCTTTGTGTGGATCTTTGTAGAGGGTGTCTTCCTGCTTCTGCTGTGGACATTTCTTGGATTCCAGGGTATGGTTCCCTGAAATTACTTCTCTTCTCAGCAACATTTCCTGTGCTCCAAGAGATAGTGCTGCCTCAGTGTTTTAAACACATTATTGTGGTTATAAAGAATGCTATTGTGACCCCTGAAGCATGTGGTTTGTGCCACCAAAACATGGGCCGTGTCAGGTCCTCCTTTTCAAGCAGAAAATAAAGCACCTCTACTTTCTTGTGCTTGTGGAGTGAAATAAAGATCCATCCTGTCTCTGACAATGGCCAGCCCTGGTTACAAATACCTGTCATTTAAAAAAGTAAATCTATTTTTCATTGCTCCTTTCCAGGGATAAGCAATGGGTCTCCCAAAGCTATCTGGGCAACAATTTTTTATGGTCTTTTCCTTTAGGACAGGTTCATCAAATTTAGTCCCTGAGGTCCACAACTTTGCCTGGTTTTCAGGATTTCCACGATGAATATGTATGAGATCTATTTGCATGCCATAGAAGTAGTTAATACAAAAAGATCTCATACATATTCATTGTGGAAATCCTGAAAACCAGGCTGGGCTGTGGACCTGGAGGACTGGATTTGAGGACCCCTGGTCTAGAGCGTAATTGTACTGATAACCCTGAATACAAGGCATTACAGTAGACCAAATAAGGTAAAATTAATTCTTAGACTAGAAGTTAAAAATCCTGCTCTAGAAACATATGAAAACCTGTGTCTTAATCTTTTTTAAAAAAATCTTTCCTGACAGTAAAATTGACTTGCAATTCAAAAGCAAGTGTAGAATCCAAAATTATATCTAACACCTTGATAGATTAACTGGAAGAATAATACCTGATTTCAGTTTTACGGATTCAGCATACATATGAGAGTAAAAAATGGACAGAAATTCAGGAATGAACTGACGTAGAGGGGCATTTTCGATCGGGGATGCCCATCTCTGAGGACGGCGCCACGAAGGGGTGGGGCCAACCGTATTTTCAAAATGAGATGGGCGTCCATCTTTTGTTTCGATAATACGGTTGGGGCCGGCCAAATACATTGGATTTGGCCGGGTTTAGAGATGGGCGGCTTCGGTTTTCGGCCATAATGGAAACCGGGCCCGGCCATCTCAAATCTGGCGAAATGCAAGCCCTTTGGTCGTGGGAGGAGCCAGCATTTGTAGTGCACTGGTCCCCCTCACATGTCAGGACACCAACTGGGCACCCTAGGGGGCACTGCAGTGGACTTCAAAAATTGCTCCCAGGTGCATAGCTCCCTTACCTTGGGTGCTGAGCCCCCTCAAAACCCACTCTCCACAACTCTACACCACTACCATAGCCCTAAGGGGTGAAGGGGGACACCTACATGTGGGTACAGTGGGTTTCGGGTGGGTTTTGAAGGGCTCCCATTTCCTACCACAAGTGTAACATGTAGGGGGGGATGGGCCTAGGCCTGAAGTCCACTGCACCCACTAAAACTGCTCCAGGGACCTGTATGCTGCTGCGATGGACCTGAGTATGACATTTGAGGCTGGCAAAAAAAGTTTTTAACGTTTTTTTGAGTGTGGGAGGGGGTTAGTGACCACTGGGGGAGTCAGGAGAGGTGATCCCCGATTCCCTCCGGTGGTCATCTGGTCAGTTTGGGCACTTTTTTGGGACTTGGACCTGAAAAAAAAGGGACCAAATAAAGTGGACCAAATTCTCGCCAGGGACGCCCTTCTTTTTTCCATTATCGGCCGATGGCGCCCATCTCTTAAGCATGCCCTGGACCACCCCCGGCCCGCCTTCACTACCCTGCCGAAATGCCCCCTTGAAGTTTGGCCAGCTCCGTGACGGAACGCAGTTGGCGCTGGCCAAAATCGGCTTTCGATTATACCGATTTGGCCAGCTTCAGGAGATGGCCGGCCATCTCCCGATTTGTGTCGGAAGATGGCCGGCGATCTCTTTCGAAAATAAGCTGGATAGTGACATAAGATGGATGAAAACTGTGCTGAGGCAGAAACAATATGTGAATAAATGTAAAAAAAAAAAAGGAAAGGGGGGGGTCACAATGGATATCAATTCCATTTATACCAACATCCCACAATTGGAGGCATTACTTGTCATACAAAACACACTTAGAAATCAGAATATTTATTGTAGAATTCCTAATCTTCTTATTTTTACTTTAGCCATAATAGCTCCTTACCAAAAATTATTTTGTATTTCAAAAAAAAAGTATTACCAATAAATTAAGGGAATGGCGATGGGAGCCATTATGGCACTTGACATCACCAACTTATATGTGGCCCTTTTTGAATACACCCATTTAGAAGATCACTCCTTTAAAGAAAACATTTGTCTTTACAGGAGATATATAGATTTCATCTTTCTACTGTGGTGTGACATAGATGGCCTTAATTAGTTTTTTACATGACTCAATAACAGAGATCAACATCTATCGTTTAAGATGTAGTATCATGAAACTGAGACTAACGCCTTGTGGCTAGCTCAATGATGTCACAACTCTGCTGTGCATCTCGTCCCGATGCACCTTGCTGTCTGGGCAGGTCCCGTGATGTTCGGGGTCCACATCTGGTGGTGCGGCTGTCTCTGGCGTCCTGCAGCATGGTGCTGAATTATTAATATTAATAGTTTATTTTGTGTTAAAACTGTGTTTGATGAAATAAACTTTGGGACCCTTTTACTAAGCCATGGCAAAAAGTGTCCTGTGGCAGTGCAAACACGTATTTTGGATGTGCCCCGGGCCAGTTTTTACTGCATCCTGGAAAAAGGGCCTTTTTTTAAGGGGCTGGAAAATGGAAGTGCGGCAAAATAAAAACCAGAGAACATCCATTATCAGCCTGAGACCTTACCGCCATCCACTGACTTAGCGTTAAGGTCTCACGCACTACCCAGTTGGTAGGCATACAGCTCGCCCCACTGCTGTTTACCGCTGGGTAAGCGCCACATATTAGAAAATAATAAATATTTTCTACCACGTGTTTTCAGCGCATACCAAGTTCAGAATTACTGCCCAGGGCACGTGGTAGGTGGGTGGTAATGTTGATTTGCTGCATGCTGGATGAGCCTAGGCCCTTATGCGCCTTTATAAAAAGGCCCCTTTGTGTTTGTAGTCCTGATGTATTTTTGATTATAATTGTTGGCAGGTATTAATCCTGCCACAACTTGAGGATGATTGCATGATGAAAGAATTCTACTTTCCTTTCTGATGTGGATTGAGGATGGTAATTATCAAAGTGTGGTAAAAGGGCTGGCCATACAGGTCCCACTTAATACCTTCCCCAATCGGGCCCCCTAATTTGGAAGGCTCCCCCAGTGGAAAGCCCCTTTCAAATAGCCACCCAAGCCACCTGTAGATACCCTTAGGCCTACCTTGTAAAATCATGGGGTCTAGTGGGGTCTGGGCAGGAGTGAACTCAAATCGCTTCTGCTGGTGCTGGATTCAAAATCGAACCAGTGATCCTTAGCAGTACTCTTGTCGTCCTACCTCTAGGGGGTGAAGTTGCCTTTTATGGACCTTTTGCCCTTATACAGCAACTTGACCCTTTTTGGTAGTACCGCGAAACTACTGCCAGGTGTTGCTGGTGTCATTTTGACCTAGGAGCCAGCAAGGGCAGGAATGACTGGGGATTACTACTGCCCAGACCCCACTAGATCCCAGGATTTACAAAGTAGGCTGAGGGGGGGGGGGCTCTGGGTGGGCAGAGGCCTTTGGCTATTTGAGGAGGGCTTTTGGAAGGAAGGATGTTCCATTGGGGAAAGCTCCTGGATTGAAGGGGGCCTTCCATCAGGAGGGGGCTTCCAGGTTAGGAAGCATTATTGGGTTGGGGGATTCTGGGTCTGGGGTTCGTATTTTGGGGGTATTAGGAGCTTCTGACTGGACTCTTTAGCACCTGGGACGGTAAAAGAACCCTAGCCTTTTGCTGACGGTATTTTTCCTATAATAATGCGGCTTGTTGTGTTTACCGCAGGCCATGGTATTCGTTTTACATACTAAAACGAGATATTTTCTATGCATTTATATGTTTTGCATCTCATTAGTACGTATCCTCTGGTAAATAAAATTCTCCGAGGACAAGCAGGCTGCTTGTTCTCACATGTGGGTCGACGTCCGCGTTGGCCCAGGAAACGGAACAAATTTTGAAGCAAAAATAAAAAGTTTTTGCCTAGCGTCTTCTGGTGCGTGAATCATGCGCACATGACTTCCTGCCTGTTGCGCGAGCATGCCCCTTAATTTTCTTTTCTCCGCGTTGAGGTGCGGTAGGTTTTTTTTATGCGCTTCTCTCAAGCCCAGGAAAGAGTCTTCGAGTTTTAGTTTTTTCTCCTAATTTTTCTTGTTTTATTATTTTTGTTGTTTAAAAAAAAAAAAGGAAGATCCCTTCATGTTCTTTTAGTTTTTCTCCCCTTTCAAGTTTCCTTTATTTCTCGTCGCAGCCGGGTTATTCTCTTATTTTTGTGCCATTTTTTCTTTTATCAGGCACAATCGCGTCTTTTGATTTCGCCAAAGCCGTTTTCCCTTCCATGTCATCAAAGACACCCAGTGGCTTCAAATGTTGTACTCAGTGCAACCGGACCATCTCAGGTACCGATATCCACGCTTTGTGTATCCAGTGCCTTGGGCCCGACCATAGCCCAGCCGTTTGTAGTCTGTGTCTTCGTATGAAGAAACGGACCCAAGCGTCTCAAGAAGCCCAACAAGAGAAACTTTTTGGGGCTCGGTCCGGTCCTTCGACATCTACATTAGTACCGAGGTCGGCGGCAGCAGCAGCGACGACATTGAAAGGAGCATCGACGTTGGGAAGAGAGGTAATGGCTGCTGAGAGACCCATTTGCGCTGGGAGCAGTTAGGCGTCAAGTGGGTCTACACCTGCCTCGAGGCCTCCTGTTATGCAGGCCCCCGGGACTTACCTTCATCAGACCCGGCCCCGAGGAGGCGTGAGGATTCCACATCCTCATTGGTACGGAGGAGTCTCGATGACAGGCGTTGAGCGAAGGCGATGAAGCACCAACATCATTCTCCTTTTGACACATGGTACTGGGAGCTCCGGGGTGTCGAGAGAGTCAGCACCCGAGAAGTATCGGTGCCAAGAGGATCGCTCCCCCTCGATACAGGAGGTGCCAATGCGTTGGTCTCCTAGCAGCCCGGTACCTGCTCCCGAGTCTCCATAGATTCTGACACTGCCTGTTCCACCGACCCCGCAGCCTTCTCTGATGGCGGCTCTCGATGAGCACATCCGGGCCTTGTTTCCAGAACTTATGGAGGGACTGTTACGACAGCTTCGGTGTCGGGGGTGCTTGCGCCTTCTGTACCGTCTGCTGCAGCGGTGTATGGCCTACTCCTGTGGTGAGGTGCCCGACCGCGGTGCAGCCTGCGGCCTCAGCGTCAGCTGCCACCCAGGTCAACTCCCCTTCGACGTCGGTGGAGGGAGCTTCGCCGCAGTCTGATCCGGCAGCGGCCTTTCAACATCGCCATCGAGGACATCGTTCCTCGGGGTCGAGGCAGGTTCAGTGTTGGAGTACCTTAACATAGGTCTTATCCAATACTGAGCAGGAGCATTCGTGGGAGTCAGAGGAAGATCCCAGGTACTTTTCTTCTGATGAGTCCTATGGGATTCCCTCTGAACCTTCCCCTCCACCAGAGAGGAGACTATCTCCACCTGAGATTTTTTCCTTTTCCTCTTTTGTCCGGGAAATGGCTATGGCTATTCCCTTCCCTGTGGAGGTTGAGGATGAGCCCAATGCCTAAAGAGGCTGTGACAGTCCCTCTGCATAAGGTACTGAAGGAAGTCCTTATGTAAAACTGGTCGGCCCCTCTGTCTGGCTCTGTGGTCCCAAAGAAAGCTGAATCACAGTATCAGATCCACGGTGAACCTGGATTGATGAGGTCTCAGTTACCCCACAATTCTATGGTGGTGGTGGATTCCGCCCTCAAGAGAGCCAGGAGTACTAGAGACTATGCTTCAGCGCCCCCAGGCAGAGAAGCTAGGACTCTTGATTCTTTTGGGAGGAAGACGTATCAGGCCGCTATGCTCGCTGCCAAGATCCAATCATACTAGCACTTATTAGCGTTCACTTTCTGGACTCGCTAAAGCAACTGTCTAGCTTGGTTGATGCGCTCCCTCCGGAGCAAGCTGAGCCTTTTCGCCAGGTGGTCAGGTACCAGAAGGCGTGTCAAAAATTCCTGTCCAGGGGTCGAACGGACACTTTTGATGTAGCATCCAGGATCGCTGCTCAAGGTATAGTGATGCGTAGACTTTTATGGCTGCATGTCTCTGACCTGGATCATTCGGTCCAGCAGTGGATGGTGGATGTTCCTTGCCGGGGGGACAAACGTTTTGATGAAAAAGTAGAGGATCTTGTTGATCAGATCAAGAAGTATAATGATGCTATGGATTCTCTCTCCCACCGGGCATCTTCTGTTACTACCTCCTAATCTAGGAGGTATTTTGGGGGGAAGAGGAGTGCTCCCTATTCCAATCTTAAGCGTAGGTACACTCCTACTTCTCAACAGCCTTCCCAGGCTTAGCCACAGCACACTTTTTCTTGTCAACAGCGTGTGTCTAAGGTCCGTGCTGCTCCCCAGCAAAAGCAGGGAACGGGCTTTTGACTGGCTCCAGTTAAGCACAGCCTCTGTAAAAGCGTCCGTGCCGGACGAATTGCCGGTTGGAGGGAGGTTGATATGTTTTCACCAAAGGTGGCCTCTCATAACCTCCGACCAGTGGGTCCTTCAAATAGTCCGGTCAGGATACACCCATAATCTGGAATCCAAACCGCCAAATTGCCCACCAGGAGCTCATTCTTACAGTTCCCAGAACAAACAGGTACTTGCAAAGGAACTCTCCGCCCTTCTGAAGGCCCAAGCAGTCGAACCCGTTCCACCAGGGGAAGAAGGGCTGGGATTCTATTCCAGGTGCTTCCTTGTGCAAAAGAAAACAGGAGGGATGCATCCCATCCTAGACCTAAGGGCCCTGAACAAATTTCTAGTCCGAGAAAAGTTCAGGATGGTTTCCCTGGGCACCCTTCTTCCCATGATTCAAGAGAACGATTGGCTATGCTCTCTGGACTTAAAGGATGCTTACACCCACATTTTGATACTCCCAGCTCACAGGAAGTATCTTCGATTTCGGCTAGGAACTCACCACTTTCAGTACTGTGTACTGCCCTTTGGTCTGGCATCTGCGCCCAGATTGTTCCCAAATCTGCTTATTTTCGAAGGAAAAGGACGGCCATCTTCCAACACAAATCGGGAGATGGCCGTCCTTCTCCTAATGTGTCCAAGTCGGTATAATGGAAAGCCGATTTTGGCCGCCTTCAACTGCTTTCCGTCACAGGGCTGGCCAAAGTTCAAGGGGGCGTGTCGGCAGTGTACCGAAGGCGGGATGGTGGCGTGGTTAACAGATGGCCGGCCTCGGCCGATAATGGAAAAAAGGCCAGTCCTGATGAGCATTTGGCCGACTTTACTTGGTCCATTTATTTTCTGGGCCAAGCCTCAAAAAGGTGCCCAAACTGACCAGATAACCACCGGAGGGAATCAGGGATGACCTCCCCGTACTCCCCCAGTGGTCACCAAACCCCTCCCACCCCCCCAAAATTTTTTAAAAAATATTTGTTGCCAGCCTCTATGCCAGCCTCAAATGTCATACCCAACTCCATGACAGCAGTATGCAGGTCCCTGGAGCAGTTTTAGTGGGTGCAGTGCACTTCAGGCGGGCAGACCCAGGCCCATCCCCCCCTACCTGTTACACTTGTGGTGGTAAATGGGAACCCTCCAAGACCCACCCGAAACCCACTGTACCCACATGTAGGTGCCCTCCTTCACCCATAAGGGCTATGGTAGTGGTGTACATTTGTGGGGAGTGGGTTTTGGGGGGGGATTTGGGGGGCTCAGCACCCAAGGTAAGGGAGCTATGTACCTGGGAGCAATTAATGAAGTTCACTGCAGTGCTCCCTTTCAGACTTCCTCCACTACAAATTCATGCTATCCTCCCTCCACTCCTCCCTATTCCGTGCAAAACAGGATTATTACACCCAATTGACCAATTCTCTCAGCTCCAACCCTCGTCGTCTCTTCACCACCCTTAACTCCCTCCTAAAAGTGCCCCCCGCTCCTACTCCCCCCTCTCTCTCTCCTCAATCACCGGCCGACTATTTCCGCGACAAAGTGCAAAAGATCAACCTTGAGTTCACGACCAAGCCACCACCTCCTCTTCACCCTCTAACCCTCTCCCCCATCCAACCTACCCAGGTCTCTTTCTCCTCCTTCCCTGAGATCACCGAGGATGAAACTTCCCGCCTTCTTTCCTCCTCGAAATGCACCACCTGTTCCTCTGATCCCATCCCCACCAACCTACTCAACACCATCTCCCATACCGTCACCCCCGCCATCTGTCGCATCCTCAACCTCTCTCTCTCCACCGCAACTGTCCCCGACACCTTCAAGCACACCGTTGTCACACCTCTCCTCAAAAAACCTTCACTTGACCCTACCTGCCCCTCCAATTACCGCCCCATTTCTCTTTTACCCTTCCTTTCCAAAATACTTGAGCGCGCCGTTCATAGCCGCTGCCTTGATTTTCTCTCCTCTCACGCCATCCTCGATCCACTTCAATCCGGTTTTCGCCCTCTGCACTCGACTGAAACGGCACTCTCTAAAGTTTGCAATGATCTGCTCCTGGCCAAATCCAGAGGTCACTACTCCATCCTCATCCTCCTCGATCTTTCCGCCGCGTTTGACACTGTCAATCATGACTTACTTCTTGCCACGCTGTCCTCTTTTGGGTTCCAAGGCCCTGTCCTCTCATGGTTCTCCTCTTATCTCTCCCACCGCACCTTCAGGGTACACTCCCATGGATCTTCCTCCACTCTCATCCCACTATCTGTTGGAGTTCCCCAGGGTTCTGTCCTTGGACCCCTTCTCTTCTCAATCTACACCTCTTCCCTGGGCTCGCTGATCTCGTCTCATGGTTTTCAGTATCATCTTTATGCTAATGACACCCAGCTATACCTCTCCACACCTGACATCACTGCGGAGACTCAGGCCAAGGTATCGGCCTGTTTATCCGACATTGCGGCATGGATGTCCAACCGCCACCTGAAGCTGAACATGTCCAAGACTGAGCTCCTTGTCTTTCCTCCTAAACCCACTTCTCCTCTTCCTCCACTCTCTTTCTCTGTTGATAACACCCTCATCCTCCCCGTCCCATCTGCCCGCAACCTTCGACTCCTCCCTCTCCTTCTCTGCGCATATCCAACAGACTGCCAAGACCTGTCGCTTCTTCCTCCTCAATATCAGCAAAATTCGCCCTTTCCTCTCTGAGCATACCACCAGAACTCTCGTCCACGCTCTCATTACCTCTCGCCTCGATTACTGCAACTTACTCCTCACCGGCCTCCCACTCTGCCATCTATCCCCCCTTCAATCCGTTCAGAACGCTGCTGCACGTCTTATATTCCGCCAAAACCGTTATACTCACACCACCCCTCTCCTCAAATCACTTCATTGGCTTCCGATCAGATATCGCATACAATTCAAGCTCCTCCTCCTTACCTACAAATGCACTCAGGCCGCGGCTCCTCACTACCTCTCCACCCTCATCTCCCCCTATGTTCCCGCCCGCAACCTCCGCTCACAGGACAAAGCCCTTCTCTCAGTACCCTTCTCCACTACTGCCAACTCCAGGCTCCGCTCATTCTGCCTTGCCTCACCCTATGCCTGGAATAATCTTCCTTTACCCATACGCCAGGCCCCCTCCCTACCCATCTTCAAATCTCTGCTTAAAACTCACCTCTTCAATGCTGCCTTCGGCGCCTAACCGCTCGAGAAATATAAAATACCCCAATCTAACCACCCTATCAGATTAACTGTTCACTCGTCCTCTAGATTGTTCACTTGTCCTTAGTTTGTTCTCTTGTCTTTTAGATTGTAAGCTCTTTGAGCAGGGACTGTCCTTCTATGTTTGAATTGTACAGCGCTGCGTAACCCTAGTAGCGCTTTAGAAATGATTGTTGTTGTTGTTGGTGCCCGGTTGGTGTCCTGGCATGTGAGGGGGACCAGTGCACTACAAATGCTGGATCCTCCCACGACCAAAGGGCTTGGATTTGGCCGGATTTGAAATGGCCGGCCCCGGTTTCCATTATTGGTGAAAACCAATGCCGGCCATCTCTGGGATCGACACAAATGTTGAGATTTGGCTGGTCCCGACCGTATTATCGAAACGAAAGATGGCCGCCCATCTTTCGATAATACGGTCGTGGACACCTCTTTACAGCGCTGGCCTTATAGGTGGTCGCCCCTGTTTAATTATGGCCCTCAACGTGTCTAACAGTAGGCGCAGTGTCACTACACAGAATGAGAGTGCATGTGTTCCCTTATTGCAACGATTGACTGGTGAAGAGCACCTCGAAGGCAGGCGCTCTACAGTCCATGCGAATGACTATTCAGGTGCTAGAACTACTAGGGTTCGTGATCAATTACTCCAAGTCCCATCTCACCCCAGTTCAAAAGTTGGAATTCATTGGAGCTCTGTTGAACACGAAGACAGCTCGAGCTTATCTTCCCGAGGCAAGGGCAGACAACCTCCTGTCCCTGGTGTCCATAGTTCAAATGTCTCTTCAGATCAAGGCTCGGCAGATGTTGAGACATCTGGGGCACATGGCCTCCACAGTTCATGTGACTCCCATAGCATGCCTACACATGAGATCAGCTTAATGGACCCTAGCTTCCAAGTGGTATCAAGCTGCGGGGAGTCTAGAGGATGTAATCCAACTGTCCACCGACTTCTGGAATTCTCTACAGTGCTGGACGATTCGATCCAATTTGACCTTGGGACGTCCATTCCAAATTCCTCAGCCACAAAAAGTGCTGACGACGGATGCATCTCTCCTGGGGTGGGGAGCTCATGTAGATGGGCTTCACACTTAAGGAGCCTGGTCCTTTCAGGAAAAAAGGTCTTCAGAGCAATCTGGAACGCTCTAAAGGCTTTCAGAGACCGGCTGTCCAACCGCATCATATTGATTCAGACAGACAATCAGGTTGCCATGTATTACACCAACAAGCAGGGGGCACCGGATCTCGCCCTCTGTGTTAGGAAGCCATCCAGATGTGGCTTTGAGCGCGCAGTCACGGCATGTTTCTGCAAGCCACTTATCTGGCAGGCGTAAACAACAGTCTGGCCGACAGGCTGAGCAGAATAATGCAACCTCACAAGTGGTCACTGGACATGAGTGTCGCCCATAAGATCTTCCAAGCGTGGGGCACCCCCTCGGTGGATCTTTTTGCCACTCAATTCAATCACAAGGTCCCTCAGTTCTGTTCTAGGCTTCAGGCCCACACCAGACTAGCGTCAGATGCCTTTCTCCTGCATTGGGGAACAGGCCTTCTGTATGCATATCCTCCCATACCTCTAGTAGGGAAGACTTTGCTGAACCTCAAGCAAGACTGCAGAACCATGATTCTGATTGCTCCCTTCTGGCCACGTCAGATTTGGTTCCCTCTTCTTCTGGAGTTGTCCTCCGAGGAACTGTGGAGATTGGAGTGTTTTCCGACCCTCATCACCCAGAACGAGGGGTTGCTTCTGCATCCCAACTTCCAGTCTCTGGCTTTCACGGCCTGGATGTTAAGAGCTTAGAATTCGCCTCTTTGGGTCTTTCAGAGGATATCTCCCGAGTCTTGCGTGCTTCCAGGAAAGATTCCACGAAGAGGTGTTACTTTTTCAAATGGAGGAGGTTTGCCGTCTGGTGTCACAGCAAGGCCCTAGATCCTCTTTCTTCTCCTACACAGACCCTGCTTGAATACTTTCTACGCTTGTCAGAGTCTGGTCTTGACCAACTCCGTAAAAGTACGATTAGTGCTTATCATCGCTGTGTAGAGGGTAAGCCTATCTCTGGACAGCCTTTAGTTGTTCGCTTCATGAGAGGTTTGCTTTTGTCAAAGCCCCCAGTCAAACCTCCACCGGTGTCATGGGATCTCAACGTCGTTCTCACCCAGCTGATGAAAGCTCCTTTTGAGCCACTGAATTCCTGCCATCTGAAGTACTTTACCTGGAAGGTCATTTTCTTGGTGGCTGTTACTTCAGCTCGTAGTGTCAGTGAGCTTCAGGCCTTGGTAGTGCATGCACCTTATGTCAAGTTTCATCACAACAGAGTAGTCCTCTGCATGCACCCTAAGTTCCTGCCAAAGGTGGTGTCGGAGTTCCATCTGAACCAGTCAATTGTCTTGCCAACATTCTTTCCCCGTCCTCATACCCGCCCTGGCAAAAGCAGTTTGCATAATTTGGACTGCAAGAGAGCATTGGCCTTTTACGTGGAGCGGACAAAGCCCTTCAGATAGTCCGCCCAGTTGTTTGTTTCTTTCGATCCCAACAGGAGGGGAGTTGCCATTGGAAAACGCACAATCTCCAATTGGCTAGCAGATTGCATTTTCTTCACTTATGCCTAAGCTGGGCTGTCTCTAGAGGGCCATGTCACGGCTCATAATGTTAGAGCCATGGCTGCGTCAGTGGCGCACTTAAAGTGAGCTTCTATTGAAGAGATTTGAAAGGCTGCAATGTGGTCATCAGTCCACACATTCACATCTCACTACTGCCTTCAGCAGGATACCCGACGCAACAGTCGGTTTGGGCAGTCAGTGCTGCAGAATCTATTCAGAGTTTAGAATCCAACTATACCACATGTGAGAACAAGCAGCCTGCTTGTCCTCGGAGAAAGCAAAGATACTTACTTGTAGCAGGTATTCTCTGAGGACAGCAGGCTGATTGTTCTTACAAACCCGCCCTCCTCCCCTTTGGAGTAGTTACTAGTTTGTTCTATGCTTTTTGATTTAACTAAGGGGCATGCTCGCGCAACGGGCGGGAAGACTCCCACATGTGAGCCTGCTGTCCACTGAGAATACCTGCTACAGGTAAGTATCTTCGCTATACTGTGCAATACGGTAATTTAAACTGTGTTAGTTCCCCTTAACATGTGTTAAGGGGCAAATAACGCAATTTATAACTGTAACGCAGCTTGATAACAACCCCCTCAAACTTGCTATCTCTGGTCAGTAGTGTTATGGTATGTTTCTGTCAGCAATTTGCTATTCATCTTGTTAAAGCGCTGTACGAACTAGTACCTCATTGTGCAATACTGAATGTTTAATAAATACACAGCTAATGTTCATTCTCCGAGGACAAGCAGGCTGCTTGTTCTCACTGATGGGTGACGTCCACGGCAGCCCCTCCAATCGGAAACTTCACTAGCAAAGTCCTTTGCTAGCCCTCGCGCGCCCGCGCGCACCGCGCATGCGCGGCCGTCTTCCCGCCCGAAACCGGCTCGAGCCGGCCAGTCTTCTTTTGTCCGCACTCGGTACGGTCGTGTTTTCGCCGTGTCGAGCCCCGGAAAGTCGACCTCGCGCGTCCAATTTGTTTTGAGCGTGTTTTTTTCCTTCGGGAAAGCTTTACCTTAGTCGGGAAGTGCTCCGGAAACCCCTCGCCGGGTTTCGTGTAAATCCTCCCCGTACTTCCAGCTTTTTTGCCCCGGTAAGTTTTCTTTCGTCGTCGGGGAAGGCCTCTTTTCGGCCTCGGTCGAGATTTTTTCTCCCTCTAAATTTGGTGCTTCAAATTTCGCCATTTCGGCTTTTGATTTCGCCGGCGTGATTTTTCCGCCCATGACATCGAAGCCTTCCAGCGGCTTCAAGAAGTGCACCCAGTGCGCCCGGGTTATCTCGCTCACTGATCGACACTCGTCGTGTCTTCAGTGTCTGGGGGCCGAGCACCGCCCTCAGAACTGCAGTCTGTGTTCCCTGCTTCAAAGGCGGACTCAGGTAGCGAGACTAGCCCAGTGGAACGTGTTGTTCTCGGGCTCTTCGTCGGCATCGGCACCGGGATCTTCGAGTGCATCGACGTCGTCAGCGTCCAGACCATCTTCCTCGGCCGCCCCTGCATCGAGTGCATCGAGGCATCGGGCCTCTGCATCGGCGCCGAGACATCGGATAGCTGCATCGACGTCGGTGGTACCAGGACCTCGTCTGCTGATGTCGTCGGACGGTGGTGCATCGGGTGGAGTGCAGGTGAGGGCTGTCCATTCCCCTGCTGGTGGCGGTGAGCCCTCGGGTGGGTCTCCTCCTACCCTGAGGGCTCCTGCGGTACAGCCCCCCCGAGATCGACCTTCTTCAGTCTCGGCCCCGAGGAAGCGACGGATGGATTCGACGTCCTCCTCGTCGGTGCCGGGGAGCTCCGGTGACATGCTTCGGAAGAAATCGAAGAAGCATCGACACCGGTCTCCTCCCCGTGTCGGCACCGAGAGCTCTGGGTCGCCGAGGGAGTCGGCACCCAGCAGGCATCGGCACCGAGAGGACCGCTCACCCTCTGTTCAGGAGGTGTCGATGCGCTCCGCTCTGGACAGCCCGGAACAGCCTCCACGCCCGGAACAGGTACTGACGTCGACGCCTGCATCGACCTCTCAGCCTTTCTCTGCAGCCACTCTAAACGAGAGCCTCCGGGCCGTTCTCCCAGAGATTCTGGGAGAGCTGTTGCGCCCTACCCCTCCGGTACTGGCGGTGCTTGCGCCACCGGTACCGTCGAGCGTGGCGCCGGCTGGCCCATCGCCCAGGTTGAGGTCCCCGACGTCGGTACCGCGTGCGGTGCCGACCGCGGCCACCTCCCAGGAAGGCTCCCCGACTACGTCGGCGGAGGGAGCTTCGCCGATGCGGGCGAGGGAGTCTACCTCTCGACGCCCCCATCGTGGACGGGGTTCCACGGAGTCGAGCAGGGCGAGGTTGCAGACACAGGTCCGTGAGCTTGTGTCTGACACCGAGGGTGAGGCCTCGTGGGAGGAAGAGGAAGATCCCAGATATTTCTCTGACGAGGAGTCTGCGGGTCTTCCGTCTGATCCCACTCCCTCTCCTGAGAGACAGCTTTCTCCTCCCGAGAGTCTGTCTTTTGCCTCCTTTGTCCGGGAGATGTCTACGGCCATCCCCTTCCCGGTGGTTGTGGAGGACGAGCCCAGGGCTGAAATGTTTGAGCTCCTGGACTATCCTTCTCCACCTAAGGAAGCGTCCACTGTTCCCTTGCACCATGTCCTGAAGAAGACATTGCTTGCGAACTGGACCAAGCCATTAACTAATCCCCACATTCCCAAGAAGATCGAGTCCCAGTACCGGATCCATGGGGACCCAGAGCTGATGCGCACTCAGTTGCCTCATGACTCTGGAGTTGTGGATTTGGCCCTAAAGAAGGCTAAGAGTTCTAGGGAACATGCTTCGGCGCCCCCGGGCAAGGACGCTAGAACCTTAGACTCCTTTGGGAGGAAGGCCTACCATTCCTCTATGCTCGTGTCCAAGATCCAGTCTTACCAGCTCTACACGAGCATACACATGCGGAACAATGTGCGACAGTTGGCGGGCTTGGTTGATGCTCTTCCCCCTGAGCAAGCCAAGCCTTTTCAGGAGGTGGTCAGGCAGCTGAAGGCGTGCAGAAAATTCCTGGCCAGAGGAGTTTATGACACTTTTGATGTTGCGTCCAGGGCCGCTGCTCAAGGTGTGGTGATGCGCAGGCTCTCATGGCTGCGTGCCGCCGACCTGGAGAATAGAATCCAGCAGCGGATTGCGGACTCGCCTTGCCGTGCGGATAACATTTTTGGCGAAAAAGTCGAACAGGTGGTAGAGTCTCTCCACCAGCGGGACACCGCATTTGACAAGTTCGCCCGCCGGCAGCCTTCAGCTTCTACCTCTACAGGTAGACGATTTTTCGGGGGAAGGAAGACTGTTCCCTATACTTCTGGCAAGCGTAGGTACAATCCTCCTTCCCGACAGCCTGCGGCCCAGGCTAAGCCCCAGCGCGCTCGCTCTCGTCAGCAGCGTGCGAATCAGCAAGGCCCCGCGGCTCCCCAGCAAAAGCAAGGGGCGAGCTTTTGATTGGCTCCAGCAGAGCATAGCCGACATCCAAGTGTCAGTGCCGGGCGACCTGCCTGTCGGAGGGAGGTTGAAAGCTTTTCACCAAAGGTGGCCTCTCATAACCTCCGATCAGTGGGTTCTCCAAATAGTCCGGCAAGGATACACCCTCAATTTGGCCTCACAACCTCCAAATTGTCCACCGGGAGCTCAGTCCTACAGCTTCCAGCACAAGCAGGTACTTGCAGAGGAACTCTCCGCCCTTCTCAGCACCAATGCGGTCGAGCCCGTGCCATCCGGGCAAGAAGGGCTGGGATTCTATTCCAGGTACTTCCTTGTGGAAAAGAAAACAGGGGGGATGCGTCCCATCCTAGACCTAAGGGCCCTGAACAAATATCTCGTAAAAGAAAAGTTCAGGATGCTTTCCCTGGGCACCCTTCTCCCCATGATTCAGCAAAACGACTGGCTATGCTCTCTGGACTTGAAGGATGCCTACACACACATCCCGATACTGCCAGCTCACAGACAGTATCTGCGATTTCAGCTGGGCACACGCCACTTCCAGTACTGTGTGCTACCCTTTGGGCTCGCCTCTGCGCCCAGGGTGTTCACAAAGTGCCTAGCTGTGGTAGCAGCGGCGCTTCGCAGGCTGGGGGTGCACGTGTTCCCATATCTCGACGATTGGCTGGTGAAGAACACATCCGAGGCAGGAGCCCTGCAGTCCATGCAGATGACTATTCGCCTCCTGGAGCTACTGGGGTTTGTGATAAATTACCCAAAGTCCCATCTTCTCCCAGTGCAGAAACTCGAATTCATCGGAGCCCTGCTGGATTCTCGGACGGCTCGCGCCTATCTCCCAGAGGCGAGGGCCAACAACTTGTTGTCCCTCGTCTCGCGGGTGCGAGCGTCCCAGCAGATCACAGCTCGGCAGATGTTGAGATTGCTGGGCCACATGGCCTCCACAGTTCATGTGACTCCCATGGCCCGCCTTCACATGAGATCTGCTCAATGGACCCTAGCCTCCCAGTGGTATCAGGCCGCTGGGGGTCTAGAGGACGTGATCCACCTGTCCACGAGTTTTCTCGAATCCCTGTATTGGTGGACGATTTGTTCCAATTTGACTCTGGGACGTCCCTTCCAAATTCCTCAGCCACAAAAAGTGCTGACCACGGATGCGTCTCTCCTGGGATGGGGAGCTCATGTCGATGGGCTTCACACCCAAGGAAGGTGGTCCCTCCAAGAAAGCGATCTACAGATCAACCTTCTGGAGTTGCGAGCGATCTGGAACGCTCTGAAGGCTTTCAGAGATCGGCTGTCCCACCAAATTATCCAAATTCAGACAGACAATCAGGTTGCCATGTACTATGTCAACAAGCAGGGGGGCACCGGATCTCGCCCCCTGTGTCAGGAAGCCGTCAGCATGTGGCTCTGGGCTCGCCGTCAAGGCATGGTGCTCCAAGCCACATATCTGGCAGGCGTAAACAACAGTCTGGCCGACAGGTTGAGCAGGATTATGCAACCTCACGAGTGGTCGCTCAATTCCCGTGTAGTGCGACAGATCTTCCAGGCGTGGGGCACCCCCCTGGTGGATCTCTTCGCATCTCAAGTGAACCACAAGGTCCCTCAGTTCTGTTCCAGGCTTCAGGCCCACGGCAGACTGGCGTCGGATGCCTTCCTCCTGGATTGGGGGGAGGGCCTCCTGTATGCTTATCCTCCCATCCCTCTGGTGGGGAAGACTTTGTTGAAACTCAAGCAAGACCGAGGCACCATGATTCTGATTGCTCCTTTTTGGCCGCGTCAGATCTGGTTCCCCCTTCTTCTGGAGTTATCCTCCGAAGAACCGTGGAGATTGGAGTGTTTTCCGACCCTCATCACGCAGGACGAAGGGGCTCTTCTGCATCCCAACCTCCAGTCCCTGGCTCTCACGGCCTGGATGTTGAGGGCGTAGACTTTGCCTCTTTGGGTCTGCCAGAGGGTGTCTCCCGCATCTTGCTTGCTTCCAGGAAAGACTCCACCAAGAGAAGTTACTTCTTTCATTGGAGGAGGTTTGCCGTCTGGTGTGACAGCAAGGCCCTAGATCCTCGCTCTTGTCCTACACAGACCCTGCTTGAATACCTTCTGCACTTGTCTGAGTCTGGTCTGAAGACCAACTCCGTAAGAGTTCACCTTAGTGCAATCAGTGCATACCATTACCAAGTGGAAGGTAAGCCGATCTCAGGACAGCCTTTAGTTGTTCGCTTCATGAGAGGTTTGCTTTTGTCAAAGCCCCCTGTCAAGCCTCCTACAGTGTCATGGGATCTCAATGTCGTTCTCACCCAGCTGATGAAACCTCCTTTTGAGCCACTGGATTCATGCCATCCGAAGTACTTGACCTGGAAGGTCATTTTCTTGGTGGCAGTTACTTCGGCTCGTAGAGTCAGTGAGCTTCAGGCCCTGGTAGCCCAGGCCCCTTACACTAAATTTCATCACAACAGAGTAGTCCTCCGCACTCACCCTAAGTTCCTGCCAAAGGTCGTGTCGGAGTTCCATCTGAACCAGTCAATTGTCTTGCCAACATTCTTTCCCCGTCCTCATTCCTGCCCTGCTGAACGTCAGCTGCACACATTGGACTGCAAGAGAGCATTGGCCTTCTACCTGGAGCGGACACAGCCCCACAGACAGTCCGCCCAATTGTTTGTTTCTTTTGATCCCAATAGGAGGGGAGTGGCTGTAGGGAAACGCACCATATCCAATTGGCTAGCAGATTGCATTTCCTTCACTTACGCCCAGGCGGGGCTGGCTCTTGAGGGTCATGTCACGGCTCATAATGTTAGAGCCATGGCTGCGTCGGTAGCCCACTTGAAGTCAGCCTCCATTGAAGAAATTTGCAAAGCTGCGACGTGGGCTTCTGTCCACACATTCACATCCCATTACTGCCTGCAGCAGGATACCCGACGCGACAGTCGGTTCGGGCAGTCAGTTCTTCAGAACCTGTTTGGGCTTTAGGATCCAACTCCACCCCCCGAGGGCCCTGTTTGTTCTGTTCCAGGCTACACTCTCAGTTAGTTGGTAAATTTTTTAGGTCAATCTCAGTTATGGCCTCGCCGTTGCGAGGCCCAATTGACCAATGTTGTTGTTTTGAGTGAGCCTGGGGGCTAGGGATACCCCATCAGTGAGAACAAGCAGCCTGCTTGTCCTCGGAGAAAGCGAATGCTACATACCTGTAGAAGGTATTCTCCGAGGACAGCAGGCTGATTGTTCTCACCAACCCGCCCGCCTCCCCTTTGGAGTTGTGTCTTCCCTTGAAGTGTATTGTCTTGCTACATACTGGACTGGCCGGCTCGAGCCGGTTTCGGGCGGGAAGACGGCCGCGCATGCGCGCGAGGGCTAGCAAAGGACTTTGCTAGTGAAGTTTCCGATTGGAGGGGCTGCCGTGGACGTCACCCATCAGTGAGAACAATCAGCCTGCTGTCCTCGGAGAATACCTTCTACAGGTATGTAGCATTCGCTTTATATGAAAGGCATTATTATATGGTATCTTGTAAAATTATTTGATTAAACCTTAACAACTAATTTTTTTGGTTCAAGGAAACATTATGGTGCCCAGTTCTTCAGCAGCTGCAGTTCTCAGGACATCAAGGCGTTCCTTAACAACAAACAAGTGAACTGTCTTCTGAACTGTCCACCCCTTCTCAAACAGTACCATACGCCCAAATGCGGTAACAAATTAGTGGATGAAGGAGAGCAATGTGACTGCGGCACACGAGCAGTTAGTAATCTGTGCGAGGCTGTCCAATTTTAAATCTAAATTTTAAATCTAATTGTGATCTAAAAATGTATGATGTATAACTATAAAGTCCAAGCAGAATCAAAACAGATCAAATATCTAGACTAAAAAACAAAACAGTGGTGATCAAAAAATAAATTCATCTTCTAAAATAAAAATGAATAGAGAATCTCTGGTCTTCAAGGGCTGCACACTGATAGGGATTTCAGATATCCATTATGAATATGGATGGTGTAGAGCTGCATGCACAGTGCTTCAGCTTGCATACAGGTATCTCGTATTCATAGTCATTAGGGATATCCTGAAATCATGGCTAGTATGTGGCCCTTAAGGACTAGAGGTTCCCTACCTCTAATTTAGAACATGATACACAGAGGAAAATAATATCATGGGAGAGATTTTATAGAACAATAAATTCCTGTGTTGCTAAGTTATAATCGTTGCTGTACCTCAACAATTGTCCATATTGGTAATAACAGTTCTTCAAGGAAAAGCAGGCTGGCTCGTTCTCACAAGTGGGTTGACGTTCTGCGTCGGCCCGGGAACCGGCATAATAAATAGCAAAAAATTTGCTAGAGCCTTCTGATTCGCATTCCATGCTCGACTGCGCTCCTCAGTTCTCTTTTTTTCTGTGCGAGGAGAGGCAGATTTTTCTGTGGCTCCTTCACCTGGGAATGAGCCTTCAAGTGCCTTTTCATGGCAATATTTGCCCTTTCTTCACTTTTATTTCTTTCATTTCCTTCAGTATGTAGGGTCAGTGAGCTTCAGTCCTTAGTGGTGGATGCGCCTTATACTAAGTTTCATCACAATAGAGTAGTCCTCCATACACACCCTAAGTTCCTGCCGAAGGTGATGTCAGAGTTCCATCTGAACCAGTCGATTGTCTTGCCAAGAATTTTTTCCATGTCCTAATGCCCACCCTGGCAAAAGTAGCTTGCACACCTTGGACTGCAAGAGAGCATTGGCCTTTTATGTGAAGCTGATGAGGCCCTTCAGACAGTCTGCCCAGTTGTTTGTCTCCTTTGATCCCAACAGGAGGGGAGCCACCATCGGTAAACACACCATTTCCAATTGGCTAGCGGATTGCATTTCTTTCGCTTATGCCAAAGCTGGGCTGACTCTGGAGGGTCATGTCACGGCTCATAATGTCAGAGCCATGGCTGCGTCAGTAGCTCATTTAAAGTCAGTCTACATTGAAGAGATTTGTAAAGCTGCAATGTGGTCTTCAGTTCACACATTCATATCTTACTACTGCCTAGAGCACGATACCCGACACGACAGTCGGTTTGGGCAATCAGTATTGCAGAATCTGTTTGGGGTCTAGAATCCACCTCCACCCTCCTAGGCCCATTTTATTCTGTTCCAGGCTGCACTCTCAGCTAGTTGTATATAGTTTTACGTTGATCTGCTTTAAGTCCTTGCCATAGTGAGGCCCAATTGACCACTGTTTGATGTTTTGGGTGAGCCTGGATACTAGGGATTCCCCACTTTTGAGAATGTAAGCCTGCTTATCCTCAGAGAAAATGAAGATACTTACCTGTAACAGGTATTATCCGAGGACAGCAGGCTTCAAGTTCTCACAATCCCATCCACCTACCCTTGGAGCTGTTTTTTCTCCACTTTTTATTTTGTCTTTTGCTTCTGTATTAAACTGAGGCGCGGTCACACTGCGGGCAGGAAGGCACCCATGCATGCGCATTGGAGCGCTGCTCACCCTCTAGAAAGCTCTTGTCCTTTTCTATGGTATTCTACCAACCTGGGCGATGTGGGATCGTCTACCCACGTGAGAATGTGAAGCCTGCTGTCCTCGGAGAATACCTGCTACAGGTACAGTAAGTATCTTCGCTTTAGAGCATCAGTGCCTGATCTTCTGAGAGGGTTCTTGCTTTAGCCATTCCTCTTCTGGTATATCATCTGACAAATACTTTGTAGAAATAATGTTATACTGCACAATGTTCTCTTATATGCATATTTGACAGCTGCATGTTTGTGCACTCTTTGAGCTAGCTACTATTCATGTTCATTACCATTTTTATTTATGGAATTTTAAAATTATTTTTAAGTACTTAATTGATATTTTGACTTGCTATGCTAAATGAGTTTATCTTGTTGGGCAGACTGGATGGACCGTACAGGTCTTTATCTGCCGTCATTTACTATGTTACTATGTTATGATATAGTATGGTCCCTCAACACTATCAGGCTCATTTTCAAAGCACTTAGCCTCCCAAAGTTCCATAGAAACCAATGGAACTTAGCCTCCCAAAGTGCTTTGAAAATATGCCTCTATATCACCCTTTTATTTATATTTTATATGTTGATGTTTTTATAGTTGTGTTTTAGTTGTATTATATTCATGGGCATAGTTCATTTCATTTCGGGAGCAAAGGATAGGGCGGGGCATTTTAGCATGTTCATTTGCATATATATATATATGTAAATGAATATGCTAATACGGAGGAAGGAAGGGAGGGAGAAAGAGCTGGCTTTTTTGGGAATAACCATAATGAATATGTATAATATTCATTATGGTTATTCCCAAAAAATGCAGCTCTTTCTCCCTTCTTTCCTCCTTACCCAGCACTCCCTCTTCCTCTCCAGTAGTACTTCCCCACCCCCTTTCCCATACCATGCCAGTGTTGACCTTAGAAATGCCTAGGCTCTATATGTAGATCCTTCAAGAGATAGTATGTCATGATTTAGGCTCTAAAACCCTTTCTGATGTTTTGGTGCCACCTCAGTAAGGCCAAGACACAATCTCTCCACTGCAAAATGCTATACACAAACTTGTGCAAAAACACACTCATAACCTTACCAAACCATGACAGCACTAATTCCACGGACAGAACGAGCTACAACCTTATACGTGGAAAGGCAGAACTGTAATTACACCAGGCTCTAAAACACCAATACACTACCTCATGAAAAAACAAAACAAAAAGGGCTGCAAATACTACATGCTAGCATAATACTGCACCTTGATCACACATGAAAAACACATGACACAACAGACATGACACAAGGAACTAGTAAAAATGTTTTAGGGTATATTAAAAGCAGGAAGCCGGCAAAAGAATCGGTTGGTCCGCTAGATGACTGAAGAGTAAAAGGGGCGATCAAGGAAGACAAAGCCATAGCGGAGAAATTAAAGGAATTCTTTGCTTCGGTCTTCACCGAGGAAGATTTGGGTGGGATATCGGTGCCAGAAATGGTATTCGAAGCTGATGAGTCGGAGAAACTTAATGAATTCTCTGTAAACCTGGAGGATGTAATGGGGCAGTTCTACAAACTGAAGACTAGCAAATCTCCTGGACGGATGGTATTCATCCCAGAGTACTGATAGAATTTAAAAATGAGCTTGCGGAGCTATTGTTAGTAATATGTAATTTATCCTTGAGTAGAGAGGTGTGGTAGCCATGTTAGTCCACTTTAAAGGTAATCAATAGAAATAAAACAAAAGAAAATAAGATGATACCTTTTTTATTGGACATAACTTAATACATTTCTTGATTAGCTTTTGAAGGTTGCCCTTCTTCGTCAGATGAGAAATAAGCAAATGTTGGTAGATGACAGTATATATAAGTGAAACATCAAAGCATTTCAGTGACAGTCTAACAGGATGGGGGTGGATAGGTGAGAGACAGGAAGAGTCTGGTGGATGAGGGACAGGGAGATATGCATGGAGACAGGAGGGTGACAAAGCAGTACAATTTTATGGTTTATAATGGGCTACAAAATCCAGATCTTAAGTCCTGTCTGGTGGGTGTCAAAATATTTAATCATTCTGACTTCAAAGGTCTTACGTTCCTGTATTGTTTTAAAGTTCCCTTTCAGGATTCTTACCATGAACTCACTGGTACAGTGTTCTGGTTTTGTAAAGTGCTGCTCCAGAGGCGTGACATCTTTGTTGGTACTAGCATTTTTCATATGAAGAAGGGCACAGACAGCTCTCAGACAATACATACTACAGGAAACTAACCGAGGATCCCACACAGGATTATACAAAGCAGCTGAAAGACTGATCAGAACATTTCCTAAACAAGTACAGCCACATCTGAAGAAACTCATACCAAACCAGCCTTCTGTGGGCACATTCTACATGCTACCTCAAATCCACAAACCTGGAAACCCTGGAAGACCAATCATATTGGGTATTGGCACACTCACGGAGGAAATATCTGCACTCATAGAGGGGATTCTGAAACCTCTCATGCACAAACAAAACAGTTTCATACAAGACACCACAGACTTTCTGAATAAATTGAAAAATATCAAGCAATTACCACCAAGTACCCTTCTGGTCACGATGGATGTAGAATCACTATACAGCAACATTCCCCATGCAGATGGCATAGCTGCATGTGAGAAACTCCTAAAAAAATATCCACACTGGACCATCAATACTCACCAGAAACCATTACAAAACTAATCAAATTTATTTTAACTCACAACTATTTCCACTTTAACAATGATACCTATCTACAAATAATGGGCACTGCGATGGGCACCAGGACAGCACCCCAATATGCCAACCTCTTTATGGCCGAGCTGGAAGAGACATTTCTGAATACATACCAGACCAAACCCCTAAAATACTACCGGTACATCGATGACATTTTAATGATTTGGACTGAGGGGGAAGAAAGTCTGAAACAATTTTACAATTCCTTCAATACATACCATCCTACAATCAGATTCAAAATTGACTACTCCCCAGATAAAGTCAATTTTTTGGATACCACAGTCTCAATCAACGATGGCTATATGCAAACATCCGTATACAAGAAACCCACAGACAAATGCAGCTACCTCCACAACTCCAGCTTCCACCCTTCACATACAAAAAGATCCATTATTTACAGCCAAGCCACAAGATACCACCGTATCTGCTCTGACCCAGGGGACAGAAACAGACACCTTGAAATCCTGACTGCATCCTTCAAACAGAAAGGCTACAACCCCAAAATAATCTCCAAGAATATTTCCTCCTCCCTCAAAACACCCAGGGAAAATCTGCTACAGTACAAAGAAAAAAAAAAGCCACAGACGGAATCCCCCTTATAGTGACATACAACCCAGAGCTGGAAAAATTAAGAAAAATCATAAAAGATCTGCAGCCTCTACTCCAGGAGGATGAATTACTGAAAGAGATATTCCCATCCCCACCAGAGCTAGCCTTCCGACAGCCACCCAACTTAAAACACAAGCTAATTAGAAGTAAGCTCCCAACATTAACTCAAAAAGAAAAGAATGGCACACATCCTTGCAATATATCCAGCTGCAAACTATGCCAAAACATTTCACAGGACCCCACAGTCATTCACAAAGAAAAAATATTCAACATTAAGGAATCTTTCACGTGCTCATCTTCCAATGTGGTATATATCATTCAGTGTAAAAAATGCAACGAAGGCTGCTACATTGGAGAAACAAGTCAGATGCTAAGGAACAGATTTAATTTACATAGACACCATATGAAAAATGCTAGTACCAATAAAGATGTCATGCCTGAGGGGCAGCACTTTACAAAACCAGAACACTGTACCAGTGAGTTCATGGTAAGAATCCTGAAAGGGAACTTTAAAACAATACAGGAACGTAAGACCTTTGAAGTCAGAATGATTAAATATTTTGACACCCACCAGACAGGACTTAACAAAGATCTGGATGTTGTAGCCCATTTAAACCATAAAATTGTACTGCTTTGTTACCCTCCTGTCTCCATGCATTTCTCCCTGTCCCTCATCCACCCGACTCTTCCTGTCTCTCACCTATCCACCCCCATCCTGTTATATTGTCACTGAAATGCTTTGATGTTTCACTTATATATACTGTCATCTACCAACATTTGCTTATTTCCGATCTGACGAAGAAGAGCAACCTTCAAAAGCTAATCAAGAAATGTATTATGTCCAATAAAAAAGGTATCATCTTATTTTCTTTTCCATGTTTTATTTTTATTGATTAATTTATCCTTAAAATCAAGTGTGGTACCGGAAGATTGGAGGGTGGCCAATGTAACACCGATTTTTAAAAAAGGTTCCAGAGGAGATCTGGGAAATTATAGACCGGTGAGTCTGACGTCGGTGCTGGGCAAAATGGTAGAGACTATTATTAAGAACAAAATTACAGAGCATATTCAAAAGCATGGATTGATGAGACAAAGTCAACATGGATTTAGTGAAAGGAAATCTTGCCTCACCAATCTACTACATTTCTTTGAAGGGGTGAACAAACATGTAGATAAAGGTGAGCTGTTCGATATTGTGTATCTGGATTTTCAGAAGGTGTTTGACAAAGTACCTCATGAAAGACTCCAGAGGAAATTGGAGAGTAATGGGATAGGAGGTAGTGTTCTATTGTGGATTAAAAATTGGTTAAAAGATAGAAAACAGAGAGTAGGGTTAAATGGCCAGTATTCTCAATGGAGAAGAGTAGTTAGTGGGGTTCCCCAGGGGTCTGTGCTGGGACCGCTGCTTTTTAACATATTTATAAATGACCTAGAGATGGGAGTAACTAGTGAGGTAATTAAATTTGCTGATGACACAAAGTTATTCAAAGTCGTTAAATCGCAGGAGGATTGTGAAAAATTACAAGAGGACCTTACGAGACTGGGAGACTGGGCGTCTAAATGGCAGATGACGTTTAATGTGAGCAAGTGCAAAGTCAGGCATGTGGGAAACAGGAACCCGAATTATAGCTACGTCATGCAAGGTTCCACGTTAGGAGTCACGGACCAAGAAAGGGATCTAGGTGTTGTAGTTGATTATACGTTGAAACCTTCTGCTGCTATGGCTAAGAAAGCAAATGGAATGTTAGGTATTAGGAAAGGAATGGAAAAGAAAAATGAGGATGTTATAACGCCTTTGTATCGCTCCATGGTGCGACTGCACCTCGAATATTGTGTTCAATTCTGGTCGCCGCCGGAATTAGAAAAGGTGCAGAGAAGGGCGACGAAAATGATAAAGGAGATGGGACGACTTCCCTATGAGGAAAGGCTAAAGTGGCTGGGGCTCTTCAGCTTGGAGAAAATGCGGCTGAGGGGACATATGATAGAGATCTATAAAATAATGAGTGAAGTTGAACGGTAGATGTGAAGCGCCTGTTTACGCTTTCCAAAAATACTAGGACTAGGGGGCATGCGATGAAGCTACAATGTAGTAAATTTAAAACGAATCAGAGAAAAATTTTCTTCACTCAACGTGTAATTAAACTCTGGAATTCGTTGCCAGAGAATGTGGTAAAGGCGGTTAGCTTAGCGGAGTTTAAAAAAGGTTTGGACGGCTTCCTAAAGGAAAAGTCCATAGACCATTATTAAATGGACTTGGGGAAAACCCACTATTTCTGGGATAAGCAGTATAAAATATTTTGTACTTTTTGGGGATCTTGCCAGGTATTTGTGACCTGGATTGGCCACTGTTGGAACAGGATGCTGGGCTTGATGGACCTTTGGTCTTTCCCAGTATTACAATACTTATGTACTTATGTAGAAATACTAAACTGGAAAGTTACCTCAAGAAGTCAGACTCGGCATGCAGCAATGCTAGAGAAATTGAAACTTACATGCAAAATATCACAGATGCACATTTCCAAACACTGACCTATTCCAATTAATAAATTCTGAATAAAATACCTTTTTCTACCTTTGTTGTCTGAGTATTTAGTTTTTCTATTCGCTTTGGTCCCAGTGTCTTCTGTTTTATGCAGTGTCTTCTTTCCATTTGATACTTTTTCTCTCATCAAGTCCACCATCCTCCTGTGTCCTTATGCATCCTGTCTACTATCTGTAGCCCTGTCCCTATCCTTCCTCTAGTTTCAGCATCTGCTCTCAAAGAGTTCCAATCCATTAAATTCACCAGTTTCCCCTCCATTCATATCCAGCATTTCTCCTCCCCTCCATTCATGTTCATCTACTTCCTCTGTCTTCCCTCCCCTCCATCCATGCCCAGCATTTCTCCTCTCTCCCTTCTCCATCCGTGTGCATCTCCTTCCTTTGTCTTTCCTTCCCTCCATCCTTGTCCAACATTTCTCCTCTCTTCCCTCCTCTCCATCCATGTGAATCTCCATCCTGTCTTCCCTCTCCTCCATCCATCCATATCCAGCAAATTTAATCTGTCCCCTGCCTCCTCCATCCATCCATATCCAGCAATTCTCCTCTCCCCTGCCATCCTCTCCATGTCCAGCAAGTTTTCTTCTCTCCCCTGCCCTCCCCTCCATCCATCCATGTCCAGCAACTCTCCATTCTCCCCTGTCCTTGCCTCCATCCATCCATATCCAGCAAATTTCCTCTCTCCCGTGCCCTCTCCATCCATCCATGTCCAGCAATTCTCCTTCTTACCTGCCCTCCTCTCCATGTCCAGCAATTTCTATTACCTCCTCCTGCCCTCCCCTCCCATCCATGTCAAGCGATTCTCCCTGCCCTCCCCTCCATGTCCAGTGATTTCTCCTCTCTCCCCTGCCCTCTCCTCCCATCCATGTCCAGCAATTTTCCTCTGCCCACCCCCTATCCATGTCCAACGATTCTTCTTTGACCCCCACCCTCCTCTCCCATCCATGTCCAGTGACTTCCCCAGCTTCCCCTTTTTAGTCCCTGAGTTCAGTTCCAACCCAGCCCCTCCTTCCCTCTGTCAGCTCCCCGACAGCCCTCCTCTCCATTCCTGCCATCCTGTGATTCAACCTTTTAAGTCACAGCGACAGCACTGGAAATAGCAGCGTGACAGCGGGCTCGCCTCCAGCCTTTCCCTTCCCTCTCAGTGTCCCTCCCTCGCAAAAACAAGAAATACGTCATCAGTGGAAGGCGGGACACTGAGAGGGAAGGGAAAGGCTGGAGGTGAGCCCACTGTCACATTGTGCTGTTTCCAGTGCCGTCACGGTGGCTTAAACTAAAAGGTTGAATTGCAGGGCAGCAAGAACGGAGAGGAGGGTTGTCGGGGAGCTGAGGGGGGAAGGAGGGACCGAGAGCTGCCTGAAGCTGGGTTGCGCCGGCCCTGCATTTGGAGGGGCAATGCCCCCTCTCCCCCCCACACACTATGCCCATGATTATATCCGTTTATTTATGGTTTTTATGACGTATTGCAGTTTTGTCTCCGAAGCAGCCCCAAGCTGAACGAAATGTGGCCATATTGGGCTTTTTAATAAAACCTGTGGGCTTCTTTTACTAAGTGGTGGTAAGCCCAATGCAGGCTTACCACTCGCTATACAGGAAGTACCGCCGGGCTACCAGAACAGCCAGGCGGTACTTCCCACCCCTAGCGTGCTGTCATTTCTGGCGCTACAAAAATAAATACATTTTTGTAGCGCCAGAGTGTACCTGGCAGTAATTGGGCAGTGCCGCGTGCTGCCTGATTACCGCTGGGTTAATGTGGGAGCCCTTACCGCCACCTCAATGGGTGGTGGTAAGGGCTTCCCCCGAAATGGCCGGGTGGCAAGTGCTTTACTTGCCGCCTGGCCATTTCCTGTAGGGAAGTGAGGCATCCCTTTTACTAGCTGTGGTAAAAGGGGGCCTCAGTACGCGTGTAAAACACACACCAACGCCAGCGCTGGCCTCCTTTTGCCACAGCTTGGTAAAAGGGGCCCCTTTGTGATTCTAGGAGACTTCCTCTGTGTGATCTACATTTCATCTGCATCATAGCTAGATTTGCCCTCCTAAACTGAACACAATACTCTAGCAACTTGTACAAGGATATTAACACCTCTTTCTTCTGCTGGTTATACTAGCCATCACCTTGACACACTGTTTCACTGCTGTGAGATCCTCAGACATTGTCACTCCAAGGTCTCTCTCCTGAACTGTGGTTGTCAGTCTCTCGCCTCCCTCCCCCATCTCTTATATTTCCTTTGGATTTCTATATCTCAAGTGCATCACTCTGCACTTCTTTGCATTAAATTGTAACTGCCAGACGTGAGACCAAAAAAATCAATCAGATTTGTTGTTTGGGAAGATTTTTCTTTGGTAAAACCATGTTGCCTTAGATTTTGCAACCCACTGGATTCTAGGAAGTTCACTATCCTTTCCTTAAGTAGGGTCTCCATTAGTTTTCTAACCACTGGCCTCTCTTCTTCCCTGTCTCCATTTTTGTGAAGAGGGACCACATCCACTCATCTCCAATCCCATTTAACCTCTCCCATTTCTACAGATCTATTAAATAAATCCTTAAGAGGCCCTGCCAGAATTTCTCTGGCTTTGTCCAATTCACTTTTACAAATTGTTCATAAATACTTTCTTCTCTGAACAATGCAATATCCTCTTCATTCCCACATATACAAATGTGAAGCTAGAAGGGCAGACTAAGTAGTGAGGTAAAGAAATATTTAATCACAAATGGATTGGTGAATGAATTGAACAGTATCCTAAGATGGGTGACAGGACCAAAAACAGGAACCAAACAAAGGAAAAAAAAAGGTATGGAACATTGCATGGACCAAGTACAGACAGTCCTTAGGGGTTGGAGAAGTGAAGGTAAGGTTAGAAATTGGATAAGATAGGGTAGGAAAAAGACTGGTTAGGTCTTTTGTTGTTTGACATTCTATTTTGCTATTCAGTTTCTCTTTGCTAATAACTAACGTTTCCTTATTTGTTTAGGAATGTTGGAAAAATCCATGCTGTGAATTTGGCACTTGCATGCTGAAAGGAGCTGCCAACTGTGCTAGTGGAGAATGCTGTACTAACTGCAAAGTGAGTCATAAAGGGGGTCAGGTGTACAGTAGTTCCCATTTTGTGTCTTTAGGAACAACATTTGATTTTTCTGTTCCTCAATATCTGGCATGGACTATTGATGTTAATTTTGTGTGTTTAAACTGTGGCAGATTTCAAAAAGGTGTGGGATGAACACAGAGGATCTCTAATTAGAAAATGAATGATATAAAAAACAGGGTTGCTTATGTGTTTGCATGTCAAGTGGTGATAAGATGGCAACTCTGACTGCATCAACTAAGGTCGGTGCTGGGCTGGCTTGTACGGTCTGAGTCCCGCATATGGCGATCCAGTTTAGGATGAGCTAGAGAGAGCTTTGACGGAAACTATAGTGGTTTGGAATGGGAGGAAAGTGTCAGACAGACTTTTATGGTCTTTGTCTCGCAAATGATGAGGCAAATTTGTATAGGCTGGAGTGGGCTTTGATGGCAACTCCAGTAGTTGGAACATAAGGACAGAGCCGGGCAGACTTCTATGGTCTATGTCCCAGAAACACCAAAGAAAGACCATGATCAAGTATATAATATCACATTCTTTGTTGATTTAAATGTTGAATTGATAATGAATGTGACTGTTGGGCAGACTGAATGGCAGTCACTTACTATGTTTACTATGTTAGATGTTTGAGTTTTTGGATTTTGTTTAATTATGCATGGGTAGTTCTATAGTTATGAATAGTTGGATAAATTATTTTATTTGCTTTATGTTGTTGATGCTTTTTTATAGGGCCCAATATTCAAAACGATTTAAACAGCCAGGGGAGGCTCCTGGCTATTTTAATTGCTTGTACAGGGCTACACTGCAATATTCACTGGCATTTAACCCATACAGTGCCACTGAATATTGCCTCTTAAAAGCTCTAAACAGCAAGATGGCCAGGGACAGAGTTTGGACGGAGCATGGATTTAGCCAAAGGGTGATATTCATTTTGCTAACCGACTAGGAACCCACATAAAGTTAGGACAGAAAAAGGCTGTCCTAGCTTCTCTAAGAACAAGCAGGCATAATATTGTCCACATATGGGTGGCATCATCCACGGAGCCCAGTGCGGACACTGCCAAAATACACTGTCACTTTAAATCTTTGAGGCAGTGCCCTCACTGCGCATGTGCAGGTACCATACCACCGACGCTGAAGCGCAGGATCAGCAGTTTATTGTTTTCTGAGGAGCAGAGAGTTTGACTTTTTAATTTCTTCTCAGCACGTCTTTGCTTTTTTGGTGCCTTTCCATTTTGGGACATTTTTTATTTATATTCTTCTTTTTTCAGTATTAAGTTATTCAAATTATATATTTTTTACAGCTATTTTTATTTTCAGTTTTGGCCTTCTGGGGCCTCTGAGCCCTTTTCTTACCGGGAAGCATCAACTATTTTCAAATACGTGATTACTCAAGCTCCCCGGGCAATAGAGCCTTTTGACCTAGCGTTGGTAATTTTTCCCTCCATGTCAACAATGGTGCCAAGTGGTTTTAAGAAGTGTACTCAATGCAATAGGACTATTTCAGGCACAGACCCTGGTGTGTTCAGTGCTTAGGTCCACAGCAACATGATGACATTCAGAATAGCCTCTGCCTGCACTTGCAAGTGAGAACCTTTAAAGCACACAGAGTCCAGCAAGAAAAACCTTTTGGTTCTGCATCGATATCAGCATGCACATCAATCATGGAAGGGAATTCAGTACTCAACGCGGAACTTGCACTGGCATTGATATTGGGTGCAATGATGCAACATCAAGAAGATCTGACATCGGGACTCGGTACCACATACCTTTAAGAACTCTACGTCATAAGAAGCATTGCCATCATTCTCACTCAGGCACTCTGCCCATACCTCCCCTGCATCGACCTCCTCAACATATGGGAAGTGTTCATGATGCAGTGGACTGATCTCCTCTTCAGCTCATTTCTCATTGGGAGCCCTCGATGATCTTTGAAATCTCTTACACCTGCACAGGCTATAACTCAGGCTTTGTCCATACTTTTCTCAACTGGTACCGATGCCTACCCTTCAGAGATAGTCATGGGTGAGGTCCTACATGCCGGCTCGGTGTCAACCGCCGGTGCGACACAAACCCAACTTACGCATGCGCCAACGTCACCAGAGGAACGTTTTCCAACTTCAGAGCTGGACACAGAGCCAATGCTGTATTCGTCACTCTCTTCCATGTACTTCACATGAACAGTACTTTGAAGTATTGAACTCGGACCATTCCTGGGAGATGGACCAAGACCCAGAGGACCTCTCAGCTGAGGAGTTCTATGGCATTCCATCTGATCTGTCTCTGCCACCTGAGAGATGTAGATCACCTCCAGAGAGAATATCTTTACCTGGCTTTGTCCAAGAGGTGTCTCAAGCCATACCTTCCAAATTTGAAACAGAGGAAGAACCTCAGTCAGAACTTTTGAAGTACTAGATTATGATCCTCATCCAGAGAGGGAATCACAGCACCTCTACATTCAATTATGAAGAATACTCTACTAAAAAAACTAGGAGATTCTACTATCAGTTTGGGTAGCCCCAAAGAAGATTGACAAAAATCCATTGGATTTGAGAAAACACAGTTACCCCATCATTCCCTATTGTAGAATCTGCTCTAAAACACACTCATAATGCAAGATCGCATGCTTCTATTCCTCCAGAAATAGAAGCTAGAACATTAGACTCTTATGCAGAAAAATTTCAAGCTTCAAAGCTAACCATCGCATATTGGATTATCAACTTTATTTCATAATTTACTTAAGATCTCTAATACATCCATCTTTTGTGAAGTTCCTTTTCCCTGAGAAAGCTGAAGAATTTCATAAGCATCAAAGGAAACTTCTTGACTGTCATAAATATCTTGCAAGGCATGTCTTTCATGTCTCTTCATGCATTTCTGCTTTAGCAGTGGCATGCATCGTCTCTCTTGGCTCAGGGTCTGTGACCTCGAATTGCTGTCTAGAGCATCTGGCAGATATCCCTTGTTGTGAGGAAAACTAGTTCGGTGACAAAGTTGAAGAAGTGGCCAATTTGATTAAAAAACATACAGATACTATTAAGACTCGGGCATTGGGACCCTTGTGGGAGGAGGGGGAATTTATTTATTTTTCAGACCTACGAGACGTATATGGTCTACTTGATAGGGATGTATTCCAGTATACTTAACTGAAGGATTTTATTTCCCATAGAGCCAAAAGTGAGTTGAGCCTTGCAGAAATGGAACTGGAATGTGCACTGCCTCAGGTACTGGATGGGGTGGGATGTCTAGGATATACAAAGCGTTATTTGCATAGATATCAATACATACAATCTTATATATCTAGGTGGGAATCTGTTTTAAATTCTCATTATGAGTTTCAACAATAGTCAAAAACCTTTCATTATTTGTTAAAAATGTCCATGCCACCCACTGGCGGAAAATGGGTATAAGATGTTCATCAATGGTATTAGACTTCTCAAAAACTAATGCAGATATTTAAAAACAGGTCCGCCCTTTGTGGGAGACAGTGTGGGAAAGTGGGTACTTTTTTATCATATCTAGTGGACCTGCCCTAAGAGTCCTTTTAGGTTGCGTTGCATACCCAGCTAGCTGGCTTCCTCCCTGGACTCCAGACTTTACAAGTGGCTAGTTGCCTATGGAACTTCAGAGAAGATGGAGTTAAAAAAGAACTTCATCAGCTTTTGATTCACATCTATACAGCTGCTTGGATTCTTTTGCAAAACATTGCACTCATCCTTCCACTCCATCATTGGATAGTGTTTTAAAAAAAAGTTGATTACTGCTTGCTTAATATCCCACCTTACAGCCAAGAAATATGGCACATCCTGTAGTGTCACAAAATTTGGGATCTTTTAGGAAATGGCGAGAGGGATCAACATAAATGCATTAGTCTTTGTTCCAGGTATTGGAAAGACTTGAATTTTGACCCTGCAGTGGGCTGGAATTATGGAGGGAAGGGGTAGGGTGGAAGATTGTTTATAACTGAAGTTTTCTTTTGTGCTTGGCCATCTGTTTTGAGACAACGTGTTGTACTTGTTCAATGCAAACATTTATGATTTTGCTATTTTGAAAACTAATAAAAATTTATGAATTTAAATAAAAAAACTCTATCCAGGCCACAAACCTCTGCTACTTTTTCTTCTAGAAGTTTTGCAGGAGGATATCAATGCTCCAATTACTATATGGCTAAGCATCATTACACTCCTAAGCCTCTCCACGTCAAAGGTCTATGCCTCGCTAAGTACATAAGTAATGCCCATACTGGGAAAAGACCAAAGGTCCATCGAGCCCAGCATCCTGTCCCCGACAGCGGCCAATCCAGGTCAAGGGCACCTGGCAAGCTACCCAAACGTACAACCATTTTATACAAGTTATTCCCGAAATTGTGGATTTTTCCCAAGTCCATTTAGTAGTGGTCTATGACTTGTCCTTTAGGAAACCGTCCAACCCCCTTTTTAAACTCTGCCAAGCTAACCGCCTTCACTACTCACATCCAAGGCAACAATGGGGTCAAAATCCCAGACTCTCTCTATCACAACAGCCCAATTTTTGACTCCTATGTAGAGAGCATTGCCATCTTACAGTTTCCATGCCAAGCAACTACCAGTCGGATGGAGGTTCATTGTTGATCCTCTTTCAACGAGGTAGCCTCTCATAACCTTCGGCTGTTGGGTTCTATGCACCATTCGCACAGCTATGCTCTGCGTTGGCAAAAAAAGACCTCCCAACATCACCAAGAGAATCAGCCTCCACAATGAGTTACTTCAAGAAGAGCTCTCAGCTCTCCTCCAGTAGAATGATTAGAACCAGTTCTCTGCTGGACAGGGGGTCGAGGGTTCTATTCCAGGTATTTTCTTATACCAAAAAAGACGGGGGGAGTACATCCAGTCATCAATCTGTGAGACTTAAACAAGTTTCAACTGAAAGAAAAATTTTGCATGGTATCTCTGGGGTCACTACTTCCCATGATACAACTGAAAAACTGGTTTTGCTCTCTATATCTCAAGGAGGCATACACACACATACCTATTCTCCCTGCACACAGAAAGTTCCTCCACTTTCGCTGTGGAACTCTGCACTATCAATACAGGGTTTGGTCTCACCTCAAGTCTTCACGAAGTGTCTGATAGTGTAGCTGCAACACTTTGCAGGTGAGGCATACACGTCTTCCCCTACCTAGATAACTGGTTATTCAGAGCCTCCTGAGAATCAGCGAACACCTCCATTCAGTATGCCATAAGTTTTCTAGAACTGCTTGAATCTGTTGTCAGTTACCTGAAATCACATATTCTACCAGTTCAGAGTTCATAGGGTTTCTCCTCAACACTAATCAGAGATGAGCCTTTCTCCTCAACTGAGGGCAGACAACATACTACAGCTCACCACTCAGATGTTCAACTCCACCCAAGTATCTGCTCATCAGGTGCTCTGCCTACTTGGTCACATGACTTCAATAGTCCATGTAACACCATTGACTCATCTTCACATTCTGAATTCCTCAGTGGACACTCTCTTCTTAGTGGTCCCAAGCCAAGGGATTACTATCAGCTCATATTCAATCACCGCACAGCTATGACACTCTCTACATGGGTCGTGGGTGTCTGAAAATCTCACCCAGGGTCTTTCATACCAGACCTTTCCACGTCCATAAAGTCCTCACCACAGATGTCTCCATTCAGGTTGAGGAGCACATCTCGACGGTCTCCACACACAGGGTTTTGGTCCCATGAGAGAACGAGATCATTAGGCATATGTTCAAAGCACTTAGCCTTCCAAAGTTCCATAGGTTTCTATGGAACTTTGGAAGGCTAAGGGCTTTGAAAATATGCCTCCATATCAACCTTCTGGAATTGTAAGCTGTTTAGAATGCTCTCAAACCTTCCAGGACCATATCCTCAGGAAGGTAATACTTGTTTGCATGGACAATCAACTAGTGATGTATTACCTGAAAAAGCAGGGAGGAATATGTTCTCCTCCACCCTCTGTTGACAAGCAATCCAGATACGGACTTCAGAAGCTTCTCAAAACACTCTAAAGAGCTGTTTACCTAGCCAGCAAGCAAAATTCTGTACCAGACAACTGAGCAGAGTACTTCAACCTCACAAATGGTCTCTCAGCACCTCTGTAGTTCATCAAATATTCCAACAGTGGAGGGCCCCAGCAATAGACCTTTTCACTTCTCCTCAGAACAACAAGCTTCCTCGCTTATGTACCAGAGTATATGCTCCCCAACTATACAGCCACGGATGCTTTCCTTGCTCCACTGAGGAAAGGACCTTCTATATGACTTTCCCACCACCTCTCATAGGGAAATGCTTTCTCAAAACTGCATTGAGCAGGGGAACATGATTCTAATAACTTTATACTGGCCACATCTGGTTCCCTCATCTCTTAGAGATGTGTTCAAGGAACCATTGAAATTAGATCCTTTTCCAACTCTCCTTCATCCGACCCTCACTCTCTAGCTCTGGTGGCTGGGTTTCTGACGTCATAGATATACATTCCTTAATCTTCCTGATGCAATCTCTAGGATCCTCCTAGCCTCTAGGAAACCTTTTACATGAAAATGTTACCATTTAAAGTGGAAAAGATTTTCTTCTGTTGTGCAACCAGAGCACTCATCCTACTATGAGGTCTCTGCCTACCCTTATGGAATACTTCCTCCATCTTCGAATTCTGGACTCAAAACTAACTCAGAGTACATTGAGTGAAAATAAGCTGGTTTCAGTTCATCCCTTAATAGTTAGATTCTTGAAAAGTTGTTTCATTCCAAACCTCCTATCAAACCATCTCCCGTGGCATGGGATCTCAATGTCATCCTAACAGCTCTCATGAAACTTCCATTTGAACCACTTTGTTCCTGTTCTCTGAAGTTCCTTACATATAAGGTAGTGTTCTTAATAGCTCTTATTTCTGCCAGAAGAGTCAGCAAGCTTCAAGCCCTTTTGGCAGACCTACCTTATACCAGATTCTACCATGATAGGGTTGTCCTCCGAACCCACCCCAAATTCCTCCCTAAAGTGGTATCAGAGTTACAACTCCATTGTACTTCCTGTCTTCTTCCCTAAGATAATCCTGGAGAGGCAGCACTGCATACCTTAGACTGCAAGTGTGCTGTAGCCTACTACTAGAATGTGCGAAACTTCATAGGAAGTTCTCCCAGCTTTTTGTATCCTTCGACCCTAACAGATTGGGGATTCCTATCACCAAACATACAGTTTCAACTTGGCTGGCTGACTCTATTTCCTACATGTATACTCAGGCTGGGCTTACCCTTTTTCGCTGGGACACTGCTCACAATGTAAGAGCCACGGCAGTTTTCCAGGGCCGGTGCTAGGGTTTCTGGTGCCCTCGAGCATATTAGTTGGCGCCCCCTGCCCATCCAGGGATGGGGTCACTATGGCTCCACACCCTACAGTAGCCACACCCCTTTTACCAGCCATGGTGCATATAAACAGGCATCATTGAAAATATTACATCAGAATAGGAGAGAAAAATAACATGGTTTTTTTTCATTATAAATATTTCTGTAAGCTGTTACAGCTCCAGTATACCCAAAATGACACAAACAAAATTAGCATACAGACCAGGAATTAGGAAAGCAGTCTTGCCAAACCCGAAAAATATGTTATCAAAATCTCTGAACCTAACAAACAGATCCCTATTCAGACACTTGGCCTTGCAGGCATGCATGCAGAACAGAGATAGCTCCTCTTCAAATCTTCAAAAATTAACCTGAAATCCTAAGAAGCTAGACTCTGCATGCAGCACAATACCAGAAAAACAGAAAGAAACACATTGCTATACATTTCAAAATAAGACAGCAGATGTAATTCTCAAATTGGACATATTCCAAACACTAAAATGAAAATAAAATGATTTTTTCTACCTTTGTTGTTTAGTGACTTTGTTTTTCTGGTCATGTTGGTCTCAGTATCTGATTCTGCTGCTCTGTATCTGTTCTCTTAACTCAGTTTCCAGGGCTTTCTTTCCATTTATTTCTTTACTTTCCTCCTTTCTTCTTCATTTCTTGCCCTACAATCCATAGGTAAAAGCTGAGTCCTCGTGGACTTGACTGGAGGAGGTATAGAATGGATCCAGCTTTGCCTATTTCTCCATCCATGTGTAGTTTTTCTCCTCTTTCTCTTTCCTTCATCTCCATTCAGTATGCATCTCCTTCCTCTTTCGTCCCTCTCCTCCATCCATGTCCAGCATTTTTCCTCTCCTCCCTCCATCCATGTCCAGCATTTCTCCTCTCTCTCCTCCTCTCCATCCATGTCCAGCATTTCTCCTCTCTCCTCCCCTCCATCCATGTTCATTTCACTTCCTCTCTCTTCCCTTCCCTCCATCCATGTCCAGCATTTCTCCTCTCTCCCTTCCCCTCCATCCATGTGTATCTCCTTCCTCTGTCTTCTCTCCCCTCCATCCATGTCCAGAATTTCTCTTCTCTCCCCTCTATCCATGTGCCATCCATGTGCAGTTTTTCTCCTCTTTTCCCTTTCCCTCATCTCCATCAGTATGCATCTCTTTCCTCTTTCTTCCCTCCCCTCCATCCATATGCATCTCCTTCCTCTCTCTTCCCTCCCCTCCATGTCCAGAATTTCTACCCTCTCCCCTCCATCCATGTGCATCTCCTCCTCTACCCTACTATCCCATCCATGTCTAGCGATTTCTCCTCTCCTCTCCCCGGCCCTCTCCTCCCATCCATGTCCAAGATTCTCCTCTGCCCTCCCCTCCATGTCCGTGACTTGCCCTAGCCCCACCTGCCCCCCTTTTTCAGCCCCCGAGTTCCAGTTCCAACCCCAGCCCTCACCTGCCCACCCTCTTCTCCCATAACAACCCTCCTTTCCTTCCTGCCACCCTGTGTTTAAAACTTTTATTTTACCTCAAGTCGCAGCGGCGGCAGCGGCAGTGAAAGCAGTAGGCTCGCTTCCAGCCTTTCCTTCCCTCTCAGTGTCCTGCCCTTGTGGAAACAGGAAATTACATCAGAGGAGGGCGGGACACTGAGAGGGAAGGGAAGGCTGGAGGTGAGCTTGCTGCATTCACTGCCGCCGCCGCCGCTGCTGCTATGACTTGAGGTAAAATAAAAAGTTTTAAATGCAGGGCAGCAGGAAGGAAGGAGGGCTGTTGTGGGAAGCTGAGGGCGGGCAGGTGAAGACCGAGAGCTTCCCTGCAGCTGGGCTGGAACTGTGAGCCTCCCGGCAGTGTAAGCATGGCGTTTGCACCCTCCAGAGGTCAGCGCCCCCCTACTATGCTTACCAGGTTTGTGCCGGCCGGCCTTGGCAGTTTCAGTAGCTCATTTCTGCTCTGCCTCCATTGAAGACATTTGCAAGGTGGCATATGGTCCTTCTATCTACACCTTCACTGCTCAACTACGGTCTGGAGCAGCATTCTCGGCAGGATAGCCATTTGGACAAGCGGTCCTGCAAAATCTTTTACTACTTAAAAGTCAACTCTGCCCTCCGCCTTCTTTTCCACCAAGCTCACTAATCTATTACTGAAAAATTTACTTATGCTATGAGGCTAATAGCTATTGATCCCACATGTGAGAATATATGCCTGCTTGGCCTAGAAGAAAGCTATGTTACTTACCTTAGTAGTTGTTCTCTGAAGACAACAGTATATAGTCTCACATTCCTCCCACCCTCCCCTTGGAGTTGTCTTCTTAACCTTTAATATTGTACTGCTGGTCCCACACTTGAGCATTGGGTGGGAGAAGCACCCCACACATGCACGATGGGGGCACTGCCTCAAAGATTTAAAGTGACAGTGCACTTGCCAGTGTCGGCATTGGTCCTCCATGGATGATGTCACCCACATGTGAGAATATATGCCTGCTGTTCTCGGAGAACACCTGCTACAGGTAAGTAACTTAGCTTTATTCATAAAGGTAACCGGGTACCAGTGTGAATGTCATTTGGTGCCTGGTTATCTACCAGGTAGTGGCTCTAGCTGCTCCCTCATTCTACTCTCCCCTCACATCCCCCATGCTCAATCCCCCAGCCCCCCAAAATACACCCATGTGGATTCGTGCCCCTCCCCCTTCACCATCAACCCACCTTGAAGAATCCCTGGTGGTCCAGTTGTAAATGGCTTCTGTGATCTTTAGTGTCAGCCTCATGGTACTTCAAGTACAATTAGTACCTGTAGTTAATGTACCACGATGCTGCAGCTAGAGGTCGCAGCAGCCAATTTGGTGCAGCCTTGGATGTGGGCAGAAGTGAGTGAGCATTGTAGAATATTGTCATCTCTGGTCTTCTGTGAAAAACAGGTCAAGAGGCTTGCAGCTGATAACTAGGCCTCTAAAATCAAAATACTGTGTCTGACCTAGGATTTCACAAACACAGAGTTGTGACAGGTGAAACTTGGCAAGGATGCAAAAAGAGCTGAGCTGATGCAAAATGCCAGCTGGAGCAGAAGCATAATGAGAACCTGCAGTCAGGGATATCTGCAAAAGATGGATGAGCAGTTAGCCAGGTGCAAGAAAACAGAACTTGAGAAGGGTGGGCCGAAACTTGAAGACCAGAAATGTCATTGTGGTCGAAACTAATAAATTACAAAATAGATGTACTAATTATGACTAATCACTATTATCAGCTGAAACTGCCAGTAATTTCGATGGTAGAACATAAGTGTAGAAAACTGACAGCTTGATCATGTAGTGGAGAACTCAGTACCTGTAGACAATCATTTGATTCAGTGTCTGACCTCCCTATGAGAAATGAAATTGCCTTTTTGATTGAGCTTTCAGAAAATCTTGTAATATTAATTTTGGTGAGTATAAATAAAACTGAGAACTGATTTCTCATACTTAAAGTTTTCTCTTGTTTATTGACTGTGATATTGCTCTGAGTTAGTGCACAACTCTGGGGAATGAAGGAGTCTAGATAAGCGAGGAAAATTATATAGAGGCAGCCTTGGGTGATTTGTTCTTCCCTAGATGTTTGTGGCTGGATCACTATACTGGGAAGGATAAATACACCCTAAAATAATCAGCATCACTCCTGCCCATTTACAACAGGACCTCCAGTGATTCTTTAATGTAGGCTGGGGGGGGGGGGGGGGAGGGAGGGTATGCTGTTTGATGATGGGTGCCCAGATCTACCTTGCTATATCTCTGGGGACTCTAAGTGCCAGCGGCCAGGGCACTTGCATTATTCCCTGGATTTTCATTGCCAGTACCTGGACATGGCTCTGCAATGGATAACATTTAAAAAAAACAGACTGTGGCCAGATCCTATTGCTGGATAGTTTTCAAATTTTAAACAGTTTTTTCTCTGAGGACAAGCGGGGCCATCAGTAGTCTCACATCTTTGTGATGTCATTCCGATGGAGCCTAGAATGCTGCCCAGCATATATGTGCTGTTAGAAAATTCAATCAGCTTCCCACCATGCATGTGCAGTTTGTCTTCCCGCCAACGCGCGGGTGTAGGTTCCCCAGTCAGATTTTTCCCATGGACTTGAGAGGTCGTATCTTCATGGTCTCTCCTCAGCGCTTTTCAGCAGATATTTTTTTTCGGTGCCTTCCCGTTCAGGTTTCCTTCATTTTTTTTTTTCTCATTTCTTCATAATTTAATTTAGTTCCTTCCCTTATTTTCTTAGGGTTTTCTGCTCTTAAAGCTTTCTTTCTTTTTCACACAGGTCTTTAGCCTCTTTCAGGGCCTGATCACCAACCTCAATTTCAGCTTTGGCCACTTTTTGATGTTCACGATTGAGGAATTTATGGTAGCCACAATTCTTTTTTCAATGTCCAAGAAGACCCCACCCAGTGGCTTCAAAAGGTGCATGCACTCAGGTGATCTTTGTACAGACCCGCACAATTGGTGTATCGGGTGCATGAGCCTAACTCATGTTCTGTCTGTTTAAAAATGCAGTTGAGGATACAGAGGGTGTGTCAGGTCCAGCAGGAGAAATGTTTTGGCTCCTCAAAGGCCAGTCCATCGACATTAGCACTGGAAGCATTGACTTCAATGGCTGCTCAGACTTCATCTACCACTGGGAATGCATTAGCATGGAGGATGTTACCACCTTCCTCGACATCGGGCGCTGATAGTAGACCCGGGATTAGTCATCATTGGACCTGACACCAAGGACGCGTAAGGTTTCAATGCCATCCTTATCAGCACTGAGAGACTACAATGCTGAGTGTCCAGGGAAGTCAAAGAAGCATAAGCATCAATCCTTTGCTTTGAAAAGCATGGTGCCAGGAGCACTGAGGCATCGCCAGTACCCAAGAAACACCAGCACCGTGAGGATACCTTCTTCTCTTTGGTGCACCAGTCTCCAAGCAGCCAGGTTCCCGCTTCCGGTTCAACACTGGCTCTTTCTCAAGCTTTCTTCAAACCAGCTCCCCAGCCTTTGCCAATGCCTGCCCTCAATGAGCGGTACCTAGCCATGCTAAGGGAGGAGCTGGAACAGATGATTCAGCTGCACACCACAAAGACATCGAAGGCACTTGCGCTAGCTGACTCTCATCCTCATCTTCCTTCCTGAGGCCTTTAGTCTGCCTGTGGAGCAGTCTTTATTTCTGGTGCTTCAACAGCTGTCGACAATAAACATAGATCCAGTAGTATCGCTCTCTATATTGCGGGAGGACTTCCATGGAGTCTGAGAATAGAACTGTACCTTGTCACCCTCCGGGGTCTGGACATGGTTCCAGTGAGCCGGGGTAGGACACAGACTTACTACTCTGCCTATCAGGAGTATTGTGAGGAGCTGAACTTGGACTCCTCATGGGAATCAGAGGAGGATCCATGTTACTTCTCGAAGGAGGAGTCTTATGGAGTCTCTTCTGATCCTTCGCTGACTCAAGAGAAACGTAAATCTCCACCTGAGAGTGATAAGAACATAAGAAAAGTCATACTGGGTCAGACCAATGGTCCATCTAGCCCAATAGCCTATTTCTAACAGTGGCCAATCCAGGTCACAAGTACCTGGCAGAAACTTACATAGTAGCAACATTTCATGCTACCAATCTGAAGGCAAGCAGTGACTTACCCATATCTATCTCAATAGCAGACTGTGGACTTTTCCTGCAGGAATTTATCCAAACCTTTTTTAAACCCAGATACGCTAACTCCTGTTACCACATCCTCCGGCAATGAGTTCCTGAGCTTAACTATTCATTGAGTGAACAAATATTTCCTCCTATTTGTTTTAAAAGTATTTTCATGTAACTTCATCGAGTGTCTCCTAGTCGATTCACTTCTACTTGTTCTACACTACTCAGGATTTGTAGACCTCAATCATATCTCCCCTCAGCCATCTGTTTTCCAAGCTGAAGGGCCATAACGTCCTTAGACTTTCTTCATTTGAGAGGAGTTCCATCCCCTTCATCATTTTAGTCACTCCTCTTTGAACCTTTTCTAATTCCGCTATATCTTTTTTGAGATATGGTGACCAGAATGAATGCAAAACTCAGTGAGGTTGCACCATGGAGCGATACAGATGCATTATAAGTAATCTCGATCGTTATTTATCACCCCTTTCCTAATAATTCCTAGTGTAATCCCCATTGTAATGGGATTACTAGACTGGTGGGAACCCCTCCCTAGAGTCGTGTGGGGGGAGAGAAACTGGTTGTAAAGGAAGAATGAGAAGCTCAGCCCTAAGGAGAGTGTTCATGGGAAAGTACTGAGGGAAAGGTTCCTGGTTATTGAATGACAGTAGGGTAGGAGTTTGAAGTTTATAAATATTGTTATTGAGGAGAGCATGAGGTTTTTTTTGGTTGCCTCTACCCCCACTGGGAACCTTGTGAAGAGGGGTGTCCTGGATGTGTTCAAGAAATTAGGATGACCAAAGAGTAAGGTTTCTGCCAGTAAAGCATTAACTATGAAGTGGTGGAGTGTTCCCGGTGGGAGTAGGGAATCTCAGCCTGGGAGCAGGAACAGGTAAGAGCCTGTTTGGAGCCAAAGGTGGTCTCCTAGAGAGGTAGTCCTTTGGAAGAATGTAGACAGACAGGGAGGTCCGGTCCAAAGGAAGACTGCTTGTTGCACCAGTGCTACAGGCACAGCCTTACGTTGTTTCACCCAGAAAGGATGGGTAATAGACAAGAGGGGCTGTAAACATGTTCATACTATAGGATTTACCAGTTGAACTAGAGGATTTACACCATATCCCTAAATTTGGCTCTGGATTTGTTGTTGGATATCAAGTTGGATTACAAATTAGCTGTTTACCTCCAAAGGATTTGAACTGCCTGTTGCAGGATCTTAGTAAAGTTCTTGTTGTTTAATTTACAACCCTGGACTAGAGTTTTTCTTTTTTATGAGAGTGAAATTTACTTGCTCCGTGAACTAATGAAGGGAAGTGAGAAAAGAGTGTAAAGACTAAAAGTCCCAGGTTAATACCCTTTGACCTATTGGATTTTTATCCAGCCCTGGCCCACACCCAGCTCAATGAGTCAGAAATGACTTTGTGACCCTGCTCTCGTGCTGACCTGCGATAAGCTAGTTGGTGCCCAGTCTGTGTGCGTGTGGTGAGCCCAGGGTTACATTAGCATCCTGGAAAGGAGATGATTTCGGCCATTTCATTTAAGTTGCAGGCAGAGGAAGAGCCTGGGGCAGATATGTTACCTTTTCTGGACTATGAATCTCCTCATAAGAAGGGGGGGTCACAGTTCTGTTACACTCTATCTGTAATGTTGCGCTGATGAAGAATTGGGAATCTTCCCTCTCAGTGCAGATTATACCAAAGAAGGTGGATACTCAGTATTGTATCCAGAAGGCTCCCAGATTCGAGACTGCACAATTACCTCCCCACTCTCTGGTAGTTGAATCGAGCCACAATTTCCAGGACTCATGCCCATTCCTCTCCCCCAAGTAGAGAGGTTCGGATTCTGGACTTGTTGGGAGGAAACTTTGTCAGGCATCTTTGCTCATTAACTGCATCCAGAACTCGCAGCTCTACATGAGTCTATACTTGAAGCCTTTGGTGCACAGTTGCTTATTCTCATGGACTCTCTCCATCAGAAGCAGTCCACAGAGCTTCACCAGTTGCCAAAAAACAGCTGGAGTGTAGTACATATCTGGCTAGTGGCATTTATGAGATCTTTGATGTTGCGTCCAGACTCTCTGCTATGGGAGTGGGGATGCGTAGACACTCATGACTGCACCTCTCTGACCTAGAACCAGTGGTCCAGGAGAGGCTAGCAGATGTACTATGCCCAGGAGATAATCTGTTTGGGGACAAGGTGGAGGAGGTTGCGGATCTCATCAAGAAACATACTGACATCATCCAGTCCCTCTCTCGGCAGCCTCCAGCTATGTCCTCCTCTATTAGGAGATTTTTGAATGGGTCTAGATGGTGAACCAATTACTTTCAAAGGCATAGGTTTCTGCCACCTTCCCGCTCTACCCAGCAGCCCCACTCCCAATGCTCCTAGCTGTATCAGTCCCATCTGCAGAAAATCCAGCTGGCTCTTCAGTCAAAGCAAGGGATGAGTTTTTGACTGGCTCCAGGAGACAATAGCTGTAGTCCAAATAATTGTCTCAGATGGCCTACCGGTGGGATGGAGGCTGAATTTTTTCCAGTAAAGTTGGCCCTTATAACCACTGACCAGTGGGTTCTTCAAATAGTCCATCTCAGTTACGCACTTCATTGGCATCAGAGACCTCCAGATTGCCCACTGAGAGCATTTTACAACAGTTCTCAGCACAAGAAAGTACTTGTAGAGGAAATCTCCGCCCTTCTTTTGGCCACTGTGGTCAAACCTGTTCCACCGGGGGATGAAGAAAAGGATTCTATTCCAGTTAGTTCCTTTGCCCATGAAATGAATCATGTCCATCCTAGACCTAGGACCCTGAACACATTCCGGATTATAGAAAAGTTCAGGAGGATTTCACTTGGCACCCTCTTCTCCCATGATTCAGGAAAAAGATTGGCCATGGAGCTCTGGACTTGAAGGTGCCTATACTCACATTTTGATACTTCCCAGCCACAGGAAGTATCTCAAATTTTGAGTAGGGACAACATCACTACCAGTATCGCGTTTCTGCCTTTTTTGTCTGTGTCAGTTCCCAGGGTCTTCACCAACTGTAGTAGTAGTTGCAGCATTGCTACGCAGACCTAGGGAGTTTTTGTGTTTCCCTACCTGGATGAGTGGATGGTCAAGAGCACATCACAGGAGGAAGCGCAAGTGTGAATGCGGAGGACTATTTGGGAGCTGGAGCTCCTAGGATTCATCATAAACTACCCTAAGTCCCATCGTCTCCCGACTCAATGACTATATTACATAGGAGTCCTGTTTGATACGGTGGATGAGAGTAGATGCCTTCATAATACCTCACAATTCTGAAGCAGCAAGCAGATCACAGCTTGGCAGATGTTGAGATTGTTAGGCCATATGGCTTTGCCTTCTCGTTGCATGCCACTCCCATGGCCCACCTCCATTTGAGAGGTACTCAATGGACTATAGCTTCCCAGTGGTCTCAGGCTGCTGGGAACCTAGCTGATGTCATCCACGTTCCTCTAAAGCTCATTCATTCCCTCCTCTTGTGGACAATTCGGTCCAATTTGACTGTGGGACTCCCATTCCAAATTCATCTCCTCAGAAGGTGTTGACAATCGATGCATCAAACTTGGGATGGAGGGCTCATGTGGATGGGCTTCATGTGGTCTACTCTGGAGAATGTGGTCTACTCTGGAGAAAGATCTCAACATCACCTTCCTGGAGCTAAGGGCTATTTTGAATGCTCTAAATGATTTTAGAGATCGGCTACAGAACCAACAATCAGGTTGCAATGTACTGTGTGAACAAGCAGGGGGGTATGGGATCTTAGCCCTTGTGGCAGGAGGTGGTACGGATATGGCATTGGGCCATCCTTCATGGGATGGTTCTATGAGCAACGTACCTGATTGGCAAGGACAAGAGCCTGGCAGACAAACTGAGCAGGGTAATCCAACCTCATGCGTAGTTCACAAGATCTTCCAAGAATGCAGTACCCCCTTGGTGAATGTTTTTGCTACTCATCTTAACAACAAAGTCCCTCAGTTCTGCTCCAGGCTCAGCTCACAGTGCATACCAGCGTCAGATGCTTGTCTTTTCCATTGGGGGGTAGGTCTTCTGTATGCATATCATCTGATATGTCTCATAGAGAATACTTTGCTGAAACTCAGGAAAGATTAGGAAACAATGATCCTAATCTCTCCATTCTGGCCGAGACAGATCTGGTTCCCACTTCTTCTGGAATTGTCTTCTGAAGAGCACTGCAGATTAGAGCGTTTTCCGACACTCATAGCGCAGAGAGAGGGGTCCTTTCTGTATCCCAACCCCCAGTCTCTGACCCTCATAGAATTTCAGTCCTTGAATCTGCTGAGGATGTCTCCAAAATCTTGCTTCCAGAAAAGATTCCACTAAGAAGTGGTATTCTTTTAAATGGAGAAGGTATGCCGTCTGATGTGAGGGCAAGGCCCTAGATCCTCTTTCTTGCCTTACACAAAAACATTTGAATACCTCCTGAGCCTCTCTGAGTCCAGTTTGAAAACCAACTCTGTAAGGGTACATCTCAGTGCAATCAGTGTTTTCATCACCGTGTAGGAAGTAAGTCCATCTCTTTACAGTCTCTAGTTGTTCGATTCATGAGAGGTTTGCTGTTGGCAAAGTCCCCGGTCAAACCTCCTACTGTGTCATGGAATCTCAAGATCATTCTTATCCAGCTGATGAAAGTTCCCTTGAGCTGCTCGATTCCTGTCACCTGAGTATTTGACTTTGGAAAGTTAAGTTTTTGGTGGCAGTCACTTCAGCTAACAGAGTCAGTGAGCTTCAGGCCCTAGTAGCTGACCCACCTTACACAAAGTTTCATCACAACAGAGTAGTTCTTTGCATGCACCCTAATTTCCTTCCTAAGGTGGTTTCGGAGTTCCATCTTATACAGTCAATTGTTCTGCTAACATTTTTCCCTAAACCGCATTCCCATCCTGGCAAAGTGAACCTTGGTCTTCTATCTGGAGCAGACTAAAGCCCACAGATACTCCAACCAACTTTTTGTTTGTTTTGACCCAAGCAAGATGGGGGTAGCTAGCAGCAAACGCTGTCTTTCCAGTTGGCTAGCAGATTGCAACTCCTTCACTTATGCCCAGGCTGGGCTGACTCTAGAGGGTCATGTCAAGGCTCATAATGTCAGAGTCATGGCTATGTCGGTAGCTCACTTGAGATCAGCCTCCATCGAGGAGATTTGCAAGGCTGCAAGGTGGTCTTCAGCCCACACATTCACATCTCATTACTGCTTTGAGCAAGATACCCGACGTGATAGTCGGTTCAGTCAGACAGTTCTGCAGAATTTGTTTGGTGTCTGGAATCCAACTCTACCCTCCTGGGCCCAGTTCTGTTCTGTTCCAGGCTGCATCTTCACAACTAGATTGAATATAGTTTAAATGTTGATTGACTTCATGGCCTCAATATTTCAAGTCCTTATTGTCCTAGCATTGTTGTTTTCTTTGAGCCTGGTAGTTAGGAGGTGTAACTTCAGTTATATTATCCCACTGAGGAACCTGTGCTCGCATGTTTGGCAGGAAGGCACTTGCGCATTTGTGGTGGGAAGCTGCTAGAATTTTGTAATAGCTATATACACTAGGCAGTGTTCACACCGGACTCCATTGGGTGATGTCATCTAGATGTGGGAATACTTGCCCTGCTATCCTCGGAGAACACCTGCTACAGGTGAGTAACTTTGCTTAATCTGTTCTACGCTGCTTTGGACAACACTTTTTGGTATGTTATTTTAAAAGATAAATAAAACAGAGTAAGAAAAAAGAACTACCAATTGTTTTGGCTCTCTTGATTTGTGTTATTCCTTCTCAGGTGATTGCATCTTCTAAACTATGCAGGCCAGCAGTTAGTGAGTGTGATCTCCCTGAATTCTGTGATTTGAAAAACCCAACTTGTGGTCTTGATATTCATAAGCAGAATGGAAGTCCATGCAGTAACAAAGGATACTGTTACAATGGACTTTGTCAAACCCATGATGCACAGTGTAATACAATCTTTGGTCCAGGTAATAACAACAACAATTTATTTGCTAGAACAAGGTTGAATAAGTAGTGATCAGAATAAAATATGTAGTTTATGGCTGTAAACCATTAACTGCTTTGTAACTACAGTAGAGTCTCGATTATCAAAACAGGAAGCTGCAATAGAGAGGGCATGACACAGCAGGAGGAAGGCCATTGATCCGGCTTGTAACTGTGAATTATTACCGGCTGCAGGAAAATGTAAGTGACACCTGCAGGGAGGAGGATGGAAAAGGAGAAAAAAGTGCTGGCTGGACCCATGAGACTGAGAGGAGAGACATGCTAGCTGGACCCATGGGAGGAGGAGGAGTGGAGGGAAAGGAGATAGATGCTTGCTGGACCCAAGGGAGAAGGAGGAGGAGGATGGGGATGGAAGGAAAGAAGAGAGATGCTGGCTGGACCCATGGGAGGAGGAGAAGGAGGGATGGAAAGAAAGGAGGGGGACTGGAGGGAAAGGAGAGAGGTGCTAGCTGGACCCATGGGAAGAGGGGAGGCTGGAGGGAAAGGAGAGAGGTGCTGGCTGGACGCATGGGAGGAGGAGGGGGCTGGAGGGAAAGGGGAAAGGTACTGGTTGAGGGGATGAGGGAAGAGGGAATCAAATACTGAACCCACCGTGGGAAGGAGAAAGGGAAAGAGGGCAGGCAAGTAAGCCAGATGCTGGAAGGCGTGGGGGAAGAGAGGGAGAGAAGCTGGGTTTGGTTGGAGAGGAGAGTGACACATTGATGAGGAACAGATGAGAGAAGCTGGACACAGGGAGGTAACAGAAACAGAGGAGAAATTATGTACATGGAGGGGGGCACAGAAACAGGGACACAAAGGGGACATGCTGCATGGGGATGGTATATGGACACAGAGGGGCAATGCCAGACACAGAAGGGAGATGCTATTCAACACAGGGAGAGGATAGGGAGATAGAGAGGTGATGATGGATATGAGTATATGAACACAGGGGAGATACTGGACAGGGAAGTATAGAGACACAGAAGGGAGATGTTGAATGTGGTAGACGATGGGGACACAGAAATGGAAAATGGATGGTGGACATGGAGAGAGAGAAGAAATGTCAAATGGACAGGAGACCCTGGTGAGTGAGTTAAGAGAAAACAGAGGAAAGCAGAAACCAGTGCCTGAGACCAACATGATTTTAAAAATAAAATGACCAGATAACAAATGGTAGAAAAAATAATTTTATTTTCTATTTTGTGATTAGAGTGTATCAGATTTGAAATGCACATCTTACCAGAGCTAGTGTTAGACATAGCTGGGACCCAGGGCAGAAATTTGGGAGGAGAACCCAAAGCCCACTACCAGGCTGCACTTCAGCTTCCAGCAGGCTTGGGGCTGTCCTGGTCAGAGGCCAAGGGTAGTTGCCCTACACTCACTTAACACCATCCCTGGCATGTGCCATCTTTATATTTTGTACAGTACAGGAGTAAATGCATCTCCTTCTATATTTCTGGTTTTGTACTGCATAACTGTTTGAGGCTTGTGCAGATGGGGTCAAAGCTTGCAAGGGTGAGGATAGGGACAGAGCTCGCTGGGATGGGGTCAGAACTCGCAGGGGCAGAGAGAGAGCTCATGGGGAAAGAGTAGGGACAGGGAAAAACTTTGTCCCTATGTCATTCTCTATAAGGTCTCTGCTTTAAACTTTTTCATCGGTTTCTGCAGATCAAAAAATTACTGCCATGCTGTAATATTATAAAAGCAAGGTCTCGGCTTAAAACTTCTTCAACGGTTCCCTCGCTGCAAAAGCGGGGTTCCAGGTACAAAAATTACTGCTTTGCTGTAATGTTATAAAAGCAAGTCTCAGCTTAAAGCTTTTCCAACAGTTCCCTCTCTGCATAAGCGGGTTCACTTGCATAGAATCATGGTCTCAAAAAAAATTAATGCATGAAAGCATGGTCTCAAATCAAAAAGCTATTCCCTTGCAACAAAAGCGGGGTCCCAGATCCAAAAGTTCTTGAAGCATGGGCTCAAATCACAAACAGGAAGAGAAGCCACGCACTTCTTAACTGGGATGAGGGGTGCATGAAGGAGTATCAGCTGCAAAGCATGATTCTCTTGCAGAGAATCTCGGTCTGAACTCAAAATGGATCAAAGATGGCTTCCAGGTAGTGTGTGGAGTCAGAAACATGCGTTCTTCTTAACGGCAACGTGATGATGTCACCAGGGGAGTCTATTGGATATGCCGGATTGTCAGATTAGCAAAGGGATGGGTAATCGAGACTATATTGTACATAAGTGACAATAAAATAGTCACATGTGAGTTAGAGAAGACAAGTAAAGGTCTAGGAAATAATTAAAATAGCCATCATCTATGTTTATGCAAGTCATATTAGACCACTCGAACGCCTATAAAAATGAAAAGGCAGTTTAAATTGAAAGTATACCCAGTGCAAATATTTCTCTTTTTTGTGTGTGTGTGTGTGTTGGGTTATTGTTTTTCCTTTTTGTTTTAGTTATTTGAAATAAACAAAATGAATGAAAAAATTGTAAAAAAAAAAAACACGTTTCAGCCCCTCCCTTCTACTTACCTGACTTCTATAAAATTGCTTTTTTGTACTTCTTCTCCCCTTCCCCTGCCCACTAGATCTTACTCCATTTGTGGGGTCCATATGCGGCAGAAATAATTCCTAGTTGCTCCTGCCCTGTTGATGCAGTAATCCAAAATGGTGCTGGACTCAGGTCAGCCAACACCATTATGGAGAAGTTTTTCCAAAACTATGGCACTTGCTGACCTGGTCTGGTTCCATTTTGAAATATAGCACTGGCAAGAGGATTGTTTCTATGCTATTTAGTCTGAGGGAGATGGGAGGATACAAAATTAAAAGTAAACTTCATTTGTTTTTCTTTTGTTTTGTTTATAAAATGAAAGGAAATGAATGTGCATCCCTAAAAAATATTTAGATGATGTAGAACTCAATACTGTGCGTTTTCTGACAGTCAGCAATGGCTGGTTAAACTGAAATTATGCAGAGATGTAACTTGGGAGTGACACTGTCCACATTCCAATGTCAACACGCTAACCAATTTGCATAGATGCGCCCACTCTCCGCCCCCAGACATGTCCCCTGCACCACAAAATAAATATTATTTTTTAGTGTGTAGGTAGCACACGCTCATGGCAAAATTGCCATAGGACACATCACTCATGGTATGCCATTTTTTGGTGCAGTAATCATTCATTAGTACATACTGCAGCTTAGTTAAAGGGCCCCCAAGAAAGCAGTAGTGGAAATAAATGGACATAGTCAGCTCAAACAATGCAGTTTTGTCAACCTTGTAAGTAGAATATGACTTCTGCTATAATGCTCTTTTTCTCTGAGGACAAGCAGGCCATAATAATCTTACATGTGGGTGACATCATCCACAGAGCCGGGTGCAGAAAATACTGCCTAGTGTAGTTTCACTGTAAGAGTTTGAGGCAGCGCTCCCACTGTGCATATGCAGATGCCTTCCTGCCCGAGTCACGAGCACGGGACCAACAGTCTTTCTTCATCTGTGATGAAGATAGGTCCCATATGAATGCGATTCTCTTCAGTGTGTTGATTTTTTTCTCATGTGGTGCCTTCCCTCACTGAGATTTTTGGCTTTATTCCTAATTTATTTTCTTTTCATACCAAGTATACTTTTCTTATACCCTTTCTTAGAGGTTTTTCTCCATTTTAAAATTTTCTTTCTTTTTCGTTTCTCAAGGCCTACTTAGAACTGAGCACCAGCCAGGTAACATCGAGATTTTTTTCAGTGATCTTGCCCTTTTTTTTAACTCACCATTGAGTTATTTAATTTAGCTTTGGTCATTTTTCCTCCCATGTCATCTAAAGTTCCCAGTTGCAGTAGGGCCATCTCTGGGGCTGACACCCAGTCCTGATGTATCCAGTGTTAGGGGCCAGACCACAATTCAAAAAGAGAAGATTTTTGGAACCAGGTACAAATCATCATCATCGATATCAGCCTCAGCGTCTGCACCGGCATCAGAAGCATCGGTTCCAATAACTTGTAGACCTGTCTCAGACACTGGGAGTGGATGCACATCAAGTGGGTCTTTACCTGTCTCAGAGTCGGCCACTGTACAGGGTCCCGAAGATGATCAGCATCGGATCTGACACTGAGGAAGCATTGTGGATTTTAATGCAGTCTCACGAGTGGTCTCTTAGCATAGGTAATGTAACCTCACAAGTGGTCTCTCAGCATGGGCGTTGCCTGCAAGAATTTCCAAGAGTGAGGCACTCCCTCGGTGAATCTCTTGCCACTCATTACAATTTACAAGGATGGTCATCCTCATCACTGAGGGATGTCGATGTTCGGCATCGGGTGAAGGCAAAGTAGCACAAGCATCAATCTCTCTTGATGCACAGTGCCGGGAGCTCCAGGGCATTGAAGACTTTATTACCTGAGAAGTGTCAGTGCTGAGAGAAGTGCGCCCCCTCTATTGAAGAGGTGCATTTCCACCGGTGTCCAAGTAGCTGGGACCCAGTTTCTGCCTGACACTGGCAACTCTGCAGGCTGTCTCCAACCAGTGCCCCAGCTTTCCCGATGTTGGCTCTCGATGAACAGAACCAGGCCATGCTCCAAGAGTACTTGGCAGGGCTTCTACAAGCACAGAGTTCATCAGCACCAGGGGTGCTCACGCCAGCCTTGACTCTGCCACTCCCTCCCTTGCAGGCTCTCAGCCTGTTGTGTGGTCACCAATGCCAGTGCTGCATGGGGCATCAGTGTCAACATCTGCACATGTAGGTAACCCCTCAATGTCTGTGGAGGAAGCTTCACCAGAGTCCAGGGGTAAACCTGCATCTTGGCACCATTCCAGGCGTGGACATGGTTCCTCTCATCTGAGGCAAGTGCGGATTGAGCCCTCCATGCGGAGTATTTGCTGACTCCAATTCAGATTGTTCATGGGAGTCTGATGATGATCCAAGGTTTGGATAGTTTCCTAAAAGAAAAGTCCATAAGCCATTATTAAGATGGACTTGAGGAAAATCCACTGCTTATTTCTAGAATAAATAGCGTAAAATGTATTGTACTATTTTGGGATCTTGCAGGTACTTGGAACCTGAATTAACCACTGTTGGAAACAGGAATGCTGGGCTTAATGGACCTTCAGTCTGTCCCAGTATGGCACCACTTATGTACTTCTCAGAGGAGGAGTCCTATGGAATTCCATCAGACCCCTCCCCTCCAGAGGAGAGACGTAAATCACCACCTGAGAGTCTCCTCTTTTCCCACTTTTTCTCTCTTTTCCACTTTTGTGAAGGAAATGGCAGCTGCCCCCCTATTATGTTGGTGCCGGAGGAAAAGCCCAGGTTGAGATGTTTGAGGTTCTGGACTATGATCACTTCTAGAGAGGCTGTGATAGTCCCTTTCACAGAATCCTTCAAGATGTTCAGGCAAAGAATTGGGAGTTCCCTCTTTCTGTCCTAGTTATGCCAAAAAATTGACACAATGTTATCAAATTCAAAGTACACATGGTTTTGACAGGCCAACATCACTCCTTGGTGGTTGAATCCATGCACAAGCGGGTCAGGAGCTCCAGGAACTTGGCCTCGGCTCCCCCAGGCAGAGAAGCCTGGATACTGGATTTGTTTGGGGGTGGAAGATGTATCATGTCTCGATGCTCATCTCCCCATATTCATTCATACCAGCTGTACACACGCTTGTACTTGCAGTCTTTGGTGTGCAGTACGTTAAGACCTTGGTGGATATTCTCCTTCAGGAGTCACTTCACTAGTTGGCCAAGAAGTAGAAGGCTTGTTGTAAATTTCTATCCAGGGGCGCTTTTGACACCATTGACATAGCGTCTAGGAACTCTGCTCAGAGTATAGTGATGTGCAGACTCTCATGGCTGCATTCTTTGACTTGGAACCCGTGGCTCAGAAGAGGTTGGCAGATGCTACTGTTGTGAAGATAATCGTTGACCTGATCAAAAAACATACTGATACTATCTACACTCTCCCCTGGTGGATATTTTCTGCACATTGTTCATCTAGGAGGTTACACTCTGCATTGGCAAAAGAAACCAACAAATTGCCCGCCGAGAGTGTCTTACCTCAGCTCTCCACACAAGGAGGCACTTATAGAGGAACTCTCCGCCCTTCTCAAGGCCCAAATGGTCAAACCCATTTCACTAGGTGAAGAGAGGAAGGGATTCTATTCCAGGTATTTCCTTGTTCCAAAGAAGATGAAAGGAATGCATCCCATCCTAGACCTATGGGCCTTAAACAAATATCTGGTGAGGCTGGTTTCCCTGGGCACCTGTATCCCTATGATTCAGAAACAAGATTGACAATGCTCTCTGGACTTGAAGGATGCCTGTACTCTTATCCTGATACTTTCAAGTCAGAGGAAGTAGCTTTGATTTTGGGTGGGGACATATCACTTTCAGTACTGCGTTCTGAAATTTGTTCTCATGTCAGCTCTCAGGGTATTTACAAAGTGTCTAGCGGTAGTCACAATGTCGCTACACAGACTGGGAGTCTATCAGGCTCATTTTCGAAAGAGAAGGACACCCATCTTTTGACACAAATTGGAAGATGGGCGTCCTTCTCCCAGGGTCCCCAACTGCTTTCTGTCGCAGGGACGGCCAAAGTTCAAGAGGGCATATCGGAGGCATAGTGAAGGCAGGACTTGGGCATGCCTAACACATTGACGTCCTCAACCCATAATGGAAAAAAAAAGGGCGTCCCTGATGAGCACTTGGACGACTTTACCTGGTCGTGTTTTTTCTTACGACCAAGGCTCAAAAAGGTGTCCGAAATGACCAGATAACCACCGGAGAGAATCAGGGATGAGCTCCCGTTACTCCCCCAGTGGTCACTAACCCCCTCCCACCTTCAAAAAATATCTTTAAAAATATTTTATGCCAGCCTCTATGCCAGCCTCAGATGTCAAACTCAGGTCCATCACAGCAGTATGCAGGTACCTGGAGCAATTTTAGGGGGTGCAGTGCACTTCAGGCAGGCGGACCCAGGCCCATCCACCTCTCTACCTGTAACGTTTGTGGAGGAAACAGCGAGCCCTCCAAAACCCACCAGAAACCCACTGTACCCACATCTAGGTGCCCCCTTCACCCATAAGGGCTATGGTAGTGGTGTACAGTTGGGGGTAGTGGGCTTTAGGGGGGGGGTTGGGCTCAGCACACAAGGTAAGGGAGCTATGTACCTGGGAGCATTTTATGAACTCCACTGCAGTGCCTCCTAGGGTGCGCGGTTGGTGTCCTGGCATGCCAGGGGGACCAGTGCACTACAAATGTTGGCTCCTCCCATGACCAAAGGGCTTGCATTTGGTCATTTCTGAGATGGGCATCCTTTGGTTTCCATTATCGCCGAAAATCAGAAATGACCAAGTCTAGGGACGACCATCTCTAAGGATGACCAAAATTTCAAGATTTGGGCATCCCCAGCCATATTATCGAAACAAAAGATGGATGTCCATCTTGTTTCGATAATACAGGTTTTCTTGCCCCTCCATTGGGACATTTTGCGAGGACGTCCTCAACAAAACTTGGGCATCCCTGTCGATTATGCCCCTCCACGTGTTTCCCTACTTGGACGATTGGTTGGTGGAAAGCACATCGAAGATAGATGTTCAGGGGTCCCTGCTGAGAACTATTCGTCTATTCGGGTGCTGGAGCTATTAGGGTTCATTATCAACTACCCCAAATGGAAAAGTAGCCTAGTGGTTAGTGCAACGGACTTTGATCCTGGGGAACTAGGTTTGATTCCCATTTTGGCTCCTTGAGACTCTGGGCAAGTTACTTAACTCTCCACTGCCCCAGGTACAAAATAAGTACCTGTATATAATATGTAAACTGCTTTGATTGTAACCACAGAAAGGTATATCAAGTCCCATCTACCACCAGTTCAGAAATTGGAATTCATAGGAGCCCTGCTAGACACCTCACAGGCAGAAACTCTTTTTGCCATTGGCAAGTCATGGCTCAGCAGATGCTGAGGTGGTCAGGCCACATGGCTTCCACAGTGCATGACACCCCTATGGCATATCTTCATATGAGATCTAACCAATGGACGCTAGCTTCCTAGTGGTCTCAGGCCAAGAGGAACCTAGCGGATGTCATCTGAATCACCTGAGAGCTGGCTTGATCCCTCCTCTGGTGGACAATTTGGTCCAATTTGACCTTGGGACTCCCACTCCAAATTCTTCTACCTCAGAAGATGCAGATGCAGATCAACTTCCTGGAGCTCCAGGCAATTTGAAATACTTTAAGGCTTTCAGAAATCAACTGCTCAAACAAATTGTACTCATTCAAATGGACAATCAGGTTGCAATTATGTCAACAAGCAGGGAGGTACAGGATCCTACCTTCTGTATCAGGAGGCCATAATGATGTGGAACTGGGCTGTACAGCATAGGACAGTACATAAGTACATAAGCACCGCCATATTGGGAAAAGACCAAGGGTCCATCAAGCCCAGCATCCTGTCTCCGACAGCGGCCAATCCAGGCTTCAAGAACCCGGCAACCCCCCCCCCCCCCCCCCCCCAAAAAAAAAAAAAAAAAATTAATAATGTTCAATGGACTTTTCCCTTAGGAACCTGTCCAAACCCCCTTTAAATTCAGTAAGGCCAACTGCTGTCACTACATTCTCTGGCAACGAGTTCCAGAGTCTAACTACACGCTGAGTAAAGAAAAACTTTCTCCTATTCGTTTTAAATCTACCATATTGTAGCTTCATCTTGTGTCCCCTGGTTTTGTTGTTGTTTGAAAGTGTAAACAAACTCTTCACATCTGTCCGCTCTACTCCACTCATTATCTTGTAGACTTCTATCATATCACCCCTCAGCCGCCTTTTCTCCAAGCTGAAGAGCCCTAACCTTCTTAGCCTTTCCTCATAGGGAAGTCGTTCCATTCCCTTTATCATTTTCGTTGCCCTTCTCTGCACCTTTTCTAATTCCTTTATATCTTTTTTGAGATGTGGCGACCAGAATTGGACACAATACTCGTGGTGCGGTCGCACCATGGAGCGATACAACAGCATTATAACATCCTCGTGTTTGTTTTCCATCCCTTTCCTAATAATACTCAACATTCTGTGCGCTTTCTTAGCCGCCGCAGCACACTGAGCAGAAGTTTTTAACGTCTTATCCACAATGACTCCCAGATCCCTTTCTAGGTCCGTAACTCCTAACGCGGAACCTTGCATGACATAGCTGTAATTCGGGTTCCTCTTACCCACATGCATCACTTTGCACTTGTCAACATTGAACTTCATCTGCCACTTGCACGCCCAATCCCCCAGTCTCGTGAGGTCCTCCTGTAATCTTTCACACTCCTCCTGCGACTTGACGACCCTGAATAATTTTGTGTCATCTGCAAATTTAATTACCTCACTAGTTATTCCCATCTCTAGGTCATTTATAAATATGCCCTTCTCCTCAGAACCATGTACCTGGCAGGAAAGTCCAACAGCCTGGCTGATAGACTAAGCAGGGTAATGCAACCTGATGAGTGGTCTCTCAGCATGGGCGTTATCAGCAAGATTTTCTAAGAATGGGGCACTCCCTCAGTGAATCTCTTTGCTACTCATTGCAGTCACAAGGTTCCTCAGTATTACTCCAGGCTCAGATCGCATGACAGACTAGCATCGGATGCCTTCTTCCTTCATTGGGGGACAGGTCTTCTGTATGTGTATCCTCCCATCCCCCTACTGGGGAAAACTTTGCTGAAACTCAAGCAAGACTGGGAAACTAATGACCTAATGTATGCTACTATTCAATTTACTACTCAGGAACCTTCATGCACTACCATAATTTATTCTTCTTTACCATGTATGTATGCACATGTTGTATATACACCATGATCTGTTCCATATATGATCTGTTCCATATATGTTATGTTCCATGTTTGCTACCATGTATGTATGCACCTTAACGCAATACCATTTGTAATTCTGTTACCTGGAAATGGCAACCGCCATTACGGCAAATGTAAGCCACATTGAGCCTGCAAATTGGTGGGAAAATGTGGGATGCAAATGCTACAAATAAATAATAAATAAATAAATGAACCATGATCCTGATTGCCCTGTATTGGCCCAGGCAGATATGCTTCCCACTTCTTCTGGAATTATCTTCCAAAGAACCAGGGAGATTGGACTGTTTTCCAACCCTCATAACATAGAATGAGGGATTCGTTCTGCATCCCCAGTCTCCAGTTTCTTGCTCTCACAGCCTGTATGTTGAGGGCATAGAATTTGCTTTCTTGAATCTCCTGGAGAGTGTTTCCAAGGTTTTGCTGGTTTCCAGGAAATAATATGCTAAGAGGTGTTTTACTTTTAAACGGAGGAAGTTTGCTGTATGCTGTGAGATCAAGACCCTATATCTTCTTTCTTATTCTACACCTCTCTGAATCAGGTCTTAAGACCAATTTTGTAAGGGTTCATCTCAGTGCAATTAGTGCTTATCATCATGCAGAACCCATCTCTAGACAGCCTCTAGTTGTTCAATTCATGCAAGGTTTATTTCTAACAAAGCCCCCGGTCAATTCTCCGCCGGTGTCCTCAGACCTCAATGTTGTCCTTACCTAGCTGATGAAAACTCCTTTTGAGCTACTGGATTTCTGTCCTCTGAAATCCTTGACCTGGAAGGTCTTATTTTTGGTGGCAGTTACTTCAGCTCACAGGGTCAGTGAGCTTCAGGCCCTAGTAGCGGATCCACCTCTCACAATATTTCGTCATAATAGAGTAGTTTTACACATCCTTCCTAAGGTGGTATCGGAGTTCCAACTTAATTAGTCAATCATCCTGTCAACATTCTTTCCCAAACCGCATGCCCATCCTGGTGAAAGCGCACTGCACACCTTGGACTGAAAGCGAGCCATTTGCTTTTTTACCTGGCGCAAACTAGGCCCCATAGACAGTCCACTCAACTTTTTGTTTCTTTTGATCGCAACAGGGTGGGGGTAGCCATTGGTAAACGCACTCTTTCAAGTTGACTGGCAAGACTGTAGCTCTTTCACTTATGCCCAGGCTGGGCTGACTCTAGAGGGTCATGTCAAGGCTCATTATGTTAGAGCTATGGCTGTGTCGGTAGCCCACTTGAGATCAGCCTCTGTTGAAGAGATTTGCAAGGCTGTAACTTGGTCTTCAGTCCACACATTCACATCCCACTACTGCCTTGTGCAGGATACCTGACACAACAGCCATTTTGGTCAGAAAGTCCTGTGGAATTTGTTTGGGGTCTAGAATCCAACTCCACCCTCCTAGGCCCATTTTATTCTGTTTCAGGCTGCAGCCTCACAGCTAGTATGTATATAGTTTCAGGTTAATTGTCTTTTTTGGTCTCACCAGTGCAAACCTCTGTTGTCCTCATGTTGTTGTTTTCTTCACATTTTTTAAATGAAATTAGCTGAATTAACAAATCTCACAGAAGTCACCTTTTTAGTAACTTTTGATGTAAATTCACTTTACTTGTCAATACCACAATTGGAAGCATTAAATTTTTTTCTTTATTTATAACTTCCATGAATAATTTACAAGCATAACACTTGAACAAGCAAAACAGATAAGAATATATTCCAAACAATAATTCATTTGAAGAAAAATCACCAATACTCCTTAGACCACAAATCTGGGGGAGTGACCTTAATTAAAGGATAAGGAGCTCCATTAAGAGAAATAGTGTCAAAGGTATAAACAATAACTTGATCTAAACCATGTCTTCTTAATAGCAACCTTAAATGTAAAGCCGCTTAATCTTCAAACTTCTTCTTAATAGCAATCCTAAATGTAAAGCCGCTTAATCTTCAAACTTCTAAAGCTTGAAGGCGCCAAGAAATCATACAATACTATCATTTAATTATCTTTTTTAAGTCAAGAAAAGCTCTTAACTAGTGAGGAACATAAAATACACATTTTATCCCTAGATATTTAATTAAACATTTACAGGAATATGCAAGTAAGAAAGTAGCTCCCATTGATACTTCCTATTTCATAGCCAAAAACATTTTACAATGAATTTGAGTTTGTTTAGCAACATCAATGTATATTCATACTTTAGTACCATAAAACAGCACTTGAGAGTTACGAAAAAAATTTCATTACTGCATTTAAATCCTGTTCAGAGGCAAAAGATATTATTAACATAGCTCTATCCATATCTTTAGATAAAATTGACTCCAATATCTCAAATATATTTAACTGTCTTTGGTTTTTATCCTGAATTTCTTTCCCTTGTTCTTTCTCCTTTGGTGACTTAGATGGTAAAAAGTAAATTATATTCTCTGGTGAGAATTTTAAAACTTCTATAAGATATCTTCTAAAGACATCAATCGGAGACATTCCCAAGGGCTTAGGAAAATTAAGTAAACGCAAATTGAGCCTATGATTGAAATTCTAATTCTATCTTCTGATGTAAAATCAATTTATCTTTAATTATTGTCGATGTAATCTCTTGAACAGTTTTTAATTCCTGTTTAACATCCTTTATCTATATGGCAAACTCTTGTTTAGTCCCTTCCAATCCTTTAGATAAAGATTATACAGTACTCACAAGCATAGTAATGCCATGTGTAGATTCGCTGACAGACCCTTCCAAAATTTTTTTTTTGTTACATTTGTACCCCGCGCTTTCCCACTCATGGCAGCCTCTATGCGGCAGGCAATGAAGGGTTAAGTGACTTGCCCAGAGTCACAAGGAGCTGCCTGTGCCGGGAATCAAACTCAGTTCCCCAGGACCAAAGTCCACCACCCTAACCACTAGGCCACTTCTCCACTCCACTTTCAAAGTGCAGACCAGATGCTTGGGATTCTCAATCTCTCCAGCAAAAACAGAGGGTGAACTTCCAACAATCTTTCCATTGCCTGAACGCTCAGTGGCTTCACCCCCACCAAAGGCCTCCAGAGTAGTGTCTACTGCTATCAGGATTCCTTCCAGAATAGTTAGGGCAGGCGGATGAGGCAGAGTAATGCTAGCCAGCGGAGACAGAGAGGCATCGAGCCCCAAGAAACCAGAGCTTCCTTCACCTGGTAACACAGCAGGACACACCCTTCTCGGCTCCTGGCCTTGGGTCCTGGCAGCATACCTTGGGATCATTTGCTGAACGGGAGGCAAAGTCTTGGTCACTGGGGAAGCAGTCTTGACACAAGTCCTTTACGTTTGGTATGAGGCATATTCCACCCAAAGGGGAACAACAGGTAAAACTTAAAGCAAACTTTCCCATCCAGTCACAGCGCTACCAGTTCATGCCGCCATCTTGGTCACACCCCTTCCCAATTGGAAGCATTAATAATTTTGAAGCAAGAAGCAGTCAATAGTGTGGTACTTACGTCTTTCATTATTAATCTAGTGACATTAGCAATGGAAAAATTTTTTTTTTTAATATTGGCATCGATTTTTTTCAACAAATTTTGGTAGTGGCCATGGGAGCCACACTGGCTCCCTCAGTGGACAATTTATTCATGCAAGATTTTGAAGACCAGTGGATTAAGAATAATGATAACAACTTTTTGGGCTCTATCAAAATGTGGCTAACATTTATAGATGATGTGTTTGTGGTTCGGACAGGATCCGAAGAGCAACTGAATCAGTTCCATAAGTGGTTGAATACCAGACATCCCAAGATTCATTTAGTATGAATTATCATCCTACCACTTTATCTTACTTAGACATTTTGATTTATAAACAGAATGATGCTTTTGTAACAACTGTCTTTAGAAAGAGCACGAATAGAAATACTTTTTTAAAATTTTCTAGTAATCATCCACCTGCATTGAAGAAAAATCTCCTGCTTTCACAATTTTTGAGGTTTAAACATATATGTATAGATGTGACAGAATTTAGACAACAAGCTAAACATCTAAAGAGGCGGCCGATGGATAGAGGGTATTCTGAAAGACTAGTTGTACAAGCATATAAAAGAACATAATTTGCTAACAGAGACTTGCTGTTCCAGAATCTTATAAGAGATGAAGAACAGAGAACTGTGACCTGTGTTTTGAGATATACAGTACACCAGGGATTGAAAAGATCGTAAATATCTTGAGGAAGTATTGGGACATTATCTGTACACAACCTGCCTTTGAAGGTTTTGTTTTATGAGTAGCATTCAGTAGACATCGGAACCTTAAGGAGTTATTAAGTCCTTCAAATATAGGGAGAAACATAGTATCATATGAGAAAAATGGACAACATGTTAAATGTCACAAGTTAGAATTTGTGAGGTCACTTTGGACCTGGATACCAGCCAGCTTATTTTCGAAAGTGATCGCTGGCCATCTTCCGACATATATCGGGAAATGGCCGGCGATCTCTCAAATCGGTATAATCGAAAGCTGCTGTTTTGATACCATCGCCGCTTTCTTGTTGCCGAGCCGGCGAAAGTTCAAGGGGGCGTGTCGGTGGCGTAGCGAAGGCTGGACATGGGCGGGCATGGGTGTGGCTACCAGATAGCCAGCTTCGCCCGATAATGGAAAAAAGAAAGCCGGCCGTAACGAGAATTTGGTCCACTTTATTTGGTCCCATTTTTTTCAGGTCCAATCCCAAAAAAGTGCCCAAACTGACCAGATGACCACCGGAGGGAATCGGGGATCACGTCCCATGACTCCCCCAGTGGTCACTAACCCCCTCCCATCCTCAAAAATACAACTTTAAAAACGTTTTTTTTCCAGCCTCTATGCCAGCCTCAAATGCCATACTCAGGTACATCGCATCAGTATGCAGGTCCCTGGAGCAGTTTTAGTGGGTGCAGTGGACTTCAGGCAGGCGGACCCAGGCCCATCCCCCCTACCTGTTACATTTGTGGTGGAAAATGGGAGCCTCCAAAACCCACTGTACCCATATGTAGGCGCCCCCCTTCACCCCTTAGGGCTTTGGTAGTGATATAGTTGTGGGGAGTGGGTTTTGGGGGGCTCAGCACCCAAGGTAAGGGAGCTATGCACCTGGGAGCTTTTTTATTTTATTTTTTTACTTTTAAGTGCCCCCTAGGGTGCCCGGTTGGTGTCCTGGCATGTGAGGGGGACCAGTGCACTACGAATCCTGGCCCCTCCCACAACCAAATGCCTTGGATTTGGCCGGATTTGAGATCACCGGCTTCGATTTCCATTATGGGCAAAAACTGATGCTGGCCATCGCAAACCCGGTCATCTCTGACATTTGGCCGGCCCTAACCATATTATCGAAAACAAAGATGGCCGGCCATCTTTTTCGAAAATACTGTTGGCTTCAGCCAGTTGCGGAGCTGGCCCCGGAGATGGCCGGCCATGGAGATGGCCGGCGCCGTTCAATTATGCCCCTCCAGGTTTATCGATTCTGTTTCTTTAAGAAAATTCCCTATAAGACACTACTAATTGTGACACTGCTTTTGTAGTATACGTCATTATTTGCCCATGTTCAAAGGTTTATGTTGGGCAAACTATTCAACCTTTCAAGGTTCAACTCAGTGAATATAGAAGTTGTTTGAAGACACAAGTCCCAATTGTTGAACACTGTGGATCATATAAAAGAGGATCAACCAAACGATCTAAGTACTTTTATAAAAAGAGAAACAATGGATTTTCAATTTGAAAGCTAAGGAACCTTGGGGTCTTAATGAAAAAATAGAGTGGAAAAGCTTTTTTTGAGTTACAGCAAGTTGGACGAACACAGGAAAAGACGCTATTAATTTTGATTTCCATTATAAGGACAGCATTCCAGAGCCATGTTGTGGGGCACCCAGTGACATTAGAAGTTGAAGTGCAAACATTAGCTTTTCAAGTACTTGACATTTTAAGCTTTTTGAAATTTTGTTTGTATTGCTGTTTTTTATGATGACCACATTGATATGATATTATATATAATTTTAATGGACATATTGAAATGAGCACGGTTTTTAAGCACAGTGTTTTTCATGGTTTTAGATTTGACCACGGCACCTTGAAACACCATTGAGCAACAATTTGGCCACAGTTGGTAGGGTTTACAATGATTGCTCTTTTTGAGTAGTCACTTTCATAGAGAAATATTTCTCTCTACAGGTTTTATTTTCTTTCTGCTATTCCCAATGACTCCAGTACAGTTTCATTTTTTGATACTGCCCCTTCCAAATCTCTTTCTCCATCTGAAACCACTGTGTACCTCAGGATCACATTGCCCACCTTCTGCTTCAGTATCTTACCATCCTTTTTGTCTTCTTCCTTCTTTTCAGCTCTCAAGTTTCAACACTTTCTTCCTTTCATTTAACCATCTCTATTCTGTCTGAGTGCATCTCATCTTCCTCACTGTGTCGTGCCTGTCCTACTCTTCTCCGTACTCTCTTGCTCTCTCTCCTGCTCTCTGCTGGGGATATCAATCCCAATCCCGGTCCTCCAAATCAGCTCTCTCCCTACTCGTGCAGGTCACACCGTAGTGTCTCCAATCTAATTTTTGTTCCTCTCCTCTCATGTTCCCTGTGGAATACCCACTCTGTCTCCAACAAGCTTTCCTAGATCCACAACCTCTTTATCTCTCATACTCCCTATCTGTTTGCACTAACTGAGACTTGGCTTTGCCCTGAAGAGACGGCTTCAGCTGCTGCCCTGTGTCATGAAGATTACCTTTTCTTCAATACACCTCACCAGGTTGGCTGCAGAGGTGGTGTTGGACTACTACTCTTAATCTCTTGTAGGTTTCAATCTCTTCTTCCACCTCAGTGTCACTGATTTTCTTCTTTATCCGTCTATTCACTCCTCTACCTCTCTGAGTAGCAGTCATTTATTGACCCCCTGATAAGTCCCTTTCTTTCTTTTTCACTGACTTTGACTCCTGGCTTTCCTTCTTTTTCAAACCCTCATCAACCAACCTTTCTTTAACATCCTCCTTCAATTGCTCCACTACCCCTACTCACCAGAATGGCCACTGTCTTGATCTTGTCTTCTTTTTCAACTGCTCACTCTCTAATTTCTGCACCTCAGTTCTTCCCCTCTCTGACCATCATCTGATAACCTTCACACTTCTCCCTCTTCCTCCAGTTCCGTCCAGTCTCCACCTATACATTTAGAAATCTTCAGGCTATTGACTCTTGCATTCTCTCCACCAGTGTTTCATCCCTCTTCTCAACCACTATGTTATCCAAATCTGTCCATGAGGCTGTCTCTTCCTATAATACTGTTCTCTCCTCAGCTCTGGATACCCTTGCTCCTCCCATTCCCCATTCTGTAAGTTGTACCAAACCCCAACCTTGGCTTACCTCTAGAATCCGCTACCTATGTCCCTGTGCCTGATCTGCTGAACGCCTTGGGCTGAAATCCCATGCCCATGCTGACTTCATGCATTTCAGATTCTTGCTAACCTCCTTCCAGTCTGCTCTTTCACTTGCCAAACAAGACTACAACGTCCATTTGACAAACTCTCTTGGCTCAAACCTTCAACATCTCTTTGCCACACTGAACTCTCTCCTTACAGTGCTTTCACTTTATCCCCAGACTATGGCTGAGTACTTTCATGATAAGGTCAACCAAGTCACCTCCACCTCTCCTTCCCCCAATCCATTCTGTCAATCCTCCTTCTGCCTCCTTTCTGTAACAAACTCCCCTATATCCAGGACCTCTTTATCTCGCATCACCTCCATCTGCTCGCCATAACAGAAACCTGGCTCTGCCCTGATGACTCTGCTTCAGTCGCAGCCCTGTGCCATGGCGGTTATCTATTTTCACATACTCCTCGCCCTGCTGGCCGTGGGGGCGGTGTTGGACTACTTCTCTCTCCCTCCTCCAGATTTCAACCCCTTCTTCCACCTCAATCTCACTGTTTTTCCTCCTTTGAAATCCACTCTATCCGCCTTTTCTCTCCTCTGCCTCTTCGAATAGCGGTCATTTATCATCCCCCTAATAAGTCCCTTTCATCCTTTCTCAGTGACTTTGACGCCTGGCTTGCCTTCTTCCATGATCCTTCCTCCCCCTCTCTCATCCTTGGTGACTTTAATATTCCTGCTAATGATCCTTCCAACTCTTATATTTCCAAGTTACTCGCTTTAACATCGTCCTTTAATCTCCAACTATGCTCCACCTCCCCCACTCATCAAAATGGTCACTGTCTTGATCTCATCTTCCCCTCCAACTGTTCACCTTCTAGTTTCCTTGCCTCTGATCATCCCTCCTCGGATCACCATCTTATAACTTTCACACTTAAATCTCCTCCCTCCCAGTCCCGTCCTATCCTATCTAATTTATCTAGGAATCTTCACGATATTGACCCTTCATCTTTATCCTCCCATGTTTCAAACCTCCTCTCTACTGTGGCACCATCCACGTCTGTCAACGAGGCTGTTTCTTCTTACAACAATACCCTATCCTCTGCCTTAGACACTCTTGCACCTTTGATGACCCGCCCTGTAAGGCGTACAAAACCCCAACCTTGGCTGACTTCTAATATCCGCTACCTACGTTCCTGTACCCGCTCCGCCGAACGCCTCTGGCGGAAATCTCGGGCCCTTGCTGATTTCTTACACTTTAAGTTCATGCTGACCTCCTTCCAATCTGCTCTTTTACGTGCCAAACAGGATTATTATATCCAACTGACCAACTCTCTTGGCTCTAATCCTCGACTTCTGTTCACCACATTGAACTCTCTCCTCAAGGTGCCCCCTCCCCCAACTCCCCCTTCATTATCTCCTCAGACCCTTGCTGAATTCTTTCACAACAAGGTTCAAAAGATAAACCTTGCTTTCTCTACCTCACCAGCTCTCCCTCCACTAGTCCGTTCCCCTCTCTATCCTTCCCCTCATTCCCTTTCTTCCTTTCCTGAAGTTACTATTGAGGAAACTACACTTCTCCTTTCTTCCTCAAAATGTACCACCTGTTCCTCTGATCCCATTCCCACCCACCTTCTTAATGCCATCTCTCCTACTCTTATTCCTTTTATCTGTCACATTCTCAACCTCTCACTTTCCACTGCGACCGTCCCTGCTGCCTTTAAACATGCTGTGGTCACACCTCTCCTTAAGAAGCCTTCACTTGACCCTATTTGTCCCTCTAATTACCGACCCATCTTCCTCCTTCCTTTTCTCTCCAAATTACTTGAGCGTGCTGTTCACCGCCGCTGCCTTGATTTTCTCTCCTCACATGCTATTCTTGACCCATTACAATCTGGTTTTCGCCCTCTCCACTCAACCGAAACTGCGCTTACTAAAGTCTCCAATGACCTATTACTGGCTAAATCCAGAGGTCAATATTCCATCCTCATTCTTCTTGATCTTTCCGCTGCTTTTGACACTGTCGATCACAGCATACTTCTCGATACCCTGTCCTCACTTGGATTCCAGGGCTCTGTCCTTTCCTGGTTCTCTTCCTACCTCTCCCTCCGCACCTTTAGTGTTCACTCTGGTGGATCCTCTTCTACTTCTATCCCTCTGCCTGTCGGTGTAACCTCAGGGTTCTGTTCTTGGTCCCCCTCCTCTTTTCTATCTACACTTCTTCTCTTGGTTCATTAATCTCATCCCATGGCTTTCCTACCATCTCTATGCTGATGACTCCCAAATCTACCTTTCTACCCCTGATATCTCACCTTGCATCCAAACCAAAGTTTCAGCGTGCTTGTCTGACATTGCTGCCTGGATGTCTCAACGCCACCTGAAATTAAATATGACCAAAACCGAGCTTCTCATTTTCCCCCCCAAACCCACCTCCCCGCTCCCCCCGTTTTTCTATTTCTGTTGATGGCTCCTCTCATTCTCCCTGTCTCCTCAGCTCGAAACCTTGGGGTCATCTTTGACTCTTCTCTCTCCTTCTCTGCTCATATCCAGCAGATCGCCAAGACCTGTCGTTTCTTTCTTTACAACATCCGTAAAATCCGCCCCTTTCTTCCGAGCACTCTACCAAAACCCTCATCCACACCCTTGTCACCTCTCGTTTAGACTACTGCAATCTGCTTCTTGCTGGCCTCCCACTTAGTCACCTCTCCCCTCTCCAGTCGGTTCAAAACTCTGCTGCCCGTCTCATCTTCCGCCAGGGTCACTTTACTCATACTACCCCTCTCCTCAAGACCCTTCACTGGCTCCCTATCCGTTTTCACATCCTGTTCAAACTTCTTCTACTAACCTATAAATGTATTCACTCTGCTGCTCCCCAGTATCTCTCCACACTCGTCCTTCCCTACACCCCTTCCCGTGCACTCCGCTCCATGGATAAATCCTTCTTATCTGTTCCCTTCTCCACTACTGCCAACTCCAGACTTCGTGCCTTCTGTCTCGCTGCACCCTACGCCTGGAATAAACTTCCTGAGCCCTACGTCTTGCCCCATCCTTGGCCACCTTTAAATCTAGACTGAAAGCCCACCTCTTTAACATTGCTTTTGACTCGTAACCACTTGTAACCACTCGCCTCCACCTACCCTCCTCTCTTCCTTCCCGTTCACATTAATTGATTTGATTTGCTTACTTTATTTATTTTTTGTCTATTAGATTGTAAGCTCTTTGAGCAGAGACTGTCTTTCTTCTATGTTTGTGCAGCGCTGCGTATGCCTTGTAGCGCTATAGAAATGCTAAACAGTAGTAGTAGTAGTAGTAGTTTTCTGAAATCACTGAAGAGGAAACGGCATATTTTCTTTCCTCCTCCAAATTGAATACCTGTTCCTCTGATCCTATTCCCACCCATCTATTCAACACTATCTATCCTACTGTCATCCCTTCTATTTGTCATATCCTAAATCTTTCACTTTCCACTGCAACTGTTCCTGATGCCTTCAAACATGCCGTAGTTACACCACTCCTCAAATAACATTCATTGGACCCTACCTGCCCTTCCAACTATCACTCTATCTCCCTCTTCCCTTTCCTATCCAAGATATTCAAACATACTGTTCACCTCCATTGTTTCGACTTTCTTTCATCTCAAGCTATTCTTGTCCCACTTCAATCTGGCTTTCACCCTCTACATTCAACTGAAACAACACTTGCTAAAGTCTCCAATGACCTGTTCCTGGCCAGATCCAAAGGTCTCTAATCTATCCTCATCCTTCTCGATCTATCTGCTGCTTTTGACACTGTTGATCACCACCTACTCCTTGATAAGCTGTTCTCACTTGGATTTCAGGGCTCTGTTCTTTCTTGGTTTTCTTCTTCTCTCTCCCATTACACTTTTACTGCATGCTCTGTTGGATCCTCCTCCACTTCGATCCCACTATTAGTTGGTATACCTCAGGGCTCTGTCTTGGGACCTCTTCTTTTCTCCATCTATACTTCTCCCTTTGGTGCTCTGATCTCCTTTGGTTTTCAGTATCACCTTTATGCTGATGACCCCCCATATCAACCTCTCCACAACAGAAATTTCAGCAGGAATCCAGGCCCAATCTCAGCCTACCTGTCTGACATTGCTGCCTGGATATCTCACCACCATCTGAAACCAAACATGGCCAAGACTGAACTTCTTGTCTTTCCCCCTAAATCCACCTTTCCTCTTCCCCCATTCTCTATCTCTGTGCATAACTCTTATCCTGCCTGTCTCACCAGCTCATAACCTTGGGGTAATCTTTGGCTCCTCTATTCTTTCTCTGCACATATCCAACCGATTGCTAAAACCTGTCATTTCTTTCTCTATAATATCACCAAAATTAATCTCTTCCTTTCTGAGCACACTACCAAAATCCTTACCCACACTAAGAGTACTTATCTTCTCGCTTAGAATACTATGACTTGCTTCTAAGCCCTCTCTCTCCTCTTCCATCTGTTCAAAACTCTGCTGCACGACTTATATCCCGCCAGTGTTGCTATGCTCATATTAGCCCTCTCCTCATATCACTTCCTGGCTCCTTATCTGTTTCCGCATACAATTCAAACTTCTCTTATTGACTTACAAGTGCATTTACTCTGCAGCTTCTCAATACCTCTTCACTCTCATCTCTCCCTAAAGTCCTTAGGTAAATCTATCTTATCTGTACTCTTCTCCTCCACTGTGAACTCCAGACTCCATTTTTTTTTGTTACATTTGTACCCCGCACTTTCCCACTCATGGCAGGCTCAATGCGGCTTACATGGGGCAATGGAGGGTTAAGTGACTTGCCCAGAGTCACAAGGAGCTGCCTGTGCCTGAAGTGGGAATCGAACTCAGTTCCTCAGGTTCCCCAGGACCAAAGTCCACCACCCTAACCACTAGGCCACTCCCTCCACTCCTTGCTGAACCAGTAGTCAAGCTCCATCTCTTGCCATCTTCAAATCTAGGCTAAAAGCCCACCTTTTGAGGCTGCTTTTAACTCCTAACTCCTATTCACTTTTCAGTACCCATGTCTGTTTTATAATTCTCACTTTAAGTAACTCCCTTATCCCTTATTTGTCCTGTTTTTCATGATTAGATGTAAGCTCTGTTGAACAAGGACTGTCTCTTACATGTTCAGTGTACAGCGCTACGTTTGTCTAGTAGTGCTATAGAAATAAGTAGTAATAGTAGTAGTAATAGGGGTTGACAAAGAAACCAACACAACAGTGAGATTTAATGATTATGAATGAAGGGGGTTTATATGCCTATAACTGGAACTACCCTGTGAATCCAATCACTATATACAAAAGTTGAAGAGTGAAGTTTGGGTTCTGAGGCTTTTTTTCCCTTCATAAAATCTGTTGTATATTACTTGAATTTAATTATAATAGATTTCCAGCCTATGAAGAGTTATTGTGAACATTTATGACAGTCTCTTCATTCCTTTAATTAACTTTTCTTTTCGGTGAGCCTGGGAGCTAGGGATTCCCACTTGTAAGTCTATTATGGCCTGCTTGTCCTCAGAGAAAGTAAAGTTACTTACCTGTAGCAGGGGTTCTCTGAGGATAGCAGGCATATCAGTCTTGCATACCCTCCTACCTTTCCTAGGAATTGGATTTATTATTAGCTATGTTATACTATTTTTGGTCCTGCACTTGCGACTTGGGCGGGAAGGCATCTGCACATGCATGGTGAGAGTACTGCCTCAAATTATTAAAGTAAAATTACACTAGGCAGCGTTTTCCGCACTGGGCTCCATGGATGACATCACCCACAAGTAAAACTAATTAGCATGCTATCCTTGGAGAAAGCCTGCTACAGTAACTTCGCTATATTGTGTTGCTGATGAAATGAGTAAAGCATTTACAGTTGATGCAAAATTCTTCTGTCCATTTACTACTGGTCTGCAAATACAGGGATCACATAACTCCATTGTGAAAGAACTTCAATGGCTGCCTGTTCACTGCCAGGCTTAATTCAAGACTGTGTTTGGCTTTCAAAGAACTAAATAGCCAAGGCCTACCTTAATATTGTTCTCTAATAATAATAATCTATAAATAAGCCTTTTCCTATATTCTACATTAGACCTTGACAAATTTTCTTAGGATCTAGGAGACAGTCCAAAATTCTAGGCGCCAGATTTGAAACAATTGACAATTTATGCACATTTATTAACAACTCATTTATAATATTCTTAAGGTGATATACAGCAAGCTACTTATTACAGTAGCAGTTAAACCTATGTTTTCAATAGATGTTGGTGAACAATGGTAGATGATGGAGCGACTGTGTGAAGTTAAGCAGAATACAGCAGTCTAAATGGAATAAGAGAATGAAGAGAGAGGGTTTCGGTGATATGTTCAGAAAGGAAGCTGCAGTGGCAGCCTCTATGAATCTCTCCTTCACCCCCAAGCATAAACCTCTCTCAATCCCTCTTGTCTGCTATTTCACCCCTACCAAAAAAACAGACTTCTAAATTTGTAAACTGATCCTACCTTCCAACAGGGTTGATTGGAGAATTTCCTAATTAGCAATGTGTGGGACCCCTTCTGCTACTGCTCCTAATCTCCTTATTAAGAAGTCACCGGTTTTCTCTGTCCCTCCTCCATGGCTGTCCCTTTAGCTTTCTTTCATTCTCCTTCCTCCTTCTGCATCTCCCAGCCAGACTACCATCCTCCCCCTTCCCCTAGTTCTCTCTCTCTCTCTTTTTCTCAAACCCATTCCCTAGGAACAAGCATATCCATTGCTCTTTCTTAAACCCCCTCCTCCACCCATTGACACCCCACAGTTCTCCCACATTCCCCTCCCCTCAGCACAAAGACCCACTAGTTCTCTCTCAGAACCCTCTCCTTAGCCTTTACCCCCATAAGCCACCTCAACACATATACCACCACAGCTTACTCAATCCCCCAGTAGTCACAGCACTGTAACTGGTTCGCAAAACCCACTCTCCTCCCATCCTCCCCACAGCATATTTGTAAATCCCCCCAGTATAACTCTGCAGTTGTTTGTTCCCTCTCTTTCTCTTTTTCAGCCCAGCACACAAACATACCCACATCTCTCCCTCCCCATCAGCATACAGAAACACTTCATCCATTACACCTCTAACTCACCCTCCTTCTGGTACCTCTGGTGTGCTCACCTCCCACCCTCCTGTAGGGGTATGAGCCACTGCTATCATACAATTAGTGTATCTCTACCCTCATCTCCCCCTATGTTCCTGCCCGTAACCTCCTCTCACAGGACAAATCCCTCCTTTCAGTACCCTTCTCCACCACTGCCAACTCCAGGCTCTGCTCATTCTGCCTTGCCTCACCCTATGCCTGGAACAATCTTCCTCAACCCCTATGCCAAGCCCCCTCCCTGTCCATCTTCAAATCTCTGCTTAAAACTCACCTCTTCAATGCTGCTTTCGGCACCTAACCTTTCGAGAAATATAGTATGCCCTATCAGATTGACTCTACACTTGTCTCTAGATTGTACACTTGTCTCTAGATTGTACACCTGTCTTTTAGATTGTAAGCTCCTTGAGCAGGGACTGTCCTTCCATGTTAAATTGTACAGCGCTGCGTAACCCTAGTAGCGCTTTAGAAATGTTAAGTAGTAGTTTTCGGATGCGCATATCGGACACATGCCAAAAATGAAATTACCACAAGAACCACGCAGTAGCCAGGCAGTAACTCTATTTTGGCGCGCATTGGGCGTGCATAGACGCTTACGTGGCTTAGTAAAAGGGCCCCAGAATTGCACACAGTATTCTAAATAGGGCCTCACCAGAGATTTGTACAAGGGCACTATTACCTCTGTTTCCTGCTGATCATCCCTCTCCTTATGCACCTGAGCATCCTTCAAGCTTTGAGTGTTGCCTTTTCTACTTGTTTGGCCACCTTAAGGTCATGAGACACAATCACTCCCATACAAACAAAAAGCACCAAAAAGCCTTCAAAATAGGGACAAATACTTAATTTGTATGACTGACATGGGTTGTGTTTCAGCGCAAAACGCCTGCGTCAGTGGTCATTTGAACAGCCAAATACAAAGTACAAAAAACCAGTCTGGTTTAATAAACAAAACAACGACCAAAGATATATTGTCCCAAAAGGGATTTGCTGCCATATTCTGAAGAGGCAATATATCTTTGGCATTTTGTGCTGAAACACAGCCTGTGTTGGGTCTACAGATTAAAGTTTTGTCCCTATTTTGAAGGCTCTAGGTGCTTTTTGTTTGTGTTCTTATATTTTTTCACCATTCCAGCTTTTTGCAGCACCTTCAAACTGTGTTGCCAGATACTTTCTCTATCTTCTCCTCCTTCAAACCTACCAGTTTTATTCTCAATTTTTTGCTCTATCATCTATTTTCTATTAGAGCCTTTCCCCAGCAGTTCCCCTACCTTTTATCCTCCTCTCCTGTTTCTCTATTTATCAGTTGGTTTGCTCCATTTCTACTATTAATAGCTTGGTTTTATACCACTCTCATTTTTACAGGTTCAAAGTCTGCTGATGTCTCTTGCTATATAGAAGCTAACTCTCTAGGAGACAGATCTGGGAACTGTGGTGGCCTCAGTGACAACTATGCTAAATGTGATTCAGGGTATGTTTCACTGAACTGAAATCCATATTACTCTATTCTGACAAATTAGGTATATACGAGCAGGCAGTGTCATGAAAGTTCACGTTCCATTAAGATAATTTCAGCACCAACATGTTTGAATCAGCCCAAATTATACTCAGTTGATTAGTTTAACAGCAGTGCAATCATAAATGCTTTTGGCTTGTTAATAACAACATTTATGTATTTGACATCACTTACTTTTGATGATATGGATATTCTGATGATCTGCTTATGATTTTTGATCCCAGAGGAAGAGCTGTGGTCACACTGTACTGTACTTATAATTACACTGATATACCATTTGTGTTTCATACCCAGGAGTTACAAATATCCAACAACTGTATTTTGTAAAATATATGTTTTGGACCAAGTTTATCTTAATTAAGATTTAAAATAAGAATGGAAATGGGATTTCTTTTCACATTTTACATTTTCTCCTGTTTTTGTTTTTGATTGAGGATTTTATATAGAGACCCTTAAGGTGTTTTTTTTCTGTCATGAAAGTTAAGACAGACCAGGAATGAGGAAGTGACAGACTAGCCAGCTTATTTTTGAAAGAGAAAGACGCCCATATTTCGACCCAAATCGGGAGATGGGCGTCTTTCTCCCGTGGGCGGCCAAATCGGTATAATTGAAAGCCGATTTTGGGCATCTTCAACTGCACTCCGTCGCGGAAATGGCCAAAGTTGATGGGGGCGTATCGGAGGCGTGATGAAGGCGGGACTGGGGCATGGTTATCGGCTGAACAGAAATGGGTGGCTTTTGCCGATAATGGAAAAAAATAGCCATTTTTTAGCGAGAATTTAGGTCACTTTTTTTGGACCCTTTTTTTTCACGAACAAGTCCCAAAAAAGTGCCCTAAATGACCAGATGACCACCGGAGGGAATCGGGGATGACCTCCCCTGACTCCCCCAGTGGTCACTAACCCCCTCCCACAAAAAAAAAAAAGAACTTTAACAACTTTTTTTCCCAGCCTGTATGCCAGCCTCAAATGTCATACCCAGCTCCATCACAGCAGTATGCAGGTCCCTGGATTAGTTATTAGTGGGTACAGTGGACTTCAGGCAGGCGGACCCAGGCCCATCCCCCCACCTGTTACACTTGTGCTGGTTAATGCTGAGCCCTCCAAGCCCCCCCAAAACCCACAGTACCCACATGTAGGTGCCCCCTTCACCCCTTAGGGCTATGGTAATGGTGTAGACTTGTGGGCAGTGGGTTTTGGGGGGATATGGGGGGCTCAGCACACAAGGGAAGGGTGCTATGCACCTGCGAGCTCTTTTACTGTTTTTTGTTAATTTGTAAAAGTGCCCCCTAGGGTACCCAGTTGGTGTCCTGGCATGTGAGGGGGACCAGTGCACTACGAATCCTGACCCCTCCCACGACCCAATGCCTTGGATTTGTTCATTTTTGAGATGGGCGCCTTCGGTTTCCATTATCACTGAAACCGATAGCGCCCAGCTGAAAAATGGCCAACTCCTAGGCATTTGCCCCGCACAACCCATATTATCGGAAAAAAGATGGCCGTCCATCTTTTTTCGAAAATACGGGTTGTCCCATTCACGGAAATAGGCACCCACGGATATAGGCGCCCATGGAGATGGGCATTCGCATTCGATTATGCCCCTCCATGAATGCTAGTGCAATGTATGACATGTTGGAGTACTAGCTATGGGGTTCCTCAAGGTTCCCTACTGGCACCAATTTTGTTCAATTTTATGAGTACATTGGGATGCTTACTAGAATCATCCTAATATTCTTTTTTTTTTCTAATGCTGATGATATTTTTATTCTAGTTCCATTATATTCTAATACTGAAATTTCTAATACCTTAATTTTGGAATGCATAGAGCAGGTGCAAATCTGGGTGAATAGTATGTGTTAAAACTTAATGCTAATAAAACTAGTTTATTGTACTTTAGTAATTCTAAGATTAAAAACGAGAGAACAAATTGATTATGTGACATCGGTAAAGTATTAGGGGTCATCTTGGATTCTCAATTAAAAATGGAGTTTCAGATTAACAATCTTGGTCAAAATGTTTTTTTCTGTTTTGTCAACTAAGATTTATAAGATCTGTTTTTTTCCCCAGAACACTTTAGACTCTAGGTTCAGGCAGTGTTGATGTCACAGGTGGATTATTGTAATGTTTTATATTTATTTATTGTGAACATTTATATCCCTCATAATCCCACCAAGGATACTGCTCATAAGATCAAAAATAGAATTCAACTTTGGCAGAATACAGCAGCTAGGATGATTTTTGGTTGCAAGAAATTTGTTCAGCTTCACTGGTAAAGAATTTGCATTGGTTAACAATTGAAGTATGCGTTGAATTCAAGGTAGCATGTTGGTTTTTCAAAATAATTAATGGTTGCTGTCCTCAAGATCTCATTGAGTTGATTGCTTTTCATATTATTCATTCTGCTTCTCGTTTCAAATCTTTATAAAGATTAGGTAGTCCTTCTGTATCATAGGTTCATTACAAACGTATTCATGAAATTTTATTTACCAATCTAGTAAAATATGGAATTCTATTCCAATCCAAATGCATACACTTTCCAATTACATATTATTTAGAAACGCGTTAAAAACTTACTTATTTGATAAGTATATGGAGGATTAGTTCTTTGTATTTGATATTGAACTAGTTACTGTTCCTTTCTTTTCTTTTCTGAATTTAACCAGCTTTGATTCCAAGATGATAAATGGGAATAGAATAGAATGTTACTGCTTATATTATAATCTTTGTACAGCTCTCTGCTCACGTGCAGTACCATTTTAAAAGTAGGAATTGAGATGTACAGGACAATGCATCTCTAGTTTCACCACTATTTTAGAACAAAATCTACTGAAATAGAGCCTGTTCTAAAATACAGGAGAAATGGATGTTTATATGCCAAGTATGCGCAGCATAAACATCCAATTTACAAAAATAAGCATATAATATTGACAGGTTCAAAGCCAGCATATAACCAGTTATGTTTCTAAGATTGGTTCTAATGTTTTTAAGATCAGTTATGTCACATTACCGATTTTCTTTGAAATCTTAGAAATATAACTGGCACTTAAACATTTATCTTGGATAAATGTCTACTTTACATGGCTACTTTACTTAATTGTACCAAAAAATCAGATGGAACCAGATGAGGATGGGGGCGCTGTTTTTCTGCCTCAAAAATAACATCCAGAGCCTCAATCTGGGGTATACTGGTATATAAGAATATACATCAAAAGTCACTAATGTCCACTGTAAAGAGAAGTTCCTTTCCATACTTTGTAGAATCTGTAAATAATGAGTAGTATCCTTCAAATACGATTTAACTGTAGCAAGACAAGGTTGTAAATGTTTATCAATGAATTTACACTAACGTTCCAAAAGGGAATTCCTGGCCGAGATAATGGGACGTCCAGGAGGATGATCTAAACATTTACGGATCTTGAGCAGTAAATAGAAAACTTGAAGGTTCCCCCTTCTTGTAATTTCCAGTACTTTATCCGCCACTCGGAGAGAGGGGTCCACAGGGAGCTCTAAATAATTAATAGTATTACTAAATTGTGAATTTGCTTCTTGCATTTAGTCTCTTTTATCCCAAACCACCTCGGCACCCTCTTTGTCTGCCCGGTGGCTAACAATGGTAGAATCCTCTCACAGGGCTCTCAAAGCTTGTCTTTCCAATCAAGAAATATTAAACCCAACATATCCCATAGATCTCTCCAAATACTCTTACTTCTTTCAATACCATTGCTATAAACATCACTATCACAGGATCCAGCAGTCCAGGGGAGTCCAAGAAGACAGTTTGTGTACTACAGAATGATCTACACAGTCATTTTTATGTGTATCAAAAAACAATCTCAATTGCAATCGTCACACAAATTTCTTGAGCTCTAACTGGAACTGAAAAGGGTCATGGGTATTGATTGGAATGAAAGACAGTCCTTTAGAAAGTACAGAAATCTCATCAGCTGTCAACATTTTATTAGAGATATTCATCACAATTGATCCAGATGGGTGTGTGCCTGTGCTCAAGTTCCTGGTTTGGATCCCCATCCTTTTCTGCTCAGCTTCCCCCTCTCTCTAGCTCTCCTCTCTTGTGTCCAGCATCCCCCTCTCTCTCTAGCCATGCCCTCCGTGACCAGTATCTTCCCTTTTTTTCTAGCTTCCCCTTCCATGCTCAGCATGTGCCCAGCATCTACCCTCTCTTTGTCTTTCCCATGTGTCTAGTAATGTTCATTCTAAGGTGCACAGGAGTCCTTCAACCATATTCCTACTAGTAGGAATGATACATGAATACCATGGTTTTATTAGAGAAGGCAAAAAAAGTAAAAATGTCCCCAAAAGAGTTTTATGCAGGGGCAATAATCACATTAAAAAAAAGCAGTGAAGGTTGGTATAGGAAAGCAAGGTTAACTGTGAAACAGGGGACCTCGGCAATGACTCGTTTCATGTTGGGATCACTGGCCGACAACTCACATATCATCATCAGTCCACAGCATATCACAAAAACTTGGTTATTGAAAAGTGTACATTAAAATTTTGTAATATAAGATAAAGTTTCTGTGATACGTTGTGGGACCAATGACAATATAAGTGAGTTGTTGGGCAGTGATCTCGGCATGAAACGAGTCACTGCCAAGGTCCCCTGTTTCACAGTTAACTTTGCTTTCTTATACCGACCTTCACTGCTTTTGTGCTGGGTTTAGTTTACTAGAGAAAGGACAGGTCCAATAGGAATCCTAAAGAACTTGGCCTGTCCTTTGTAACTGAAACCGCAATATTTCTGCACCACTGCCACTGGTAGGAATGGCAGTGGAGGACTGCCATGCATCTCAGAGGGAACTGGTGTTTGGCATCAACCTCCTGCTTTCCTTCCCACTCCCCCCCCCCCCCCAGGTCCAGCATCTCCCCTTGCTTCCCTTGCCAGCCCCTAACTTTCCAGGTTCAGTGTTTCCTCCTGTTTCCCTTCCCAGTCCAAGGCCCAGCATCTCCCACTTGCTTCCCTTCCAATTCCTCTTCACGGTATAGCATCTCCCACTTGCTTCTCTTCCCACCCCCTCCAGGTCCAGCATCTCTTTCTTGTTTCTATTCCAACCCCTCATCTTGGGTCCAATACCTTCCTTTTCTTTCAGCTCCTGCACCCCTCAAGTACAGAATCTTTCCTCACTCATCCTATATAGCATCTCTCCTTGCTTTACTCTTTGTTCCCTCCACCTACTCCCTTGGCTGCCACTCCTGTTTCAGAGGGGATGAGACTGACAAACTTAATCTGGCAGAAGATACAGGGCCTAAAAGTTCCTGCAATGCTTTTCTCTTCTATTGCTGGCCACCGCTTCTTCACAGTATTTGGGGGGGGGGGGGGGGGGGGGGGACTTTATCAGCCCTCCTTCCTCACACCTTGAAACAAAATGAGGTGGCTGCTACAGGAGTGTTTTGGTGGCCCTTGTTTCTACTTTTAAAAATCTGTCACCTGAGGTGGCCACCCAATGCTGCCACTGCCTTACACTGCAGGCACAATCAGATTAGGAGCAAGGACTCCAGAATGTTCCACTTTCTGAAAATAGAAAGCACATTGTGGCATCCTGCTACACTCCCATGTGTGTACTTTGTTCTAATCAATGAATGTACTTGTACATTCAATCTAGATTTGGACCAACCTGTTAGTCAAATACCACTGAAAGAAAGCATAGATTCCCACTCCAGATTCAGCTCTCTACCTCAGTCAAGCAATACTAGTTGAATTGATGTACTCTCATGACCTGCTGTTGGAAAGTAGTAATGAAGCAGGAATTTGCATTACCATAGTTGTTAACAAGTGTTCCTCATTTACTTGGTCATAAACTCTATAGACCTTGGCAGAACAGCAGTAATCCTGAATGTGAAGCTGACATATCACTGCATTACTCCCAGATTCAACTCTGACATAATTTGATCTACAGTACAGTCCTTTCACATGTGTGAATATATTGTGAGAATGTGCAAGAGGGATACTCCACTGGCAGAATTTCTTTTCACAAAGATGCTAAATGAATGTATCCAGCACATTACCATGCACATTATATTACCTTACTTTTCTATACGTTCATTGCATTGTTGGGGCAATTGGTCCAAAATATGAAACATATCAATTTGCTAGCATACTCTCTCATTAATGATTTTTAAACATTTAAAAAGATTGTTTGGATTTAGCTTATGCCTTCTCAGTAGTAGTTCAAGGGAGTTACATTCAGGTAAAGTGTATATTTCCCAGTCCCCTGGAGCATTTACAATCTAAATTTGTACCTGAGTCAATGGAGAGCCCAGGGCCCAATGCAAAAACAACACGCTGGCACCATGCATTTTTGACCAGATCCAGTCAGTTTAGCAACCACAATATTTAGCAGGTGATGCACAATGGAATTTTGCAGGCTGTTTTCTGTCAGCAGTGGCAGCCAATGGAAATTGCATGCAAATGAGCTGATCAGTATTCAAATGTGCATTCTAAGGGATGCCACAGCTGTTTTCTGAGTAATGCACAGAGCAGCCCCTACCTTTTACGGGGACATTTTTTATTTATTTTATTTTTATGGATTTACAAATATTTCAAGGAATTACACTCGAATAGAAAGTGTTAAAATAAAAAATATATATTAAACATAATAGGAAAAAAGGAAAAGTATTTCACTTATTCAACACTCAAGTCCACTTTAAATGGGGAGATATTCATTACACTGGAGGCAAATTAAAGGAAAAAATATCTATAAGATTTCTGCATCTAGGAGAGAGTGGACATACTTTACATTATTTAGTTCCTTATGTTCTCTTAGAGGTTACAAATGTTGTTAAATGAGATGGATCCATGAAAACAAACTTTTGTGTATTGTAAAGGCACTTTTGCACCATATCTGTGGCAGCAGAGCTCAGGGCACACTCAGCTGGACTGCCCTTCTTTCTTTCATATCCTCCTTGGAGATACTATACTGTTCATTTATAAAGGCGAGATCCAACCACTTCCGACATCGTTTCCTGAGAAACCAATGCCGAAGAGAAGGGGCAAGGCAAGCGGTCCGAGCTTCCCCAATGCCAGCCCCAGTACCTACAGGTCCTATGGACCATTTTTTCAGGACTTCTGGACATGATGGAATGGTCGGGAGCGATTCCTTAGGGAACGTCGGCAGAATGGAGGAGGAGCTCAGCATTCCCAGGACTAGACATGAGAGCTCCGTTCCCGCAGCCGACACGGACAAGCTCCCCCTCCGAAGGAACGAGCACGCACCTGGAGTATTGTGTTCAGTACTGGTCTCCGTATCTCAAAAAAGATATAGTAGAATTGGAAAAGGTACAGCGAAGGGCGACGAAAATGATAGTGGGGATGGGACGACTTTCCTATGAAGAGAGGCTGAGAAGGCTAGGGCTTTTCAGCTTGGAGAAGAGACGGCTGAGGGGAGATATGATAGAAGTGTATAAAATAATGAGTGGAATGGATCGGGTGGATGTGAAGCGACTGTTCACGCTATCCAAAAATACTAGGACTAGAGGGCATGAGTTGAAGCTACAGTGTGGTAAATTTAAAACGAATCGGAGAAAATTTTTCTTCACCCAACGTGTAATTAGACTCTGGAATTCGTTGCCGGAGAACGTGGTACGGGCGGTTAGCTTGACGGAGTTTAAAAAGGGGTTAGATAGATTCCTAAAGGACAAGTCCATAGACCGCTATTAAATGGACTTGGAAAAATTCCGCATTTTTAGGTATAACTTGTCTGGAATGTTTTTACGTTTGGGGAGCGTGCCAGGTGCCCTTGACCTGGATTGGCCACTGTCGGTGACAGGATGCTGGGCTAGATGGACCTTTGGTCTTTCCCAGTATGGCACTACTTATGTACTTATGGAAAACAACTCGAGGGAATCAGGAGAACGATTAGTATTTCCTGAAGTAAGCACTCCGAGGGAATCGACTGCTGGTCAACGAGGAGCAAAAACTGAGAAGGAAACAGAAATACTAAATTTGCCTCCCTGGACTTTAGAGAAACCGTCAAAGGTAACTCTAGATAATTTGTGGGTCTTGGTGGCTCAAATGGCACAACATTTATCAAAACAACGACAGCATTAACCCAAAAAGTTAATGAAATTGAAAGTAAAGTTAGAAAAATGCTCTGAAAGGATTGATGTTATGGAAGGAAAAATAGTAAATTTGGTAATATTCAAACCACTTTGGTGAAAGATATATCAAACCTAAGCAGCAAAGCGGAAATATATGATAACTATATGAAAAGATATAATTTAAGATTTATAAATTTTCCAAGAGTAAAGATGATGTCCGATAGAAATGTTAAAATGGTACCTTAAAGAAGTTCTTGAGATTCCAGAGAGTAACTTACCACCTTTTACTCAATTTTATTATATACCTCAGAAACAACGTGATCCACCGCCCAAACAACAAGAAATATCATTAGATGTTACTAATTTCCTTGAAACATCAGACACAGAACAAGCCATCGCAGCAACTCTTGTAGCTACGATGGCATTATTGTCAGACAAACAATGGCTACTTAGGATGTTTTTTAAATGTAAGGACAAATTGTTTGGGGGAATTAAGATATCTGTATTTCCTGATGTTGCGAAGGAAACACAAAAGAAATGCAAGCAATTTTTGTTATTGAAACCAGAAGTTTTGCGTCTGGGAGGCACATTTTATCTTAGATTCGCTTGTAAATGCATTGTAATTTACAATACACAAAAGTTTGTTTTCATGGATCCATCTCATTTAACAACATTTGTAACCTCTAAGAGAACATAAGGAACTAAATAATGTAAAGTATGTCCACTCTCTCCTAGATGCAGAAATCTTATAGATATTTTTTTCCTTTAATTTGCCTCCAGTGTAATGAATATCTCCCCATTTAAAGTGGACTTAAGTGTTGAATAAGTGAAATACTTTTCCTTTTTTCCTATTATGTTTGCGCAGAAGCATATGTCTTCATTTTAAAAAGATGTAGCGTTCAATTCCCGATCAAAATAAGCTCGGCTCCCAGCACCATTATTAATATGGCCTTGCCCCGGGGTAGTCTATGTACAGAAGAAATCCTTGGGAATAAGCTGTGGCAGTGATCCAAAAAGTTTGGGGAAAAAAGCTACACGAGCTTTTATATACGTAGCTTATATGCGTGTATAAAACCGTGTGTAGCACATGCTGTTTGAGCATGTGCTGAGCAGCCAGGCCTAGCAATTAGCTGTTCTGCACATGCACTGCTTAGCGGCTGTTCGAGCTGCTCGCTGTTTTTGCAAGTAGCTCTTTTGCATGTGATTTCTTTTGGGAATCGCTCATTATTTCCACCTTGGTAATTTTTACTGAGGTGGAAATAGGGATTGGTGTTTTATGGGGACTTTGTGCATCTCCGTCTGAGTGACTTGCCAAAGAGCACAATAAATGTTGGTGGGATTTGAATCCTGGCATCCCACTGACACTAGGGTACTAGCAGTATAATTCTTGCCCATCTTATTACACAAAGTGCTACCAACTGAACTATTCTCTGAGGACAAGCAAGCCATCATCACAATTGGGTAATATGATTCTGCGTTGCCTGGTATGGAGCTTCTAACAAGCTTAAACAGAGTTTTATGGAGCGCAAGAGCAGCTCCACCGCTCATGCATAAGTGCCTTCCTGCCCACTGCGAGAGCATGGTTACCACAGTTATTTTTCTACTATGGTGAGGAGAAGCTGCTTTTCATGTCCGGTCTGAAAAGAGCTTTTTTGGTGCCTTTCGACTTGTTTTTTTTTTTTTTTTTTACCTTATATCAGTGTACTAGTGCTAGGGTCTCCCCTTTTCCCCCCCTTATTTTCTTAGTTTTATTTTTTCCAAGTTTGTTTCCTTTGTGTTCTGCATCTTTAGGCAGCGTTTAGGCATTGACTTGGTTTTTCCCTGGTCTTTTTCTTGTGCCTTGCTCCTTTTTTCAGGCACCATCTCTTCATTTGATTTGGCTGTGGAGATATTTCCATCCATGTCCACTCAAGTTCCCAGTGGCCTCAAGCGCTGTACCCAGTGCAATCGGACCATCTCTGGCAAGGACACTTATTCTTGGTGTCTACAGTGTTTAAGGCCTGACCATAGTCCTGCTAACGGTGTCCTCTGTCTTTGGATGAAGAAGCGGGCCCAGGTTGCCAGAGGGGCTCAAAGTGAGAGGATTTTTGGAGTCAGGTTCAATTCCTCGACATTGGCATTGGCATTGAGGTCTGCACCAGCATCGGTCCACATGGCTGCTACTGGGTTTCTTGATGCTGGGATCAGTAATGCATTGAATGGGTCTCCATCTGTCTTAATGCTGTGCAGGGCCCTGGGACCATCCGGTGTTGGACCCGACCCCGAGGCGATGTGAGGATTTGATGTCATCCTTGTTGGCACTTAGAAGCCTCAATGCTGAGCATCGGGTGAAGGCCAAGAAGCATCGGAATCAGTTGTCCTTGATGCACGGTGCCGGGAGCTCAGGGACGTGAAGGAATTCGGCACCCAAGAAGCATTGGTGCTGGGAGGACTGCTCCCTCTCCATCCAGGAGGTGCCGATCCATCAGTACCCTAGCAGCCAGGACCCTGCTCCTGTCTCAGCCCCATCTGTTCTGCAGCCTGTCTCGGAACCAGCGCCCCAGCCTTTCCTGGTGTTGGCCCTTGATGAGCGTATCTGGGTCTAGCTTTTTGAGCTACTGGATGACCTCTTACAATGGTGTGCATTGGAATTCGGGGTGCTTGCACTTACCCTGCTATCCGTTGCGGCCCCACTTAGCCCTCAGCCTGCGGTGTGGCTTCTGATGCTGGTGTTGTGTGCCACCCAAGCCGGTACCCTCTCGACGTTGGTGGAGGAAGCTTTACCGGAGTCGAGGTAGGAGCTGACTCCTCAACACCCCTCTCGAGGACATGGCTTTTGGAAGATGAGTCCTATGGCATCCCCTTTGAACCCTCCCCTCCGCTTGTGAAGGAAAAGGCTGAGGCTACTCTATTTGCTATAGAGGTGGAGGATGATTGTGAGAATATAAGGCCAAACCACAGGAGGTTTGGAAGATGTCATTTCAGTGTACCTAGAGCTTGTTCACTTCCTGTTGTGGTGGACCATTCAATCCAATTTAACTCTTGAACTCCATTCCAATTTGTCAGCCGCAAAAATTGCTGACAACAGATACATGTCTCCTGGGTTGGGGAATTCATGTGGGTGGGCTTCACACTCAAGGAGCTTGGTCCACTCAGGAAACAGATCTCTAAATCAATCTCCTGGAGCTCTGGCCGATCTGGAATGCTCTAAAGGCTTTCAGAGATTGGCTGTTTCACCAAATTGTACTCATTCAAATGGACATTCAGGTTGCCATGTATTACACCAACAAGCAGGGGGGCACAGGATCACACCCTCTGTGTCAGGAGGCCATCTAGATGAGGCATTGGGCTTGCCAACATGGCAGGTTTCTTCAAGCCACTTATCTGGCTGGCAAAAACATTATGGCCGACAGGCTGAGCAGTGTTATGCAACCGCATGAGTCGTCTCTCCACATGGGCATTGCCTGTGAGATTTTCCAAGTGTGGGGCATCCCCTCTGTGGATCTGTTTGCCACACATGTGAATCACAAGGTCCCTCAGTTCTGTTCCAGTCTTCAGGCCCACTGCAGACTAGCATTAGATGTCTTCTTCCTTTATTGGGGGACTGGTCTGTATGAATATCCTACCATTCCTCTTCTGGGGAAGACTTTGCCGAAACTCAGGCAAGACCAAGGGACCATGACCTTGATCATGCCGTACTGGCCTCAGCAGATCTGGTTCTCTCTTCTTATGGAGTTATCCTCTGAAGAACTGTGGGGATTGGAATGTTTTCCGACCCTGATCACGCAGAATGAGGGATCTCTTATACATCCCAACCTTTAGTCTCTGGCCCTCACAGCCTGGATGTTGAGAGCCTAGAATTTGCTTCCTTGGGTCTTTTGGAGGGTGTATCCTGGGTCTTGCTGGATTCCAGGAAAGATTACACTAAGAGGTGTTACTCTTTCAAGTGGAGGAGGTTTGCCATCTGGTATGAGGGCAAGGCCCTAGATCCATTTCTTGTCCTACACAGATCCTGCTTGAATACCTTCTGCATCTCTCTGAGTCTCGTCTTAAGACCAACTCTGTTAGGGTTCACTTCAGTGTAATTAGTGCTTACCATCGATGTGTAGAGAGTAATCCCATCTCTGGAAAGCTTCTAGTTGTTCGTTTCATAAGAGGTTTGCTTTTGTCAAAGCCCTCTGTAAAACCTCTGCCTGTATCATGGGATCTCAACGTCATTCTCACCCAACTGATGAAAGCTCCTTTGAGTCGCTGAATTCCTGCCATCTGAAGTACTTGACCTGGAAAGCCTTAGTAGTGGATGCACCTTATATCAAGTTTCATCACAACAGAGTAGTCCTCCGCATGCACCCCGGGTTCCTGACGAAGGTGGTGGCGGAGTTCCATCTGAACCAGTCAGTTGTCTTGCCAACATTCTTTTCTCCAACCTCATGCCCATCCTGGCGAGAGCACTTTGCACACCTTGGACTGCAAGCGAGTATTGGCTTTCTATATAGAGCAGACTAGGACCCACAGACAGTCCACCCAACTTTTTGTTTCTTTTGATCCCGACAAGATGGGGGTCGCCATTGGGAAATGCACCATCTCTAATTGGCTAGCAGATTGCAATTTCTTCACTTATGCCCAGGCTGGGCTGACTCTGGAGGGTCATGTCAAGGTTCACAATGTCAGAGCCATGGCTGTGTTGGTAGCCCATTGCGGTCAGCCTCCATAGAAGAAATTTGCAAGGCTGTGACGTGGTCTTCAGTCCACACATTGACATCTCATTACTGCCATGAACAAAATACCCAATGCAAACAGTCAGTTCAGGCAGTGTTGCCGAATCTGTTTGGGTTCTAGAATCCAACTCCTCCCCTCTAGGCCCGTTTTATTCTGTTCCAGGCTGTACTCTCACTCAGTTTGTATATAGTTTTAGGTTAATCTGAGTTATGACCTCACTGTTGTGAGTCCCAATTGACCAATGTTTGTTGTTTTTCAGTGAGCCTGGATGCTAGGGATACCGTAGTTGTGAGAAAGGCACTCGCGCATGTGTGGTGAAGCGGCTCTTGCGTGCCACAAAGCTCTGTTTAAGCTTGTTAGAAGCTCCAGAATGGGCAACGTGGAATTGTATTACCCAATTGTGAGAATATAAGGCCTCCTGTCCTTGGAGAATGTCTGCTACAGGTAAGTATCTTTGCTTTGTCTACTCAGGGGATTTTAATTTGATCACTCTGGGGCCCTTTTACTAAGCAGCATTAAAAAGTGCCCTGTACTATCCTCAGCACGGGTCTCTCCTGCACAATAAGGCCACTGCTGGGAAATGGCCAATTTTTCTATTTCTTTAATAATGGCCACATGCTAATTTTCCCATTAGCAAGTGGCCATTACTGTGTAAGCACTTAGTGACATCTATTTTGTGGTTGGTAAGAGCTCACACATTAATCTTGCACTAATCAGTTAGCACTCGACAACGCCCATGCACTAACCGATTAGCATAGACATGCCCACTCTCTGCCCCCAAACATGCCTCAGAGCTAAAATAAAGCAAAATCTTCATTTCAAACTGTTTTTAGAGTTTTCTAGCTCTCAAACATATAAGAAATTTTTTTTAAAAACCTATGTTAACATAGGTTTTTTAAAAAAATTAAAAAAATTTTTCTTATGTGTTTGAGAGCTAGAAAACTCTAAAAACAGTTTGACATGAAGATTTTGCTTTAATTGAATTAATTGCTGTACACAATTTGACTGAGATAGTTGCTGGACTTATATGGGACTGGTGTGTAGTTTTCTAAAATTAGCCACGATCTGGTTTTCAGAGCTAAAATATACATTTTATTTTGTAGTGTGTGGGTAGCGCATGCACATGCAAAACTAATGCAGGACTCCTGAGTGCGCCCCACTGATGTGCTTTTTAACCAGTGGTAAGCATGTGCTAGTGCTTACCACAGCTTAGTAATGGGACTCCTATATTGGTATTTAAAAAGGAAAATGTTCACTGTTGCAGATTTTGTTAGCAGAGGTACAATGGTTTATATTGTCATATGGATTGTCATGAAAAGGTTAGACTCAATGGCCTTCTGGTCTGTTTCAGTCTATAAAAAACTATGAGATCAATTTTCAGCAGTAGTTGAACACCCATTTGGGTTAACTATGTTTGAATGAATTTGCAGTTGAATCCAAGCAGCAGGGTTTGTGACTAAACGTTTCTTAACTCTATGCTGTGGAAATCGAGTAACCTAGATTTAGTTTGTTGTTGAAGGAGAAATGGTGAGTTACATTCAGGGTGAGTTACATTCAGGGTAAAGTAGGTACAAAAGGACCTAGGTTTGGGTGCCTAACTTTTATCTCCTGACCTAACTGTTCCAGAAACACCCACTTTTTCAGCAGGTGAATTTAGCTTGTGTGAAGGGGAAATTACATTTCAATGACAGGATCATGTTGACCAACTCCCTACTTAGGTGGCTTCTGTTGCTGAATGTTCAACTCTGTGTAAATGTCTTTTACCATAGCTAATTTATTTTCTCTGCTAATAACTTATAGGAATGCTTTGTGTGGGAAATACAATGTGTGCATACATCCAATGCACCAACATTTGCTGTTAAGGGTGCCATTATTTACTATCGCCCTAAAAATGTCATTTGCAAATCTGTGGATTTTCTGCATTCAAAGGATCTGGTAGATCACACCTGGGTAAACGATGGCACAAAATGTGGAAATGATAAGGTAAAAACCTTAACCTTTTTGTTGACAAAGTATCAGGTTTAATGAAATTCTCTTTGTGACCATACAGGTCTTTATCTGCTGTCATTTACTATGTTTTATGTTATGTTTAAACTATAAATGAGAAAATATCAAGCCCACCTACATGGTTGAAAGTCTGTTACTTTTACCCAGGGACTTTGTATAGATATCAAAGAAAAGTACAAGCATACTTTTTCTTTGAATATCACCCCAAGAAAATTGCCTGTATAGGTTTGCTCTTTTTGTGAGGGTAATTCTTCCATGAAAATAACATATGTGATTTTGAACATTCAAAGCTAAATGCATTGTTTCCTTCTGTGACCTAATCCCACCTTTTTCTTACCTTGATAAAATACAGCTATTCTTGAATCCTATGTGTAATTTTTCTGGGAAAAAATGATGGACAATTTCACCTTCTGAAATTTGGCTGGCCCATAAGAGATCAGATCTCTGCTTCTTTAAGTTTTCAAAGCAACCTGGCTACATCATAAATAGATTAGTGTGCATAAATTACCCTGTCTGACAATTGCTGTCCTCCAAAAAGCTAAAAGTATGCATGGGTTCCAAAGTGCATCTACTTTCAACCAGATTGTGAGTAGGCATTTCTCAGGGCATGTTTAAGTTGAAAGAGTTATAATGCAAGCCTACATAACATTTTAAAAGAATGTAAACTTATATTACCTTTCCTGGTTGCTGACACAAAAGAGAAGGTACATACTACACAAGTGCTTTTAGCATGCATACTTTGCTGTGATTTTCAAATAAAAGCAATTCAAGGATCGTCTCTTTGAAATCAGTGTAAAACACATGTGCTAAAAGTGTCCAGGAACTTTACTACCTGGTGGACAATTTAAAATTGAACCCTAAGGGAGTAATTCTATAAGGAGTTGCCTAGTTTTAGGTGGCAAGAATGCATATAAATGGTGATATTTAGTCATGCACATATGTTGACAGATATGCTCAATATTCTGTAAGCATGCCTCCGGATGTGATGACATGTACTTTGCAGGTGGGCATTCACATGGATACAATCTGGGTAGAGTGTGGCAGGGTATGTATTTATTTTATTTATTGCATTTGTATCTCACATTTTCCCACCTATTTGCAGGCTCAATGTGGCTTACATAGTTTTATTAACATTGTCACTCTAGGGTATCAGATACAATTAGTATTGTGCCGAGATTAAGTAGGGAAGAGGAAGGGAGTGATTAGGGAAGTAGTAGAAGGTAAGTTTTCATAACTGAGTAGGTTGGTGGATTAGTGAGGTTATCGGTTCTCGTTGTAGGCTTTGTTGAAGAAGTATGTCTTCAGGGCTTTGTGAAAGATGGTTATTTCATTGATTGTTTTCAGGTCTGTAGGTAGTGCATTCCATAACTGCGTGCTCATGTAAGAGAAGGTAGTGGCATGCATCTGTTTGTATTTTAGTCCTTTACAGCTGGGGAAGTGCAGGTTGAGAAATTTGTGGGATGATCTTGTGGCGTTTCTGGAGGTAGGTTCATGCGGTTTAGCATGTATATTGGGGCGTCTGCGTGAATGATTTTGTGTACAATCGTGCAGCTCTTGAATGCAATTCGTTCCTTAAGTGGGAGCCAGTGAAGTTTCTCTGTTAAGGGTTTTGCACTTTCATATTTGGTTTTTTCCAAATATGAGTCTGGCGGCAGTATTCTGGGCAGTTTGGAGTTTTTTGATAGTCTGTTCTTTACAGCCAGCGTACAGTGCGTTGCAGTAGTCCAGATGACTTATTACCATTGACTGTACCTGGGTACAGAAGATGTGTCTCAGGAAGAACGGTTTTACTCTTCTGAGTTTCCACATGGAGTAGAACATCTTTTTCGTCGTGTTTTTCACGTGGGCATCAAGAGTGAGGTTTCGATCAATGGTGACTCCAAGAATTTTCAAGTTTTGTGAGACAGGAAGAGAACAGTATGGAGTGATTATGGTGGAGAAATTTTTTTGTGTTATATTGTGAGGTGAGCACAAGACATTGTGTTTTTTCTGCGTTAAGTTTTAGTTGGAATGCATCTGCTCATGTGTGCATTGTTTGGAGGCTTTGGTTGATCTCGTTGGTGATTTCATTTAGATCATGTTTGAATGGGATGTAGATTGTGACGTCATCTGCATATATGTAGGGGTTGAGGTTTTGGTGGCTAGAAGTTTGGCAAAAGTATCATCATTAGGTTGAATAAGGTTGGTGAGAGGGGGGATCCTTGGGGAACTCCACATTCAGGTGTCCATGGAGTGATCTGTCTGCGTTCGTTGTTACTTGGTATGATCTTGTGGTCAGGAATCCTTTGAACCATTTGAGAACTGTGCCTCCTACTCCGAAGTATTTTAGTATATGTAGTAGTATTTCATGATTATCATGTCAAAGGCACTGGACATGTCGAATTGTAGGAGGAGTATGTTGTTACCAGTTGCAATTGCTTGTTGAATGAGTTCATTGCGGACACTAGAACAGTTTCGGTGCTATGATTTGACCAAAATCCAGATTGAGATTCGTGTAGAATTTGAGTGTTTATTTAGGTAATCAGTGAGTTGTTTCATCACTATGACTTCCATGAGTTTGGTTATAAGTGGAATAGATGCTACTGGGCGATAGTTGGTTAGGTCCATTGTGCTTTTCTTCGCATCTTTCAGTAGCGGAGTAAGTAGGATGTTCCTTTATCCGTGGGAAAGAACCCATTTTGAAGCCTGTGATTTACGTGGTTTGTGAGGTCTGTTTTGAATTGTTTGGGTGCAGATCTTATTAGATTATTAGGGCAAATGTCTAATTTGCATTGCATTTGGCGTATTTTCCAAGCCAATGTGAGATTTCATTTAATGAGAGCGTGTCAAAGTTGGTCCATGATCGATCTGCTGGGTATTCCTCGGGTTTGGGTCTAGACATTCAAGTATGTTTGTGTAATCTGTTATATTGGTAGGTATTGTGAGTCTGAGCTTTATGATTTTTTTCCTTGAAGTAATTAGCAAGATTGGTTGCTGATGGGGTATCTGTGTTGTTGGAGATAGCCGTAGTAGTGTTTAGGAGACTGTTTACGAGTGAGAAAGTTTGTGTGTATCCTTGTAGTTTGGACCTATTTTGGTTTTGTAATATGTCCTTTTAGTTTGGTCTGATTAGTGTATTTGTATTTTCTTTGTAGTTGTTTCCAGTCTTTGAGTGTGTTTTCATCTTTTTCTTGTTCCATGCTCTTTCTAGTCTTCTTACCTGTGTTTTTAGTTCTTTCAGTTCTTCATTAAACCATGGTATTGAGTTTTTTCTATGTGAGGTTCTGGTTTGAAGTGGTGCTATATTGTCTAGTATTGTTCTGCATCTGTTATCCCATTCTTGAGAAATTGGGGTGAGTCTGTAGGTGTTGTCCATTCGTCGGTGTAGAAATGTTGCCAGAATATTAGTGGGTCAATTTTGCCTCTCGTAGTATAGGTTTGTTGTTTTTGTTGTGTCTTTTTTGTTCTCCAGTGGAGGGAGAGGTTTATACTGTAGTGATCGGACCATGGCCTGGCTGTCCATTTGTGTCTATTAGTGTGAGATTTGGTTCTGATGAGAATTGTGGGTGATGATGTCTAGTGTATGTCCTTTGTTATGGGTGGGTTGTGTGTTTGGCCAGTGGAGCTCCCATAGTTGGAGGAAGTCTTTGCATTCGCGTACATTGCTTGAGTTAGTATCTTCAAGGTGAAGGTTGATGTCTACTGCTATGAGAAGGTTCTGGGTGGAAACACAAGTATTCGATATGAAATCCAGAATGTGCGTTTGTGAGTCTTGCCAATTGCCCGGGGGTCTGTAAAATAAGATTAGGTTTAGGTGATCATGTAGGTTGGGGTGGTTGATTCTGACTGAGGCTATTTCGAGTTGGGGGAGAATAGATTCTGCTGTTGTTGTGACTGTGAATTGAGATTTATAGATTATTGCTATGCCTCCTCCTCTTTTTCCTTCTCTTGTCCAGTGAGTAATTTTGTATCCTGGAGGACAGGGTACATGTTTACATGTTTATATTCTAAAATCTTATAGTCTTCATGCACTCTTTTGCAATCTAGGCACATTTGCACCAGCTCTATTGCTGGTGTAAATGTCTGTGCCTGCAAAGAAGGCAAACATTAGGTGGCTTACACTAATGTTCTATTAAAAAAAAGTGGGCACCTACTTTTCATTATAGAATAGTTTTCAAATAGTTGCTTTACTAGTGCCTAAATATAGATGCCCCCTTACAGAATTACTCTCTAAAAGTGCAATTATTTAAAGGTGCCTAGATGGCATCTATAAGGAAACCTATTTTATAAAGGAAGTAGATGCCTACATTCCTGTATAGAACACTAGTGTTAAGTGGCTCTATATGCAAATATCTGGATAGGCATGATCACTTACACCAGCCAAAGAGCTGGTGTAAATGTTTTCACCTAAATGCTGGTGATATGTGTGTAACTTATTTTATAAGTTACATATGCACGTGCGAGCTCCACCCAGACTCCATCTGTATATATCCATCTTCAAATACCTGTTTTCTGAGGACAAAAAGGACTACAGTTACCACAGATGGGTGATGTCCCCTGACAGAGCCCAGTGCAGATGTTACCCAATGTTCATATCTCTTTTAAGTTATCTTTTTTATTATTACTCACAATCCATCTCTTATTCTAAATACTCAATAACATTCATACAAATTACCCAATACCCCAAAACAGATCAAGACGGAAAATCTCATGACAAATGCACTTATCTTAAAGTCCACACTGTGAAATATACATCATGATGAACATGCTTATCTCCACTGTCCATTCCGTGTGTCTTGTAAAGTCATGAGCAAACAACTTTTCCTTTACCAGTTCAAACTCAGTCCTGTGATGAAATTCAAACTCATTCCAATGATGAAATAAGGCGCACTCGTTGTCAACACCTTTTCTTTATTAACGGGTAACAAACCCGAATTCTTCTTCCAGACAAAATTCCAGTCTCTTTCCACCTCGGGTTTTGGATAACCCTCACTTTTTTTACAAACACAAATCCGGTCTCAACACTGGCCGTGTTTCAATCATCTTCTTCAGGAGACCTGCTTCAACAGCCTCATATCCTAGTTTGGTACACCAAGAGAGCGCTCTATGGCTGATGTAACCAATCACGCTGAATGTTGTCTGCCCAGGCGGGAAGGGTTAGGACAGCTGTTGTAGTTGGTGATTCAGTCATTAGGCATATAGATAGCCGGGTGGCTGGTGAACGTGAGGATCGCCTGGTGACTTGCCTGCCTGGTGCAAAGGTGGCAGACCTCACGCATCACCTAGACAGGATCTTAGATAGTGCTGGGGAGGAGCCAGCTGTCTTGGAACATGTGGGTACCAATTGCATAGGAAAATGTGGGAAGGAGGATCTGGAAGCCAAATTTAGGCTCTTAGGTAGAAAGCTGAAGCCCATATCCTCCAGGGTATTATTTTCAGAGATGCTCCCCGTTCCACGCTCAGGATCCAAAAGGCCGGCAGACATCCGAAGTCTCAATGCTTGGTTGAGACGATGGTGTAGGGATGAGGGATTTAGATTTGTTAGGAACTGGGGGACATTCTGGGAAATGGGGAGACTGTTCTGAAAGGATGGGCTCTACCTTAAATGGAATGGAACCAGACTGCTGGCGCTAACTTTTAAAAAGGAGATAGAGCAGAGTTTAAACTAGAATGGGGTGGGGGGGGGGGGGGGGGGGGGGAAGCTGACAGTTGCCCAGGAGCGCATGGTTCATTGTGGAGTATCCTTGAAGGATACTATTGAAAGAGGACATTTAGGGAATCCCAGTAGAGAGGATTCAACAATGCTGAAGTAAGCAAGGTGTGCATAATGAGAGAGCAGGATAAAGGATGCAACTTCTAAGTAGCTTGTAGATCAAAAGAAAAAACACAATTGAAGTGCTAGAAGCAAAAAAAAAAAAAAAAAAAGATCGGAGAGTTAGAATATATAGCACTAATTGATGAGGTAGATATAATATGCATTCAGAGACTTGGTGAAAAGAGGACATCAATTGGGACACTGTGCTAACAGGGTACAAATTGTATCGCAATGATAGAGAGGATCAAATTGGGGGGGGGGGGGGTTGTGCTATATGTTAAAGAGGGAAATGAGTCAAATAACATTCCACAGTACCTGAAGATTGGAGGGTGGCCAATGTGATGTCAATTTTTTAAAAAGGGTTCCATGGGTGATCCAGGAAATTACAGACCGATAAGCTTGATGTCAGTGGCAGGCAAAACAGTGGAAACTATTATAAAGAATAAAGTTACGGAATGCATAGACAAACATAGTTTAATGGGACATAGTTAGCATGGGTTCAGCCAAGGGAAGTCTTGCCTCACCAATTTGCTTCATTTTTTTTGAAGTTGTGAATATGTGGATAAAGGTGAGCCAGTTGATGTAGTGTATCTAGAGTTTCAGAAAGCTTTTAATAAAGTTCTTCATGAGAGACTCCTGAGAAAATTAAAGAGTCATGGGATAAGAGGACAGGCTCTGATGTGGATTAGAAATTGATTATTGGACAGAAAACAGAGGGTAGGGTTAAATGGTCATTTCTTTCAGTGTAGGAGGGTGAAGTGGAGTGTCACAGGGATCTGTAGTGGGACCAGTGCTATTTAACATATTTATAAATGATCTGGAAATTGGAATGACAAGTGAGGTGATTAAATTTGCAGATGATACACAACTATTCAAGGTTGTTAAAACACGTGCGGACTGTGAAATATTACAGGAAGAAGTTAGGAAATTGGAAGACTGGACATCAAAATGGCAGATGAAATTTAATGTGGACAAATGCAAAGTGATAACATTTTGAAAAGAATATTCCAAATCATAGTTACCTGATGCTAGGGTCCACTTTGGGGGGTCAGCACTCAAGAAAAAGATCTGGGTGTCAGTGTAGATAATACGCTGAAATCTTCTGCTCAGTATGCGACGGCAGCCAAAAAAGCAAACAGGATGCTAGGATTTTTTAGGAAAGGGATGGTGAATAAGACCAAGAATATTATAGTGCCTTTGTATCGTTCCATGGTGTGTCCACACCTTGAGTATTGCATTCAGTTCTGGTCGCCGTATCTCAAAAAGATATAGTGGAATTAGAAAAGGTTCAAAGAACAGCGACCAAAATGATAGAGGGGATGGAACTCCTCTTGTATGAGGAAAGGCTAAAGATGCTAGGGCTCTTCAGCTTGGAAAGGAGACAGATGAGGGGAGATATGATTGAGGTCTACAAAATCCTGAGTGGTGTAGAACGAGTAGAAGTAAATCGATTTTTTTACTCGTTCCAAAAGTACAAAGACTAGGGGACACGCAAGGAAGTTGCATGGAAATACTTTTAAAATAAATAGGAAGAAATATTTTTTTCACTCAACAAATAGTTAAGCTCTGTAACTCTTTGCTGGAGGAGGTGGTAACAGCAGTTTAGCGTATCTGGGTTTAAAAAGGTTTGTACAAATTCCTGGAGAAAAGTCTATAGTCTGCTATTGAGACAGACTTGGGAAACAACTACTTGCCCTGGGATTTATAGTATGGAGTGCTGCCACGATTTGGGTTCTGCCCAGATAATTTTGACCTGGCTTGGCCACTGTTGGAAAACAGGATACTGGGCTAGGTGGACCATTGGTCTGACCCAGTATGGTCACTGCATTGGACAACGTGTCCCCGCCACCCAGAGAGGCACTGGCACCGACAACCAGCCAAGAGGCAAAGCATGGGTCTCAAGAATGGGTTGAAGTGGCTCCACAGATGGTGCAAGTGATTTTCAATGCCTCAGCATCACGCTGTCCAAAGATGCACCCCAGCTTCTCCTGGAGCATGAACCATATTCTCAAGTGCAAGCATCAGAAAAGGCAAGGTCAGTGTGTCTAGAGAGGGTCTCAGCTCAGGAGGGGTTCTGCACCTTGACACCCTCATTCTGGGCTTGGACATTCCAGCCGACCAAGGCAGGAGCAGAATCAGATGTCTCCTATGAGTATTTTGCTGAGTCTGAATCAGACCATTCCTGTGGCTCTGAAGAGGAACTTGAGGACTTCTCAGAGGAGAGGTCTCTAGGCCTTTTTTCAGATCCTCTCTGCCACAGGAGAGTTGGAAGTCTCTGCCAGAGGACCTCTCCTTTGTGGGGGTTTTTTTGTAGGAAGTAGCAAAGGCCATTCCTTTTAAGCTGCTTTCTGCGTAATAAGGATGTCAACCTCAAAATCACATAAATAGGACTCTAATACAATCCTTCCTGCAGATTCTAAAAGAACAAAATGCGACCCATCATCACCAGAGAAAACAACACCAGTTAAATCTAGCATGTCAGTATCAAGGCCCTAAATGATGAAATTAAAGCACTCGGAGAACTACTATGAAGCACTATGATACAACATGTGAGCTGAAAGCTGATCTGGCCACACTATCTTCATCTGTATCAGAGTTCCATATAAGACTGGAACAAGTAGAAACTAAAATTAAAACTGCCAGTGCAGATCTTAAGCAACATCAGAAATTCACCTCAGACAAATTTCATCAGTTAAAACAATAAATGGAAGATTTAGCCAACAGAAGTCTGCGAAATAACATAAGAATCCTAGACCTGGCTGAAGGGTTTGAAAGTCCCGATTTAATTAAGTTTTTAACTTAGTGGCTCCCCTCAATTCCAAATTTATCACTAAAGTTCCCGCTGGAATTTGAGTGGGCTCATTGCTCACCTGGAAAAATGAAGGCAAATGTGAAATCTTCCAGATCCATAACTGTGAAGATTATCTCACGAGGACAAGCAGGCTGCTTGTTCTCACTGATGGGTGACGTCCACGGCAGCCCCTCCAATCGGAATCTTCACTAGCAAAGTCCTTTGCTAGCCCTCGCGCGCTCCGCGCGCACCCGCGCATGCGCGGCCGTCTTCCCGCCCGAAACCGGCTCGAGCCGGCCAGTCTTCTTTTGTCCGCACTCGGTACGGTCGGTTTTCGCCGTGTCGAGCCCGGAAAGTCGACCTCGCGCGTCCAAATTCTGGTTTGAGCGTGTTTTTTTTCCTTCGGGAAAGCTTTGTTAGTCGGGAAGTGCTCCGGAAACCATCTTCGACGGGTTTCGTGTCAATCCTCCCCGTACTTCCAGCTTTTTGCCCGGTAAGTTTTCTTTCGTCGTAGGGGGTAGGCCTCTTTTCGGCCCTCGGTCGAGATTTTTTCTCCCTCTAAATTTTTGGTGCTTCAATTTTCGCCATTTCGGCTTTTGATTTCGCCGGCGTGATTTTTCCGCCCATGACATCGAAGCCTTCCAGCGGCTTCAAGAAGTGCACCCAGTGCGCCCGGTTATCTCGCTCACTGATCGACACTCGTCGTGTCTTCAGTGTCTGGGGGCCGAGCACCACCCCCAGAACTGTAGTCTGTGTTCCATTCTTCAAAGGCGGACTCAGGTAGCGAGACTAGCCCAGTGGAACGTGTTGTTCTCGGGCTCTTCGTCGGCATCGGCACCGGGATCTTCGAGTGCATCGACGTCGTCAGCGTCCAGACCATCTTCCTCGGCCGCCCCTGCATCGAGTGCATCGAGGCATCGGGCCTCTGCATCGGCGCCGAGACATCGGATAGCTGCATCGACGTCGGTGGTACCAGGACCTCGTCTGCTGATGTCGTCGGACGGTGGTGCATCGGGTGGAGTGCAGGTGAGGGCTGTCCATTCCCCTGCTGGTGGCGGTGAGCCCTCGGGTGGGTCTCCTCCTACCCTGAGGGCTCCTGCGGTACAGCCCCCCCGAGATCGACCTTCTTCAGTCTCGGCCCCGAGGAAGCGACGGATGGATTCGACTTCCTCCTCGTCGGTGCCGGGGAGCTCCGGTGACATGCTTCGGAAGAAATCGAAGAAGCATCGACACCGGTCTCCTCCCCATGTCGGCACCGAGAGCTCTGGGTCGCCGAGGGATTCGGCACCCAGCAGGCATCGGCACCGAGAGGACCGCTCACCCTCTGTTCAGGAGGGTGTCGATGCGCTCCGCTCTGGACAGCCCGGTACAGCCTCCACGCCCCGGAACAGTCCTGACGTCGACGCCTGCATCGACCTCACAGCCTTTCTCTACAGCCGCTCTAAACGAGAGCCTCCGGGCCGTTCTCCCAGAGATTCTGGGAGAGCTGTTGCGCCCTACCCCTCCGGTACCGGCGGTGCTTGCGCCTCCGGTACCGTCGAGCGTGGCGCCGGCTGGCCCATCGCCCAGGTTGAGGTCCCCGACGTCGGTACCGCGTGCGGTACCGACCGCGGCCACCTCCCAGGAAGGCTCCCCGACTACGTCGGCGGAGGGAGCTTCGCCGATGTGGGCGAGGGAGTCTACCTCTCGACGCCCCCACCGTGGACGGGGTTCCACTGAGTCGAGCAGGGCGAGGTGTCAGACACAAGTTCACGAACCTGTGTCTGACACCGAGGGTGAGGCCTCGTGGGAGGAAGAGGAAGATCCCAGATATTTCTCTGACGAGGAGTCTGAGGGTCTTCCTTCTGATCCCACTCCCTCTCCTGAAAGACAGCTTTCTCCTCCCGAGAGTCTGTCTTTTGCTTCCTTTGTCCGGGAGATGTCTACGGCCATCCCTTCCCGGTGGTTGTGGAGGACGAGCCCAGGGCTGAAATGTTTGAGCTCCTGGACTATCCTTCTCCACCTAAGGAAGCGTCCACTGTTCCCTTGCACCATGTCCTGAAAAAGACATTGCTTGCGAACTGGACCAAGCCATTAAGTAATCCCCACATTCCCAAGAAGATCGAGTCCCAGTACCGGATCCATGGGGACCCAGAGCTGATGCGCACTCAGTTGCCTCACGACTCTGGAGTTGTGGATTTGGCCCTAAAGAAGGCTAAGAGTTCTAGGGAACATGCTTCGGCGCCCCCGGGCAAGGACGCTAGAACCTTAGACTCCTTTGGGAGGAAGGCCTACCATTCCTCTATGCTCGTGTCCAAGATCCAGTCTTACCAGCTCTACACGAGCATGCACATGCGGAACAATGTGCGGCAGTTGGCGGGCTTGGTTGATGCTCTTCCCCCTGAGCAAGCCAAGCCTTTTCAGGAGGTGGTCAGGCAGCTGAAGGCGTGCAGAAAATTCCTGGCCAGAGGAGTTTATGACACTTTTGATGTTGCGTCCAGGGCCGCTGCTCAAGGTGTGGTGATGCGCAGGCTCTCATGGCTGCGCGCCGCCGACCTGGAGAATAGAATCCAGCAGCGGATTGCGGACTCGCCTTGCCGCGCGGACAACATTTTGGCGAAAAAGTCGAACAGGTGGTAGAGTCTCTCCACCAGCGGGGACACCGCATTCGACAAATTCGCCCGCCGGCAGCCTTCAGCTTCTACCTCTACAGGTAGACGATTTTTTCGGGGGAAGGAAGACTGTTCCCTACTCTTCTGGCAGGCGTAGGTACAATCCTCCTTCCCGACAGCCTGCGGCCCAGGCTAAGCCCCAGCGCGCTCGCTCTCGTCAGCAGCGTGCGACTCAGCAAGGCCCCGCGGCTCCCCAGCAAAAGCAAGGGGCGAGCTTTTGACTGGCTCCAGCAGAGCATAGCCGACATCCAAGTGTCCGTGCCGGGCGACCTGCCAGTCGGAGGGAGGTTGAAAGCTTTTCACCAAAGGTGGCCTCTCATAACCTCCGATCAGTGGGTTCTGCAAATAGTCCGGCAAGGATACACCCTCAATTTGGCATCAAACCCTCCAAATTGTCCACCGGGAGCTCAGTCTTACAGCTTCCAGCACAAGAGGGTACTTGCAGAGGAACTCTCCGCCCTTCTCAGCGCCAATGCGGTCGAGCCCGTGCCATCCGGGCAAGAAGGGCTGGGATTCTATTCCAGGTACTTCCTTGTGGAAAAGAAAACAGGGGGGATGCGTCCCATCCTAGACCTAAGGGCCCTGAACAAATATCTCGTAAAAGAAAAGTTCAGGATGCTTTCCCTGGGCACCCTTCTCCCCATGATTCAGCAAAACGATTGGCTATGCTCTCTGGACTTGAAGGATGCCTATACACACATCCCGATACTGCCAGCTCACAGACAGTATCTGCGATTTCAGTTGGGCACCCGCCACTTCCAGTACTGTGTGCTACCCTTTGGGCTCGCCTCTGCGCCCAGGGTGTTCACAAAGTGCCTAGCTGTGGTAGCAGCGGCACTTCGCAGGCTGGGAGTGCACGTGTTCCCATATCTCGACGATTGGCTGGTGAAGAACACATCCGAGGCAGGAGCCCTGCAGTCCATGCAGATGACTATTCGCCTTCTGGAGCTACTGGGGTTTGTGATAAATTACCCAAAGTCCCATCTTCTTCCAGTGCAGAACCTCGAATTCATAGGAGCCCTGCTGGATTCTCGGACGGCTCGCGCCTATCTCCCAGAGACGAGAGCCAACAACTTGTTGTCCCTCGTCTCCCGGGTGCGGGCGTCCCAGCAGATCACAGCTCGGCAGATGTTGAGATTGCTGGGCCACATGGCCTCCACAGTTCATGTGACTCCCATGGCCCGCCTTCACATGAGATCTGCTCAATGGACCCTAGCCTCCCAGTGGTATCAGGCCGCTGGGGGACTAGAGGACGTGATCCACCTGTCCACGAGTTTTCTCGAATCCCTGTATTGGTGGACGATTTGGACCAATTTGACTCTGGGACGTCCCTTCCAAATTCCTCAGCCACAAAAAGTGCTGACCACGGATGCGTCTCTCCTGGGATGGGGAGCTCATGTCGATGGGCTTCACACCCAAGGAAGCTGGTCCTCCAGGAACGCGATCTACAGATCAATCTTCTGGAGTTACGAGCGATCTGGAACGCTCTGAAGGCTTTCAGAGATCGGCTGTCCCACCAAATTATCCAAATTCAGACAGACAACCAGGTTGCCATGTATTATGTAAACAAGCAGGGGGGCACCGGATCTCGCCCCCTGTGTCAGGAAGCCGTCAGCATGTGGACCTGGGCTCGCCGGAACGGCATGGTGCTCCAAGCCACATATCTGGCAGGCGTAAACAACAGTCTGGCCGACAGACTGAGCAGGATTATGCAACCTCACGAGTGGTCGCTCAATTCCACAGTGGTGCGCCAGATCTTCCAAGCGTGGGGCACCCCCTTGGTGGATCTCTTCGCATCTCGAGTGAACCACAAAGTCCCTCAGTTCTGTTCCAGGCTTCAGGCCCACGGCAGACTGGCATCGGATGCCTTCCTCCTGGACTGGGGGGAGGGTCTGCTGTATGCTTATCCTCCCATTCCTCTGGTGGGGAAGACTTTGTTGAAACTCAAGCAAGACCGAGGCACCATGATCCTGATTGCTCCTTTTGGCCGCGTCAGATCTGGTTCCCTCTTCTTCTGGAGTTATCCTCCGAAGAACCGTGGAGATTGGAGTGTTTTCCGACCCTCATCACGCAGGACGAAGGGGCTCTTCTGCATCCCAACCTCCGGTCCCTGGCTCTCACGGCCTGGATGTTGAGGGCGTAGATTTTGCCTCTTTGGGTCTGCCAGAGGGTGTCTCCCGTATCTTGCTTGCTTCCAGGAAAGACTCCACTAAGAGAAGTTACTTCTTTCATTGGAGGAGGTTTGCCATCTGGTGTGACAGCAAGGCCCTAGATCCTCGCTCTTGTCCTACACAGACCCTGCTTGAATACCTTCTGCACTTGTCTGAGTCTGGTCTTAAGACCAACTCCGTAAGGGTTCATCTTAGTGCAATCAGTGCATACCATTACCATGTGGAAGGTAAGCCGATCTCAGGACAGCCTTTAGTTGTTCGCTTCATGAGAGGTTTGCTTTTGTCAAAGCCCCCTGTCAAGCCTCCTACAGTGTCATGGGATCTCAACGTCGTTCTCACCCAGCTGATGAAACCTCCTTTTGAGCCACTGAATTCCTGCCATCTGAAGTATTTGACCTGGAAGGTCATTTTCTTGGTGGCAGTTACTTCAGCTCGTAGAGTCAGTGAGCTTCAGGCCCTGGTAGCCCAGGCCCCTTACACTAAATTTCATCATAACAGAGTAGTCCTCCGCACTCACCCTAAGTTCTTGCCAAAGGTCGTGTCGGAGTTCCATCTGAACCAGTCTATTGTCTTGCCAACATTCTTTCCCCGTCCTCATTCCTGCCCTGCTGAACGTCAGCTGCACACATTGGACTGCAAGAGAGCATTGGCCTTCTACCTGGAGCGGACACAGCCCCACAGACAGTCCGCCCAATTGTTTGTTTCTTTTGATCCCAATAGGAGGGGAGTGGCTGTAGGGAAACGCACCATATCCAATTGGCTAGCAGATTGCATTTCCTTCACTTACGCCCAGGCGGGGCTGGCTCTTGAGGGTCATGTCACGGCTCATAATGTTAGAGCCATGGCTGCGTCGGTAGCCCACTTGAAGTCAGCCTCCATTGAAGAAATTTGCAAAGCTGCGACGTGGGCTTCTGTCCACACATTCACATCCCATTACTGCCTGCAGCAGGATACCCGACGCGACAGTCGGTTCGGGCAGTCAGTTCTTCAGAACCTGTTTGGGCTTTAGGATCCAACTCCACCCCCCGAGGGCCCTGTTTGTTCTGTTCCAGGCTACACTCTCAGTTAGTTGGTAAAATTTTTTAGGTCAATTTCTGTTATGTCCTCGCCGTTGCGAGGCCCAATTGACCATGGTTGTTGTTTTGAGTGAGCCTGGGGGCTAGGGATACCCCATCAGTGAGAACAAGCAGCCTGCTTGTCCTCGGAGAAAGCGAATGCTACATACCTGTAGAAGGTATTCTCCGAGGACAGCAGGCTGATTGTTCTCACAAACCCGCCCGCCTCCCCTTTGGAGTTGTGTCTTCCCTTAAGAGTATTGTCTTGCTACATACTGGACTGGCCGGCTCGAGCCGGTTTCGGGCGGGAAGACGGCCGCGCATGCGCGGTGCGCGCGGGCGCGCGAGGGCTAGCAAAGGACTTTGCTAGTGAAGATTCCGATTGGAGGGGCTGCCGTGGACGTCACCCATCAGTGAGAACAATCAGCCTGCTGTCCTCGGAGAATACCTTCTACAGGTATGTAGCATTCGCTTTCGATTCCCACAAGCTCTTCACATACTAAAAACAGCTCACACCATACCGTCCATTCTGCATGAGGACCACAAAGTTCTCTATGAACAGTGTGATCATCTAGCCACACAGCTGAAGTGATGTCTGGGTGACTTTACTGACCCGGCTTTCCAATAGCACAGAACATTAAAGAGCTTGATGCGCAAGCCAGAGCTCAAAACATGCTCCACCTCCAGTGGTGTGCTGGTAAATTTTTAACAACAGGCTCTCTCCCCGGTCCACCTCGGCGCCCCCCCACCCCCCCATCCACCTCTGCGCCCCCCCCCAAAATTGCAGAGCTGGCTATAGCTGGTGGGGGCAATGCATTACTCTCTCCAGGAAAAAAAATTAAATGATCCCAGGTTCCAATCTAATTCATGTTTAAAATGGGATAAAATGCCATAAATAAGTAAATATAAACTTTTAATGTTCAGCACCTGATTCTCAAAGTGGACATATTCCAAACACTATAATGAAAATAAAATTATTTTTTTCTACCTTTGTTGTCTGGTGACTTTGTTTCTCTGATCATGCTGGCCCAGTATCTGATTCTGCTGCTCTCTATCTGTTCCCTTGACTCCGTTTCCAGGGCTTCCTTTCCATTTATTTCTTTTCTTTCCTCCTTTCTTCTTCATTTCTGGTCCTCCGCAGACTTGACTGTACAGTGGATCCAGCTTCTGCCTATTTTCTCCATCCATGTGCAGTTTCTCTCCTCACTTCCTTTTCCCTCATCTAATCTTCTTCCTCTATCTTCCCTCCATGTCCAGCATTTCTTCTCTCTCCCTTCCCTCCCCTCCATCCATGTCCAGAATTTCTCTTGCCCTCACCTCCATCCATGTCCTGAAACTCTCCTCTCTCCCCTGTCCCCCTCTATTCATCCATACCCAGCAATTCTCTTCTCTCCCCGCCCCCTACCCATCCATGCCCAGCAATTGTCTTCTCTCTTCTGCCCCCCTCTATCCATCCATGCCCAGCAATTGTTTTCTCTCCCCTGCCCCCTCTACCCATCCATGCTCAGCAATTCTCCTCCCTCCCCTGCCCCCTGCTCTCATCCATGCCCAGCAATTCTCCTCCCTCCCCTCCCGCTCCCATCCATGTCCAGCGATTCTCCTCCCTCCCCTGCCCTCCCCTCCCGCTCCCATCCATGCCCAATGATTTTCCTCCCTCCCCTGCCCTCCCCTCCCACTCCCATCCATGTCCAGCGATTCTCCTCCCTCCCCTGCCCTCCCCTACCGTTCCCATCCATGTCCAACGATTTTCCTCCCTCCCCATCAGAAGGCGGGACTAAGGGCACGAAGTTCACGAACTGAAGCAAACAGGGAGGGAAAGCTAAAGACGGGCAGCAGGGCTCTTTAACGAGGCGCTTCAACAAAGGAGGTATTTAAAAAAGATGGATGGGAGCGGGAGGGGACGGTGGGGGCGAAGGACAATCGCTGGGCATGTTTGAGAGTGGGAGGGGAGGTAAGCATGGCGCCCTCCTGCCATGCTTTAACCTCCTGCAATGGAGCCGGCTCGCCCCGAAGAACAACCGGCTCGCAAGAGCTGTCAAAATTTAACAAGCGGCTCTTGCGAGCCGGCTCCACCACACCACTGTCCACCTCCTTCTTCACATACCAAATTGATTAGATCTTTGTCTTATCTTCTTCTACATTCCAAATCATTTTCACACAATACAGAAAACACAATCATTTTAATGAGCGAGTGCACTGCTGGTCACTTAAATAGAGTTGAAAAGCAATCTCTAAAATCCTTGCATTACAGGAGGAGACAAGACAATGAATAAACTGCAGAAGAACAAAATTAAAAATTAAAAATTTTAAAAATAATAAATATATGTGTCTGGTGCATCCAGTAGTTGTGAATGTCATAGGTAAGTGCAAAAATAGATAGTGAGAAATAGTCAAAAGATATAGATGCTGAGTACTACCGATAATAAAAAACGCCATACAGGGGTAATATAGACAGAGGAAGCTGAGCATAAAGAGGTACGGAGCTCATAGTGGGGAATAGCCGAAAGGCAAACAAGAAAGCGTAAATGCCTTAAAGGGAAGATGAATTTAATCTGTAGAGGTAAGTCGTGCTCTGAAGAGAAATAGCAAGAGTGTAATGATACAGAAATGTGTGGAAAGGCATTGGCGAAAAACTATGGAGAAATGCGTGGCAGATATTTTGAGAAAAAAGTGTATGTAAGAAATGAAGAAAAAAAACCAAAACTTGTGATGAGGATAGTTGAAACAATACATAGTTCCAGATAAGCTAGTGGTTGTGACAGAACTGGAAAAAACTTGTAAACAGAACTGGAAAATGTGATATAGAGGGGCATTTTGGATAGAATGTGTAAATCAGAATTTGGACATTTTACAAAAACATCCAAATTCTGAACAGGAAAGAAAGTCATTTTTGAAAAAGATAGACATCTATCTTTTGTGTTTGAAAATGCTATGGATGTCTTGTGATTTGGATGTCCTTTTTTTTGGTCCATTTTCGAACAAAAAACGTCCAAATGCAAGACATGCAAAACAGAGGAGGAGTGGCTTAATGGTTAGTGCAGCGGGTTTTGATCCTGGCAACATGGGTTCAATTCTCACTGCTGCTCCTTGTGACTTTGGGCAAGTCAAATGCATAAAGGGCATTTTTGGATATGACATCTAAGTCTGAATTTGGACTTTTTTTGTAAAACGTCCAAAATCAGAACAGGAAAGGTCATTTTCTACAAAAAAAGTCCATCTTTTCCTTTTGAAAATGCTATTTGGAAAAATGTTTTGTTATTTGGATGTTTTATTTTTTGGTCCATTTTCAAACAAATACATCCAAATGCAAAACGTACAAAATACACAAGAAATGCCACAATAAAGTGAAAACATTCTTATGTTCTAAGTGTGGTAAAAGCTTTGGTTGTAATGTAAACCTCAAAGTGCATCAGAAAGTCCACATAGGAGAGGAACCATTTGCATGTATAGAGTCTGGTAAAAGCTTTGGTCAGAAGGTAAACCTCACAATGCACCAGAGAATACACACAGGAGTGAAACCATTTACATGTCCTGAGCGTGGTAAATGCTTTGGTTGGAAAGAAAGCCTCATATGGCATCAGAGAATCCACACAGGGATGAAACCATTTACATGCACTGAGGAGGTAAAAGCTTCAGTTGCATTGGGACAGGTAATTAGGGAACGTACACTCTTGCTATGAAATATGGAAAAATAGCACTCTGGTGTTTAGATATATGTAATGAGACCTCATTTTCATCTATAGATCTGAATTCAAAGCCCAAATCTACTGATAAACAATAGATACAAGGCTCAGATGTTATTAAAAAAATAGAAAGCTTGGCATCAGGTATAATAGTGGAAAAATGACATCCTAGGAAAGCAATAGGACATCCTTGGGAGCATTGCAGTGGACTTTATAAAATGCTTTCAGGTACACATCTCACCATTGCTCCCTTACCTTGTCTGCTGAGCCCCCCAAAACCCACTACCCCCAACTGTACACCACTACCATAGCCCTTACAGGTGAAGGGAGCACCAATATGTGGGACAGTGAGTTTCTGGTGGGTTTTGGAGGGTTCACAGTTTCCTCCACAAGTGTAACAAGTAGGGAGAGGTTAAAGCCTGGGTCCACCTGTCTGCAGTTTACTGCACTGCTACTAGACTACTCCAGGGACCTGCATGCTATTCTAATGGACCTGAGTATAACATCTGAGGCTGGCATACAGGCTGGCAAGTAATATTTTTAATCACATTTTGGGGGTGGGAGGGGGATAGTGACCACTGGGGGGGAGTAAGGGGAGGTGATCCCCGATTCCCTCCAGTTGTCATCTGGTCATTTGGGGCACCTCTTGTGTGGAATAGAGGAGTAGCCTAGTGGCTAGTGCAGCAGCATTTGATCCTGGGGAGGTGGGTTCAATTCCCACTGCAGCTAGTTGTTATAAAAACAGGTCTAGCTCAAAATGTCTAAGTTTTAGTCTTGTTTTTTTGTTTTGTTCCATTATGGCTAAAAGATGTCTAAGTCTTAGGAACACCCAAGTCCCGCCTTGAACACACCCCTGGCACGTCCCCTTGAGATTTAGACATCCTTCTGAAGGACTTCAGAGAAAGACATCTAAAAATAGGTTTCGAAAATACTGATTTGGACGTCTTTGTGAGATAAATGTCCAAATGCAGACTTATGTCACTTTTTGGACGTTTTTCTCTTTTGAAAATGAGCCTGAAAATGAAATAATGTGAAAAACTAGAACAACAGCGGTAGTGAATGTTATGGATTAATATGAAAGTGCCCAACATAACAGAAAATCTAATGGAAAAGTGCAAGAGGCATTTGAAAGGTTAAAATGTGCCAGCAGTAGTATAACGTATGATGTAACCAGATAAAGAGTGTGTGATGGTACTAGATTAAAGGAATAATAAGTGATAGGTGACAATTAGAATGGGGAACAACATGGGTTCTTACCTTTAGAAAGACCTTTTTAAAGTGTAGTTTAGAGTATGGATGCTGAACACCACTGGTGAACAGTAAAAAGAAGGATACTGTGTGCAAGTGTGTTTAAAAAACCAAGAAAAGGCGCCAAGAAAATTCATGGATCATGGGTGGTATGTGGAAACAGCATAGAGAAGTCTCCAGAGTTCCAAGGCATAGAGGGTGTAAAAATTATGAGTAGAGAAATAATGAATATTGGGGGAAAGATGTTAAGAATGTGAGAAATTGACATGTGAAAGATTTTGGAACTATGAGTGATGCAAACAGATTGGCGGTTTGAACGCTATACCGGAAATGAAACAGCAGTGTGTAAATAATTGAATTGGCAGAGAAACAAACATCGCCTAGAAGTACATCAATGTTCGTTGTAAAAAAGGCAATGCTTGGGGAAGTAAATAGGAGTAAAAAGGATGCAGTATTGATTTGCTGGTGTCTAGAGGGTAAAAGAGGTGTGGTATTGAAGGACACGTGGTGGGCAAAAAAAGGGAACTGTATAGGAGATATAATCTAGATATTAATATGTTGATTGTGGAAATGAGGTTGTGTGTCGTGTTATTCAGTTATTAATATGTTTATTGAGTGTGGAAATGAGGTAATATGTCATGCTATTCAGGTAATTGCATCTGTTTGGGCAAAAAGGAGAAGATGTGTGGGAGAAAAAAACGCCATTTGTAATGTGTAAAAATCATTATGAAAAATAGGCTGTGTGTCATGTAAAAAGGATATGGAATGTGCACATGTGTGGTAGCAAAGTATAGTGCAGAATAAATAATGTCGTGTATTGCAGGATGAAAAATGTAATCATGCAGGGAAAAAATGTGTATGTATAATATTGACATATATCATGCTCACTAACAAATGTAGAATGGTGGGTGTGAGAGGAATGATACTGGCAGTGACAAAGTAAAAAAATAAGTAAACAATGGAAAAGAAAACAGAGAAGAGACAGAAGAGAAAAACAAAACATACATGTAACATTAAAGTATGTGCAGAATTATATAATTATAAAATATGTCCCATTTCTGCATGTTTTCGCTACCACATCAAGATACACACATCCATGAACTATCTAAAATGGTGTTGTGATGACTGTGTTTATATTTGTAAACTATGACTCAAGCATATCATCTTGGTAATGTATTGAACCTGGAAACCTGAACACAGATCTCCTGCACTGCATCATTAGTTGCTTACTATTCTCTCTTGATTTTCACCCAATTTGACCATTGAAATTTTTGAAAACCTGATCTAATCGGTTGATGTTTTTATCCTTACTGCTGTTTCACAGCTTTCTTCAAAACGAGTAAAATCCAAAAGAACCTGAAATGTGAACTAATATGGAAGTTGCACATAAATAAAACCTTTAGCATTGTGATATAAACAGTAAAAATTAGGTAAATTATTTAATGTGGAACTGTTTTAACGTCTAAGCACTGTCTGTCACCTCATTACTAGAGTTATTGCTTCCTGAAATTTGTCCTATCTCACCTACAAAGTTGAACGTATCTGCTGGGCAAAAAAAGGAAAATTAAATTAGCATACCTGTCCCATAATTTGTGAACTTGCTGGAACTACACATTATAGGCATCAAAAGTACCAAAGCTTTGTGAGTCTTACAGAATTTATCTCTTTAGATTTTTCAGAAAAGTTATTTAAGTATCGTGGAGTCTCAATGTGATATCTTTATTGGAACAGCATAAAAGATGTTATGCCACACAAGCTTTTGCTACCACACAGATTCCTTTAGATCCCAGGATTCTCCGGGACTAATATGCCTACTAGAAAACGCTGATGGACTACTTTATGTGTTTAAACGTTTTTTATTGACATTGCAGCAACACAAACATTGTCATACAGGCTCTGCATGTTGATGGACTACTTTAATATAGAATATTAAATACTACCAAATTAGACTTGTGACCAAATCCATTTCTTTTATAGATATGTTTAACTCAGAAGTGTGTACATATACAGACATTACAACTTTCTTGTGATCCAAAATTGAACTGCAATGGACATGGAGTAAGTTAACAGAAGCTTAAATATCTACATCTATCTATCTATCTATCTATCTATCTATCTATCTATCTATCTATCTATCTATCTATCTATCTATCTATCTATCTATCTATCTATATATATTGTACATCAGTGAGGTGGTAATGTTTCCCTAAAATCTCCTTCCCTTCTCTCATGTAAGACTAAGTATTAGCCACCACTACATCTGATCATTCCTCTGTATTCCAGGTATGTAATTCTATTGGCAAGTGCCACTGTGATGCAGGCTGGTCTCTCCCCAGCTGTCATAGCAGAGAATCAACAAGAAGATCTAATGAACACTTTGGTATGTAACTTTGGCAAATAACTACTTATTGCTATTTATTTTTAATTCTTTTCTGTGAAATTTTAATTTTTGGTTTTTAATGCCACCTTATCCTGGCAGAAAGGTTTTATAGCATTCTCTAATTACTCATACTACTACTACTTATCATTTCTATAGTGCTACTAGATGAATGCAGTGCTGTACACTTGAACATGAAGAAATGGTCCCTGTTTGACACAGCTTACAATCTAATTAGGACAGACAAACAGGACAAATAAGGGATAAGGGAATTACTAAGGTGGGAATGATAGAACATGGATACTGAATAAGTGAGTAAGGGTTAGGAGTTAAAGCAGCATCAAAAAGTGGGCTTTTAGCCTAGATTTGAAGATGGCCAGAGATGGAACTTGACGTACCGGCTCAGCTAGACATCAGGGAAGCCAGAATCCAAATCTTGATTCTCCCACTGATGCTTCTTGTGATCTTAGGCAGTCACTTTGCTCTCTAACAGGTACCAACTTAGGCTGTAAATCTGGTGGGCCTGGAACTTACTCTACCTGACTTGTAACTGGCCTAGAGCATTGGTTTGGAAAAGTAATGAGATTCAAAATCCAAAGTATCTCAAATCAAGATGTTTTCTGAAGGTCTGCTTATCCACAGACTATGTTCTCTTTAAAATTCTGGCCTACATGTAGGGGATAGTACTGAAAATAAAAAATATATGATATTGGCCCAGAACGGGCAAATTCTTAAAATCTTGACATCATTCAGGGTTTAGCAGTGAATTACCAGGGAAATAATAGTATGATTCTTGAGAAAAGAATATCCTTTCTCCAAGGACAGGTAGGACAGTATGTCCTCACATCTTCAGCTTGGAGAAAAGGCGGATGAAGGAAGATATGATAGAGGTCTATAAAATAATGAATGGAGTTGAACAGGTAGATGTGAAGCGTTTGTTTACGCTTTCCAAAAATACTAGGACTAGGGGAATGCGATGAAGCTACAATGTAGTAAATTTAAAACAAATTGGAGAAACTTTTCTTCACTCAACGTGTAATTAAACTCTGGAATTTGTTGCCAGAGAATGTGATAAAGGCGGTTAGCGTAGCAGAGTTTAAAAAAGGTTTGGACAGCATCCTAAAGGAAAAGTCCATAGACCATTATTAAATGGACTTGGGGAAAATCCGCTATTTCTGGGATAAGCAGTATAAAATGGTTTTGTACTTTTTTGGGATCTTGCCAGGTATTTGTGACCTGAATTGGCCACTGTTGGAAACAGCATGCTGGGCTTGGTGGATCTTTGGTCTTTCCCAGTATAGCAATACTTATGTCATCTGCGGTGTCCTGGTATGGACGCTGCCCAGCATCCTTCATTTTCTGGAAGATTATGGCAGGCCTACAGCACATGCACGTGTGCCTTCCTGCCTGCCCAAGTCACACAGGATTCGCAGTTGTTCTTCCATAGAGCAATATTTTTTCTTTGAAAGTTATCTCTTGCTTTCCTTCCTTTAGTAAGTAGAGTGTGATCAATTTATTTTATTTTTACTTTTTACCTTACTGTCCTTAGGGGTAATTTTACAAAGATGCACTAGCATATTAAGCAAGCTAATAATTAGTGTGCTCTAAATGCTAAAGATGCCCATAGGAATATATGGGTGTCTCTAGCATTTAGCACGTGCTTATTTTTAGCGCATGCTAAAAACACTTGTGTGCCTTTGTAAAACAACCCCTTAGTTTGTTTTCCCTTTTAAGTTTTATTTCTTTTTTCCACAGTTTAAGGCTTCTTAGGCCTGAGCTCCTGGCCAGGTCTCTGTTTTTGACAATTGAGCAATTTGATTTCACTTCAGCTATTTTTCCTGCGATGTCCTTGAAGCCGAAGTATTCGGGTTGCAGTAGGACAATGTCTGTGATAGATCCTCACAACGTGTACCTACTGTGCCTGGGCCCTGACCATAAGTCTTCTCGCTGTTCTCTTTGTGCTCAAATGCAGAAGAGAACCCAGAAGAGTTGGGAGGCCCTGTGTGAAAAACATTTTGGCATGCACAAGTCCAATCCATTGACATCGGCATTGAAGGCATCGATCCCTATGGCTTCAGAAGCTGCACCAGACACTGGGGACACATCAACATCAAAGATGTTTCCCCCTGCCTCGATGTCAGGTGTCGGTTCTGCCTGTGCATGTCCAGCATAATCTGACCCAATACTGAGGACTCGCAAAAATTCCACATTGTCCTCTTTGGCACCAAGGGACCCTGATGTTGTGCATTGAGCAAAGGTGAAGAAGCATCAGCCGTCATCAAAGCATGGTGCCAGAAGCTCCAGGACACTGGCATCACCAGTACCCAAGAAGCATTGGCACTATGAGGAGCACTCCATCTCCATGGAAGAGGTGCCAATGCACCAGTCTCCCCAAAGCAGGGTCAGGCCTCTGATTCGACTCCTACTTTTTCTGCCCCCACACCAGCATATTGCAGGAGGAGCTGGGGTGCATCCTAGCTCGGCATGATTCTAAGGCATCAAGGACTCCGGTACAGACTATGGTGCTGCTCCAGCCCATCTTGGAGATCCATGTTCTGTTGTGTGTTCATTGACATCAGTGTCTTGTCAAATGTCAGAACTGGCACTGACCAATGCGGTGCTCTGTTCCAGCCTGTTGGGGGAGGAATCAACCCTGGAGACCAGGAGACAGCCTGTACCTCGGCACTCTCACCTAGAGTTTGGTTGCACATCCAGTGGTCCGAGGCAGATACAGACTCAGATGTTCTGTGAGGTGTACTTTCTGAGTCAGATACAGACTGCTCCTGGAGGACTGATGAGCCAGAGGGGCGCTCGGGAGGGATCCCTTGACTTGCGTTCAGATTCCTCTCCACCACAGGAAAGGAGATAGTTTCCCCAAGGGGAGCTCTCTTTTGTCAATTTTTTTGAGGGAGATGGCTGTGGCCATTCCATTTAATTTGAAAATTGAGGATAGCCCAGAGCTGAGATGTTGGATGTCCTTGATTACGACTCCCTCCTAAGGAAGCTGTGACAGTGGCCTGTGCACAGGAGCTGGGAGATCCCTCTCACTGTGCAGCCTGTTCCAAAGAAGGCAGATTCTATGTATAGAGTCCAGAAGATGCCAAGATTGTGAGAAGCAGCAGCTTCCACCTATTCCATAGTCGTCGAATTTACTCTCAAATGACCCAGAATCTTGAGGAGTCATGCCTTGGCTCGCCCAGGCATGGATGCTTGACTCTTTTGGGAGGAACATGTTTCAAGCTCGATGTTCATTTCCCACACCCAGTCTTACCAGCTCTACATAAGCATCTACTTGAAGGACTTGGTGTGCAGTGTGATAGAGTTTGTGGACATTGTACCTCTAGAGGCAGCTGTAGAACTTTTGTTAGCTAGCAGCTAAGGAGGAGGATTGTCAAAACACATAGCCCAGGCACTTTAGTTAAACTGGAGGAATACAGAAAATCTGTTTTTTATTAGGGGTGGGCAACAATCAAAAATTTTAATTGCGATCGATCACGCAATTAAAAATTTGATCAACATGATTAGTTGTGCATGCATTATTTGGGCACATGCTTGTTCCAATTTTTTTTAATGTTAACCCAAATCCTTTTGAACAGATGCTCAGCATGGCTGGTTATCCTTCACAGCATGCAATTCAATTAGGGGGGTGGGCAAATGCTGAAACTTTTTTTTAATCAAAATTAATTGTGGTATTAAAATTTTAATCATATGATTAGTCAACCTCTGGGCTGGATGGCTTGATACTAGTAAATTCCCACTGCATGGACATTTTTATTTTTTTTTATATTTAAGTATTTTATTAATAAATGCAACAATATCAACATATAAATGGCAAGTGACCGACTCACCTGCAAATCGCAGTAGAGACTTCCCTCTCTGTCCCGCCCCCACGTCAAGACTGATGATGGAACGAGAGGGAAACTCTGCGCTGAGGAGGAGTGCAGTCACTGCCACACGGACGTTGACGCTACCGCTGCCGCTAACGCTACCGCTCCCCCCCTGCAGGTCGCCGCTGCTGCTCCCCCCCCCCCACAGGTCGCCGCCGCCGCCCCCCCCCCCCAGGTTGCAGCCAACCCCCTCCACAGGCCGGGCCCTCCTCTTCTACATTTAACTTACAGCCGCCGAAACCGCAGGCAGATCAGCTCCCGTCGGCCTTCCTTCCCAGCCTGTAGGTGTCCCGCACTTCGCTGATGTTACGTCCAACGAGGGCAGGACACAGGCAAGAGAAGGAAGGCCGACGGGAGCTGATCTGCCTGCGGTTTCGCGCTGTAAGGTAAATGTAGAACAGAGGGCCCGGGGTGGATGGGGGCCGGCGGCGACCTCGGGGGGGGGGGGGGAGGCCGTAGCGGAGCACCTCGGCGGGGGGGGGGGAGGGGCGATAGCGGCGACCTCGGGGGGGAGGAGAAGGCAGGAGAAATGCTCAGAAGGAGGACGGAGGGGAGGGACGGAGGGGAGCCTTGGAGCTGGCTTGGACGGGGCCCTTGGAGCTGGGAGGGGAGGCCATGGAGCTGGGAGGGGAGGGAATGGGGCCTTGGAGCTGGGAGGGAAGGAGGGAGGAGGCTGGACATAGGAGGTCAGAAGTAGGGGGGCCTTGGAGCTGGGAGGGAAGGAGGAGGATGCCGGACATGGGAGGTCAGAAGTAGGGGGCCTTGGAGCTGGAGGGATGCATAGAGGGGGGGGTCCTTCCAGCTGGCTGGGAGGGACGGAGAGGGGGCCCTGGGGGCTGGGAGGGAATCGGGCCTTGGAGCTGGGAGGGAGGGAAGGAGGGAGGGAAGGGGCCGAGGGGAGGGAGAGAAGGAGTATACATCAAAATAGAGCATACCAATACTTGCCCGTTTTAACGGCCTTAACGCTAGTACAAACATATCAAGCCAATTACATGAATCTTCAACCATATCTACTCCTGTTCCCTTCCCCTATCCTCCCTCCCTTCCCCCCCCCTTCCCCTCAGTCCATGGTGTTGGCTCTTGCTCTTGGAATTGTTCATATAATGACCATATTCTTGTGAAGGTCATCATGGAGCCTTTCCGCTTGGCCGTCAGTTTCGACATCTGGTAAAGAAAGTCTACTTTTTGAGTCACCTTGTGCAATGTTGGTGTTTCAGCTTGCTTCCAGGCCCGTGCTAGTGCTATCTTAGCCGCTACAAAATACTGAGTGGCCAGCCTGTGTTGGCTGCTAGCGATTGACCTGGGCCTAAAATGGAGAAGGCAATGTTCTACCCTTTTTGGGTATGGCTGTTGTAATACATTATTTACCAACTTCACCACCTCATCCCAAAACCGTTTTACTTTCTCACATTCCCACCATATATTACTACTACTACTACTTAGCATTTCTATAGCGCTGCTAGGGTTACGCAGCGCTGTACAAGTTTAAACAAGGGGAAGGATAGTCCCTCCTCAGGAGAGCTTACAATCTGGTAAAATGTGCCCTGAAGGCCACACTTTCGCCAACATTGCCCTGAGGTTCCCGGATATATCTTTTGTAGTCTATCTGGGGTGTAATACCACCAGTATAATATTTTGAATCCATTTTCATTTATGGATTGTGCTGGAGAGGCTTTAAGTAAGTATTTGTAGCTACTTATCCATGTTGCTTTGGGATGGGTGGTTTGTAGCTGTTTCTCCCACTTCTTGTGGTAGGCACCTTGAGGGTCAGTCCTTCCCAACAATTCAAGATATATCCGGGATACACTGCCTCTGCCCCCTCCCCCACGCATTGCTAATTCTAGGGTTGTTTCGTCTAGTTCTAGCTCGTCTTGTGCACGTCGTCTAATAAAGCTACATAAACAACAGTAATATACAAGGTCTTTTTCTGTCAATCCGTATTCTTCCTGGAGTTCAGGGAAGCTAAGCACTTTCCCCTCTGACCATAGTTGCCCTAAAGTATGTAGGCCAGCTGCAGCCCAGAAATCAAATATCTTTTCCGATCCCCCTAGCGGGAAACCCTCCGCCCATCTTATTGCTGTTTTTCAATGTATTTCCGTCAGGAAACATGCGTCTCCTAATTGGAGCCAGGTCTGAGTGGATCTTTTAGGCCTACAGGTAGTCCTCTGTATTAATATGTGCCAACGCTCCCCCTGGTTATCCATAGAATATCCTCTATCGCATACCTGCCTTTCCATGCTCTCTCCCAGTGCATCCATTTCTTTACTGCCCCTGGGGCCCATTCTACCAGTATTCTTAATTGCGCTGCTTGATAATATAGATAAAAGTTGGATACACCCATGCCTCCTCGCTTGATTGTCTGATACATCATGGCTCTTCGCACTCGCCTCCTCCATATGTACCTGAACATCATCTGATGTAATTGTGTGAAGAAAGAGGTAGGTATTGGGATGGGTAGGGCTAAGAATAAATATAGCAGCTTGGGGAGCAGCATCATCTTGATGGCATTAATACATCCTTTCCATGATATATTGAGGCCTTCCCATCTATCTAGTTCTTGAAAGAGTTCAGCTACCTTATGAGGGAAATTTGCCTGAAACAAGCCTTCTATTTTGGGGGTTATCTGTATTCCTAGATATTTGATGGACTTTTGCGCCCAAGTAAAGGGAAATGCTGCCCGCAGGCTAGGTATCTCTTCGTTCGATTCTGTGATGTTTAGCAAAATAGATTTAGTTGGGTTTAAACCCTGACACCGCACCATAGTATGCCACATGATCTATCACCTTTTGAACTGAGACTGCGGGTTGTGTGAGAGTCAGTAAGATATCATCAGCGAATAGCATAAGCTTTTGCTCTTTTCGCCCTCGTAGAATTCCCCCTACTTCCCCATCCTTTCTGAGTATACATGCTAATGGCTCCAGAGATAAGGCAAACAGAAGTGGGGAGAGTGCGCACCCCTGCCTAGTTCCTCGCCCTAGTGGAAATATATTTGTATATGACCCATTGATTTTTAATACCGCTTTTGGCCCTTTATATAGTAGCTGTATCCATTGCATGTATCATCCTGTAATCCCCACCTGTCGCAATACTGCAAATAGGAACGCCCAATCCACTCGATCGAACGCTTTTTCTGCATCGATAGAGAGCAGTAATGCCAGAATTTGTTCATCTTGTACGTACTGAATGGTTTGTATGAGGCTTCGTATGTTATCAAATGTTTGTCGTCCTGTTATGAATCCAGCTTGATCTTCATGCACTAAGTGTGGCAACTGCTTTTGTAATCTCTGTGCTAATATTTTTGTGAAAAGTTTATAATCTACGTTAAGTAGCGATATTGGGCGATAGGAGCTACAATGTTGAGGATCTTTACCGGGCTTCATCAGTAATGTGATTGCTGCTAACGCCCACGATTGTGGTAGTTCTTGAGCTTCTTCTAGCTCGTTAAATAGCCGCATCAATATTGGTGTCAGGTGCTTCGCGAATAGCTTATAGAATCTTATAGGGTACCCGTCCGGCCCAGGTGCTTTACCATGTGCACTATCTGCTATCGCCCAATTAATCTCATCCAGCGTTATGGGGGCCGATATGGTCTCACTCTCTCCTCCTCTCAATTGTGGAATGCCACTATCTTGTAGATATTGTTCCACTGTTGCTGGCCCTAGTGTCGTCTCTTTCTCATAAAACGATGTATAGTAGTCTAAAAAAGCTTTTTGTATTTGTTCTATCTGTGTGACATGTTCCCCTACTGCGTTCTGTATCCCCCCTATATGATTTCGTTGAGCTTGGTTTTTAAGCTTGTTGGCCAATAGCCTACCTGCTTTGTCTCCGAACTTGAAGTGTTCTTGTTGAGCATGTTGTAATTGTGCAGCTATGCTTTCCAATTGGAGTTCGTTGAGCTTTAATCTCAGTTGATGTAGTTTCTCTGCCTCCTCAGCATCTGCTGGCTGTGTTTTGTGTTTCTGTTCTAGCCTTCTAAGTTCGCTTCTAATATTGTTTTCCTGCGAGTTTTTATTATGTGGGTGCGTAATGCTATTAGTTGACCTCTGACCACTACTTTAAGGCCTTCCCATAGCATTGCTGCCCGGACTTCGCCTGTGTCGTTGAACTTAAGATATTCAATAATGTATTTTTCTATCTCCCGTATATTCTGCTCATCGTACATCAGATGGTATCTTGGGCCCACATATTTGGCAGCTACTGTGATTATCAGCACTACTGGGGAGTGATCAGACCACCTGTGGGGTTCTATATATGATTCCTGTGTTTTGTTTGCTATGTTGACATCCCCCATCCAGCCATCTATTCTGAGCCCTTACGCCAAGCCCCCTCCCTGCCCGTCTTCAAGTCTTTGCTTAAAGCCCACCTCTTCAATGCTGCGTTCGGCACCTAACCCTTACCGTTCAGTGAATCCAGACTGCCCCAATTTGACTGCCCCTATCGGACCGACCGTTCACTTGTCTATTAGATTGTAAGCTCTTTGAGCAGGGACTGTCTCTCTTTGTTAAATTGTACAGCGCTGCGTAACCCTAGTAGCGCTCTAGAAATGTTTAGTAGTAGTAGTAGTAGAGTATGATTTATATTTGGAGGAGTAATAAGTGTACTTCATGTTTCTCTCGCCATATATCTATCAATCCCCATCGAGCCATTAACCTTTTTAATATCTTCCTATCTGCCTTTGCATATATTGCTGACCCTGTAGAGTTGTCTATGGGGGGATGTATAGTGACATTGAGGTCGCCTCCCATTAATAAATGACCCTTTTGGTGTTGCTGTAGAAGCTGTTCTATCTGTTCCCAGAAAGGCCCTTGGCCCTGATTAGGGGCATATACATTGAGGATAGTATAATAGTCATTGCAGATAGAAACCACCAGCATCAGATAATCTACCTTCTTTATCACTTATAGTTTTTAAAATTTACCATGGACGAGATGTTGAAGCGCTATCAATACCCCTCGTTTTTTAGGTGTAGCTGCGCATGAGGAGAATGTAATGATGGGGTATCGTCCATGGCAAACTAGCTTCTCATGACATTTTTTTCAAATGCGTTTCTTATAAGAGAATTGCATCAGCCTTTAAATGTATCATATCTTTAAACATAAGTTTTCGTTTTGTGGGCGAATTGAGTCCTCTCACATTCAGTGTAACACATTTCAATTCTTTATCAGCCATACACAAGTAAATAGCCATATATAAAGCCACCACTGGCACTTCTCTCCCATTTCCCTACTTCCCACCCCCTCCCCTCTTCCCCAAAAACCATATAATACATGCCCTTCTCACCAGATAAGACATGTTTGGGAGAGAGTGGATCATGTCCCGTATATATTACCAGCCTGTTGCTGTCACCTGTTACTCAGTCATGCGTTAGTGTAGCCCTTCTTAGAGGATGTCGGTCATGCCGCTTCACCAGCTCCGTTTTTTTGTAATCCGTTAGCGGTGGCTGGGTTCTGTGTGACCGGACTGTTGCCTTCTTAGATGTCTTCAGCCCTGCGAGACTCGCTGCCATTTTGCTTTGTTGTTTTTTAGGGTAGCAGTTGATTGGCGTGAGTGTGTGGATTCGCCCGTTGCTCCCTGTTCCATGTGCTCTTGAGCCTCTTCCATTGATGTAATTCTACATTACTTGCCTGCTTTATAGAATATCAGGGCAAAAGGATGCTGCCATTTATATTTTACGCCTTCCGCTCGCAGTTGTTCAGTAAGTGGCTTTAAAGCTCTTCTGCGTTTAAGGGTAGTAGCTGATATATCTTGAAACAGATCAAGTGGGTAAGTGTTCCATATGATTGGGCCGTTCGCCCTCGCTTTTTGCATGAGTTCTTCCTTGACTTTGAAGTCGGAGAAGCACGCCACAATGTCTTTGGGCACATTAGCCTGGCGTGGTCCCAACGCCCGATGGGCGCGTTCTATTCGTATGTCCTCCGGGGAGGTGTCTTTTTCTGGCGTGGTCAAGAGTTGGGCTGCCAGGGCCTTCACCACTTGTTCGCAATTGTTATGCTCTGGCAATTCTGGTAGTCCCCGTATTCGTATATTGGATCTCCGACTCCTGTTCTCTAGATTTTCTATTTCATTGGTAAGAGATCGCAAGTCCATTTGCTGTTCCAGAATGTTATTTTCAATAGTATTCAGGGAGTCTGCATGCTCTTCTAGCCCGACTTCTACCTCATTGACTCGATTACCCAGCTCTGTGATTTCTCCTCGAAGATCAGCGCCCAGCTGCACAAATTCCTTGCGCATCTGTTTCATTTCTGATTTAATGTCCTGAAACCAAGTTTTAAGTTGTTCCCATTTGTCCGGTGATAATTTGCCATCTCCGCTATCCCCTTGCTCTTTCTGAAGCAGTGGAGACCGCGATCTCGTAGCGGGGTCATTCGCGCCTGGATCTGCGGCCTGCATTAGGGGGTGCGGATTCTCGGTGGCGATAAGCGAAGGTATGTAAATCGGTTGATTTCGCTTTAATGTTCGACATCCTCGGTAGCGCTATCCTTTCACCGTTCTATTGTGCTAGTTTGGGCTGCTCAAAACTGCAAAAGGTAGCTATTTGCTTCGTTTTTTCAGGCTGGGATTCGGGAGCTCCGATTCTAGACCTCCATTACACTTCCTGCATGGACATTTTTAAACCTGTTGAATATAATGAACAGTTGCATACACACACTTTCTTCCCCCTCCTCTCCATACAGGTCCTACCTTTCTCCTTGCCTGCTGCATCCTTCCCCTGTACTACACCCAAGTGTCTCCCCTTCTGCTATTAAACCTGTTACCTCTGACACACAGACACCCATTTCTCTCCTGCTGCTGACCCCCCCAGCACATAGGTCCAGCATCCCCCCGCCACACACACACACACATTTGTCTTAACATTTATCTTGGTCTTCATAGGGTCTCTGGCAGTGATTCCCACATGCTACTTGCAACTGACGCTGATGACTTCCCTCTGCTACCTTATGGCAAGGTGAAATAGGACAAGCTGGGGAGAGAAGGCAATGCTGGACAATAGGAGCTAAAAAGTTTGGGCGTGCTTAAAAATTTAATTGTAGTTAAAATATTAAAAATGTAATTGCATTAATAGTGCACTAGGAGGTATGTTTACTAAGGCATGTTAGCGTTTTTAACGTGTTTTTATTTTATTTATTTGTTACATTTGTATCCCACATTTTCCCGCCTAGTTGCAGGCTCAATGTGGCTTACATAGTGCCGGAGGTGCGATTTCAGACTCCGGTGTACTCAAATACAAAGTGATGTAGAGATAAGATAAGATTCATGTGGTATAGCCACATGAGATGGGTTAATGTTCGTGTGGTATGTTCACATGGAGGCGTCGTACTCGGAAGAATAGTGTTGTGCCCATGATGTCTTTTGTTCTGTTGTGGACATGTTGTATTATGGTTTTGTTGTAATGCAGGGTTAGGCTTTTATGTTGAGTTGGCAGGATATGCCTTTTTGAACAAGTGAGTTTTTAGTGTTCTCCGGAAGTGTAAGTGATCGTAGGTAGCTTTTAAGGCTTTTGGAAGTGCATTCCACAATTGTGTGCTTATGTAGGAGAAATTGGATGCATAAGTTGATTTGTATTTGATTCCTTTATAGCTTGGATAGTGCTGGTTTAGGTACATTTGTGTTGATTTTGAAGTATTTCTGGTTAGTAGGTCAATCAGGTCTGTCATATATCCTGGGGCTTCACCATAGATTATTTTGTGAACCATTGTGCAGATTTTGAAAGCAAGATGTTCTTTGATTGGGAGCCAGTGTAGTTTTTCACAGAGTGGTTTTGCGCTGTCAGATCGGGTTTTTCGGAAGATAAGTCTGGCTGCCGTGTTCTGGGCAGTTTCAAGTTTCTTTAGTGTTTGCTCTTTACATCCCGCATAGTTCCATTGCAGTAATCCATGTGACTTAATACCATTGATTGTATCAGGTTGCGAAATGTTTCCCTCAGGAAGAATTGTTTCACACGTTTAAGTTTCCACATTGAGTAAAACATTTTCTTAGTTACATAGTAGATGACGGCAGAAAAAGACCTGCACGGTCCATCCAGTCTGCCCAACAAGACAAACTCACATGTGCCACTTTCCGTGTATACCCCACCTTGTTTTGTACCTGTCCTTTTCAGGACACAGACCGTATAAGTCTGCCCAGCACTATCCCCGCCTCCCAACCACCAGCCCCGCCTCCCACCACCGGTTCTGGCACAGACCGTATAAGTCTGCCCAGCACTATTCCCGCCTTCCAACCACCAGTCCTGCCTCCCACCACCGGCTCTGGCACTGACCGTATAAGTCTGCCCAGCACCATCCCCGCCTCCCGCCACCGGCTCTGCCACCCAATCTCGGCTAAGCTCCTTAGGATCCATTCCTTCTCAACAGGATTCCTTTATGTTTATCCCACGCATGTTTGAATTCCGTTACCGTTTTCGTTTCCACCACCTCCTGCGGGAGGGCCTTCCAAGCATCCACTACTCTGTCCGTGAAAAAATACTTAGTTGTGGATGTCATTTGTTTGTCTAGTGTTAGGTTGCGGTCTATTATTACGCCAAGGATTTTCAGACTGTCTGAGATAAGGAGGGTGTGATCTGGGGTGTTGATAGTTGTAGAGTTATCCGCGCTGTATTGGGATGAGACAATGAGACAGTGTGTTTTTTCTTTGTTTAGTTTTAGTTGAAATGCGTTTGCCCAGGAGTCAGTGGTATTCAAGCTGCTCTTGATTTTATTGGTGATTTCTGTCAGATTAGATTTACATGAAATATATATTATGACATCATCTGCATATATAAAAGGGTTTAGGCCTTGATTGGCTAGGGTCTTGGCTAAAGGGGTCATCATTAGATTGAAGAGAATTGGTGATAGCGGTGAACCTTGTGGTACTCCGCAGTCTGCCTTCCAAGGTGATGATATGGTTCATTTTGATTTTACTTGGTATGTTCTTGTGGTTAGGAAACCATTGATCCAGTTAAGTATGTTGCCTCCAATCCAAAACTTATCTAGTAGTCTTAGTAGTATATTGTGGTTTACCATGTCGAACGCACTTGACATGTCGAATTGGAGGAGGAGACTTTTGTTGCCTTTAACTATTTCCTGCTTGAATTTGGCTAGGAGAGTGAGTAGTACTGTTTCTGTGCTGTGTAGTGGGCGAAATCCTGATTGAGATTCGTGTAGTATTGAGAATTTGTGTATATAGTCAGTAAGTTGTTTGGCCTACCATGCTTTCCGTTGGTTTTACTGACAACGGGATGGATTCTACTGGTTGGTAATTGGTGATTTCATTCGTTTTCCTCGTGGTGTCTTTTGGTATCGGAGTGAGTAGGATGTTGCCCTTTTCCTTTGGGAAGAGGCCTTGTTGAAGCATGTAGTTTAGGTGGGATGTGAAGTCTGCGATGAAGCAGTCACGGGCAGATTTCATTAGGTAGTTGGGGCAGGTGTCAAGATAGTGAGTGTTGGCGAACCTGTTGATCGCCTGTGCCACCGTTTCAACGGTAAGGGGGGTGAAGTTTAGCCAGATTTGGTCTGCCGGGTATTCTCCATCAGTTTGGTCCAGTTGATTTAGGAAGGTTTCTATGTCTGGGTTGTCGTGGGGTAGCGTGTTGCGTAGATTTACAATTTTTTCATTGAATATTGCGCAAGTTTGTCTGCCTATGGGATGTCAGTATTCGATGAGGTGACCAAGTTGGTGTCTAGGAGTTTGTTCACAAGTTGGTATAGTTTTTTCATGTCTTTGTAGGCTGTCCCTATTTTGGTTTTATAGTATGATCTTTTGGTTTGTCTTATTGCGTATTTGAACTTCTCCGAGGGCAAGCAGGCTGCTTGTTCTCACTGATGGATTGACGTCCGATGGCAGCCCCAGGTCCGGAATTCTTCCTAGCAACAAAGTTTGCTAGAGCCCTCGTGCACACAAGTGTGCGCACCGCACATGCGCGGACGTCTTCCCACCCGTCGAGCGAACGTGCCCCTCAGTCTCTTTTTTTCTCCGCGGTCAGGGCGGCTGTTTTACGGTCGCTCTGTGCCTCAGGAGAGAGCCCTTTGCGATTTTCGCTTTTTCTTGTACCTCTTGATTTTTCGTGAGTCTGCTCGCTAGCTTGGTCTTTAAAAAAAAAAAAAAGTTAGACGACTTCACCTTCCTCTTCTAGGTTGTCGGAAGTTTTTTTGTTTACGTTTCGTGTGCGGCCCTGTTATTTTTTATTTATTTTATTTATTTATTTATTTTATTTTGTTACATTTGTACCCCGCGCTTTCCCACTCATGGCAGGCTCAATGCGGCTTACATATACAGGTACTTATTTGTACCTGGGGCAATGGAGGGTTAAGTGACTTGCCCAGAGTCACAAGGAGCTGCCCATGCCTGAAGTGGGAATCGAACTCAGTTCCCCAGTTCCCCAGGACCAGAGTCCACCACCCTAACCACTAAGCCACGGGGTTTTGTTTTTTCCACTTTTTTGGTGCCATCATGTCTTTTGATTTCGCCACCGCGATTTTTCCATCGATGTCATCGAAGATCGCCAGCGGCTTCAAGAAGTGCACTCGGTGCAGCCGGGCAATCTCAGTCACTGATCCACACGCTTCGTGCATTCAGTGTCTTGGGGTGAGTCATCGTCCCGATGCTTGTACTTTGTGCCACGGTCTTAAAAAGCGGACACAAGCGTTGAGATTAGCTCAGTGGGAGCGCCTGTTCCACGCTTTGCCCGGTTCTTTGGCGTCGACATCGGCAGCGATACCGAGATTGTCAGCGGCGGTGTCAATGTTGGCACTGTAGACTGCATCGACGTCCGGAGGGCAGGTAATGGCTGACCAGAGACCATCTCATGCTGGCAGCAGTGGGCCATCCAGTGGGTTTCTACCTGCCTCGAGGGCTCCTGCGGTGCAGGCCCATTGGGACTGACCCTCTTCAGACCCGACCCCGAGGAGACATTTGGATTCAACGTCTTCCTCGTTGGTACTGGGGGGTACCGAGACCGTGCTTCGAGCGAAGGCGTCGGTGCCGCTTGTGGTGCCGGCGTCGGCTGCCACCCAAGTTGTTTCCTCGTTGACGTCGGTGGAGGGAGCTTCATCGCCGTCGGCACGGGAGTCTACTTCTCGACACTGTCATCGAGGACATTGCTCCTCGGCGTCAAGACGGGTCCGGCTTCAGACGGCAGTCAGAGAGATCGTGTCTGATTCCGAGGGAGAGGCCTTGTGGGAGGCAGAGGAAACCCAAGATATTTCTCGGATGAGGAGTCTTGTGGTCTTCCTTCTGATCCTACTCCTTCGCCAGAGAGAAAGCTTTCTCCCCCCGAGAGTTTGTCTTTCTCGTCTTTTGTCCGGGAAATGTCTACGGCCATTCCCTTCCCAGTGGTCACTGAAGATGAACCCAGGGCTGAGATGTTCGAGGTCCTGGACTATCCTTCACCACCTAAGGAGTCATCCACTGTTCCCCTACATAATGTCCTTAAGCAGACGTTGATGGCGAACTGGATGAAACCATTAACTAATCCCACCATCCCTAAAAAAGTTGAGTCCCAGTACCGGATACACGGGGACCCGGAGTTGATGAAGACGCAGTTGCCTCATGACTCTGGGGTTGTGGATTCAGCTCTCAAGAGTGCCAAGAGTTCTAGGGATTATGCCTCGGCGCCCCCGGGGAGGGAGTCTAGAACTCTTTTGGGAGGAAGGCCTATCATTCCGCTATGCTTGTGGTCAAGATCCAGTCCTACCAGCTCTACATGAGCATTCATATGCAGAATAATGTGAAGCAACTGGCAGACTTGGTTGATCAGCTCCCTTCGGAGCAGGCTAAACCTTTTCAGGAGGTGGTCAGGCAGCTGAAGGCGTGTCGTAAATTCCTGTCCAGGGGTGCTTATGACACTTTTGATGTTGCGTCTAGGGCCACTGCTCAAGGTATAGTGATGCGCAGACTCTCATGGCTGCGTGCCTCTGACCTGAAGAATCGAGTCCAGCAGTGGATTGTGAACGCTCCTTGCCGGGGGGATAACATTTTTGGCGAGAAGGTCGAGCAGGTGGTAGAACAGCTCCATCAGCGGGAAATCGCACTCGACAAACTCTCCCACTGGACGCCTTCATCAATCTACCTCTTCAGGTAGACGTTTTTATGGGGGTCAGAGGAATGCTCCCAGAGTTTAAAAAGGGGTTAGACGGTTTCCTAAAGGACAAGTCTATAAACCACTACTAAATGGACTTGGGAAAAATCCACAATTCCAGGAATAACATGTATAGAATGTTTGTTCGTTTGGGAAGCTCGCCAGGTGCCTTTGGCCTGGATTGGCCGCTGTCGTGAACAGGATGCTGGGCTCGATGGACCCTTGGTCTTTTCCCAGTGTGGCATTATTTATGTACGCTTACAATAAGCGCAGGCACAATCCTCCTTCCCGCCAGCCTGCTCAGGCTAAGCCCCAGCACGCTCGTTCACGTCAACAGCGTGCGCCTCAACAGGCCCCTGCAGCTCCCCATCAAAAGCAAGGGACGGGCTTTTGACTGGCTCCAGGCAAGCATAGCCGACTTAAAAGTGTATGTGTCGGAAGATCTACCGGTCGGAGGGAGATTAAAATTTTTTCACCAGCGGTGGCCTCTTATAACCTCCTATCAGTGGGTTCTCCAAATAGTCTGGCTAGGATACTCCCTCAATTTGATGTCCAAACCTCCAAATTGTCCACCGGGAGCTCAGTCCTTCAGCTTCCAGCAGAGGCAGGTACTTGGAGAGGAACTCTCTGCCCTTCTCAGCACCAATTTCGATCAAGATCACTTTAGACTCATAGTGCAATATTTGATTTTGAGTCTGTTAGATTATTATAACATTATCTACTTAGGAGCTCCTAAACAATTGTTAAAGAAACCTCATACTATTCAGAATGTGACTCTATGACATCTATTCTCTGAAAAAAATATGATGGTATTTTCCAATACTATAGAAAACTTCATTGGCTTCCTGTGCCTTCTAGGATCTGGTTGAAATTCTTTTGTTTCATTCATAAAATAGTGTACGGTTCAGCACTATCATATTTCTTGAATCATTTTGTTTTCTTACACAAATCCAGAGATACTAGAACTTAACTTTTTTTTAACTTTTATATCCATACAAAACTTAAAAAAGACTAAGCTACTTGACATTTTGTTTTATCAGGCAGCACATTTGGATAAATATGTCCAAAATTTAATACTGCAGATGACTGATTATAATCGGTTCAGAAATATTTGAAAACCATTCTGTTTAGGAAATTTGTACTGAATTGTAATGATTAATAAGTTGCTGTTTTATAGTTAGGTTTTATTTGTTTTGTATTTCCTGGAAATGACCAGTTTCTTTTATGTAATCTGCATTGAACCGAAAGGTATATGGTGGAATATAAGTTTTATTGTTATGTTACGTTATGTTATGTTAAGTTAAGTTAACAGGGAGCCAATTTGCCCAACCTAAAAATTAATCTTATTATTGTGTATGTTTTATTTGTACCCTGGCTAGAATTTTTAGATAAGCTGGGCTATAAATTTTTTAAAATAATTAAATAAATAAAACTTTTGAAGATTTTGATGTGGCATCCAGGCTTTCTGCCTTGGGTATTGGCATGTGTAGACCAGTGGCATAGCCATGGGGGGGGGGGGGGGTCTTGGGGGGCCTGGACTCCCCCTCCAAGGTCTTCCGGTTTGGCTGGCGAGGGTTTCTAAGCTCCGCCACCGGAATCCTTCCTTCAGCGCTCTTTGCTGCCACTCGCCACTGCCCTGCTTCCTTCTGTGGTGTGCATGCTTGGTTTTACTCTCAAAGGCTCACTCCCTCTACTTGCTCTCCCCAGAAGGCTCTGGCCTCAGGCTCTTGTCCTTGGCAGCAATAGGCCCAGAAGTCCCAACCAGCTCCTCAGTCTAAGCAGGGGATGAACATTTGACTGGGACAACCAGAGCATAGTCAAAATAAAACTACCCACTGTGGACAACCTGCTGGTCAGAAAGAGGATGAACTTTTTCCAAGAAAGGTGGCTCTTTGTAACCCTAGATTGGTGGGTTCCCCAAATAGTCTGGGAGGGTTACACTCTCAACTGGTGTCAACCTCCTTCAAATTGCCCACTGAGACCCCCAAAATTCAGCTCTCAGCATCAGGAAATGCTCACAGAGGAACTCTCTTGTTTTGTAAAGGCCCACATGAAGTCAAACCCATTCCACCATGGGAAGAAGGGAAGGGATTCTATTTCAAGTACTTCCTTGTAACCAAGAAGATGGGAAACTTTTGTCCCATCGTAGACATAAGGACTCTGAACAAATATGTGATCAAAAAAAGTTGAGGATGATTTCCCTAGGCACTCTTCTCCCCATGATTCAGGCAAACAATTGGCTGTGCTCTCTGGACTTAAAGAATGCTTACATCCACACCCAGATACGTCCCAGTCACAGGAGGTGTATCTGATTTCAAGTGAAACACCACTACTTGCATTGCGTTTTGCCATTTGGTCTCGCATCTGCTCCCAGGGTGTTTACAAAATGTCTTGCTGTAGTCATAGATCATCGCTACACAGACTGGGAGTGCGTATGTTTCCCTATGTAGACAATTGACTGGTAAAGAGCACATCAAAGGAAGGTCCTCAAGAATCAATGCATAGAATTATTTGGGTTATCAACTATCCAAAGTCCCATCTACTCCCAGCCTAGCAATTGGAGTTTATAGGAGCCCTGCTAGACGTGGTTCAAGCTCGAGCCTTTCTTCCTCGGGTAAGGGCGGGTGCCAGCAGGTCACAGTTCGGCAGATGTTGAGATTGTTAGGCTGCATGGCCTCCATGGTGCATATCACACCCATTGGCACATCACATCCATTGGCATGCCTCCACTTCCAAGGTGCCCAATAGAATCTGGCTTCTCAGTGGTGTAGGGCATAGGAATTCTGAAGGATATTATCTCAGTCTTCCCAGAGTTGGAACAATCCCTTCTCTGGTGGACAATTTGGAGCAATCCAATTCTGGGACTTCCATTCCAAATTCTTCCTTCCCAGAAAATTCTGACAAAAGATACATCCAACCTGGGATGGGGTGCTCAGGTAGATGGACTTCACTCCTATGGTGACTGGTCCACTCAGGAGACCCAGCTTCATATAATCTTTGGGAGCTGTGGGCAATCTGTAATGCTCTAAAAGCTTTCAGAGATTGACTGTTGAACCAAATTGTTCTACTCCAAACAGACAATCAGGTTTCCATGTACCCTGCCAACAAGCAGGGGGGTATGGAATCATGCTCCTTGTGTCAGAAAGCAATGGCCTCCAGTCATGGCATGGTGATCAGAGCCACATACCTAGCATGTAAAGACAACAGTTCTTTGGACAGGCTGGTTTGGCCAGACATTTCTGCAGAATTTGTTTTTATAGAATCCAACTCCACCCTCCTGGGCTCATTCTTTCTGTTCTAGACTGCACCTTCATAACATGTTTTTTCTGTTTGTTAGAGTTATTCTTTTTGTTGACCTTGCCGTTGCAAGTCCCTGTTAACCGTTTTATGTTGTTTTTGGTGAGCCTGGTAGCTAGGAATTCCCAGATGAGAGGACATACTGTCCTGTTTGTCCTTGGGGAAAGTGAAGTTACTCACATGTAGCAGATGTTTTCCCAGGACATCAGGAAATATGTTCTCACACACCTTCCCATCTCCCCTAGGAGTTGAATTCTGTATCCTTTTTTATGCAACTGTGGGTTCCTTGCAAGTTGGGCCGGTGGGAAGGCACATGTGCATGCAATGTAGGCCTGTCAGAAGCTTCCAGAAAATGAAGGAGTGCTAGGCAGCATCTGTACTGGGGCTCTGCAGATGAGGACTCCCAGGTGAGAACACCTACAAGAGGTGAGCAATTTTGCTTTACAAATACATATCCTTGTTCAATAAAATCTGAAGTTCTGAAAATAGAAGAAAACAAAGTTGCTTAGCTGTTACTGATGATCTCTGTTTCTTTCTTTACAGCAATGTAAAAGTCTTAATTGTGGGTGAAGTCATTGCACAGGACCAGAGCTTTTTTGTGCCAGTATGCACCTGTACAGCGTATTGGCACCTTTTTTCCCTTGTTGGCTCATCCCCTCCAGCTCCTGCCTTTTCCTGATGAGCAGCAGCAGTGGGCAAAGCAAGGAGTAGCAGGCGCAGGGCTGCAGAGCTTGGGCACATGCTGTCGGCTCTGCCTGTCTCTGCCTCGGAACAGGAAATCGACATCAGATGGGCAGGGGTCAGCAGAGCTGACAGCGTGCGTGAACATTGCAGTCCCAGTCTGCTTCTCCTTGCTTTGCCCTGGCTGCTGCTCATTGGGAGAAGCAGCAGCAGACACGGGAGAGAATGGAAGGGGGAGAGAAATGATGGACAGAAGAGGGGGGTAGAAGGATGCTGGATAGAAAGATGGGGAGAGAGAGGGGAGACATTGGATGGAAGAGGGAGAGAAAGAGGGGAGACACTGGCTAGAAGGAGGAAGAGAGAAAGGGGAGATGCTGGATGGAAGTGGGAAGGAGAGTGAAGGGAAATGCTGGATGGAAGTGGGGAGGAGAGAGGGGCAGATAATGGAAGGGGGAGAAGAGAGAGAGGAAATGCTGAATGGAAGTGCGGTGGAGAGAGGGGCAAGTTGTAGGTAGACTCAGTAAAAGAGGGAAATTCAAGAATTAAATGTGGACAGAGGCTGAAAATAAATTGAAGAAAGCTATAAGGAAAAGGAGGAGAGAAAATGACAATTAACAGGAAATCCTGGCAATAGTTAAGAGGAGGAAAAATAGAAACCAGAGAATGGGACCAACACAATTGAGAAAAAATATGTGGCCAGATAGTAAAGGTAGAAAAAAAGAATTTTATTTTTAGTTTAAGATAAAATAGTGTGGTAGTTGTGTTAATTTTTGTTTTATTTCTAGTTGTTAATTTGTAATGTAGTGAATGGTATATGTCAGTTTTTGAAATTTACATCTGCTATCTTTATAGCAATTCAAGGGGAAAATATTTTTGTTTTAGTGTTCAAAATATGTTTATTAAGATATAACATCAAAATACAAATGTGATAAGGTGGCATAAAAAAGGTAAAAGTGTACCATAACAGTTATAACATGAATTCTCCGAGGACAAGCAGGCTCCATATTCTTACGTGTGGATCGTCATCTGCGACGGCCCAGGAGACCGGAACTTTTCTTTAGAAAAAACTAGAAGTTTGTAGAGTGCTCGCCCGTGCGGGCCCGAGCACACCGCGCATGTGTGAGCCGCTTCCCGCCCGCGACGTGAGCATGACTGAACTAGTTTCTTTTTTTCCGCGATTGAGGAGAGTTGTTTTTTCAGACTGCTCTCCTTCGTTTTCGCTCAGGAGACTGTGATTTTTTGCGTTTTACGCACCCTTTTCTTCTTTTTTCTTCTCCTTCAAAATAAAAAAAAAAAGTTGTTCTGTTATTTTTTTAGTTTTTCTGCCCGGTTGGAAGTTTCCTTTCTTTTTCTGTTGCGGCCGCTCTCAGGACGCTCGGTCGCGTTTTTTCCCTTTTTTCCTGTGCCTTTTCCTTTGGCACAATCGAGCCATTTAATTTCGCGGATGCTATTTTTCCGTCCATGGCATCGAGGACTCCCAGCGGCTTCAAGCGCTGTACTCACAGCAACCTGACCATCTCGAGTACCGACCCCCATGCATGGTGCCTTCAGTGTCTTGGGCCCGATCATCTTCCGGGTGCTTATAAGCTGTGCAAGTTGATGAAAAAGAGGACCCAGGTAGCTCGAGAGGCTCAGCGTGAGCGGCTTTTTCCAGATCGGTCCGGTCCTTCGACGTCGGCATCAACATCGGTACTGAGGTCGGCGGCGTCGACGTCGAGGGAAGCAGCACTGAGAGTCCAAGTAATGGCTGCTGAAAGACCACTTCGAGCTGGGAGCAGCGAGGCATCGAGCGGCTCTCCACCTGTCTTGAAGCCTACTGCTATGCAGGCCCCCCAGGACCGACCTTCGTCGGACCAGGCCCCAAGGAGGCGTGAGGATTCCACGTCCTCCTCATCGGTACCGAGGAGTGTCAATGATGGGCGTCGGGTGAAGGCTAAGTAGCATCACCATCGATCTCCTTCCAGACACAGTACCGAGCGCTCCAGGGAGCCGAGGGAGTCGGCACCCGAGAAGCGTCGGGCTGGGAGGACCGCTCACCCTCCATTCAGGAGTTGCCGATGCATCGGTATTCCGGCAGCCTGGTACCGGTTCTCGACCCCCCTCAGATTCTGGCACCGAATCCTGCACCGGCCCCACAGCCTTTTTCGATGGTAGGTCTCGATGAGCGTCTCCGGGCCATTCTTCTAGAAATTCTGGAAGGGCTGCTCCGTCCATCTGCTTCGATACCGGGGGTGCTTGCGCCTCCCGTACCTACTGCTGAGACGGCGTCTGGCCTATCTCCTGTGAGGACGTCCCCGCCCTCAGTACCGCTTGCGGTACCAGAGCCGGTTACCACTCGGGTTGACTCCCCCTCGACGTCGGTGGAGGAAGCTTCACCGGAGTCCAGGCAGGGGTCGACTTCTCGACATCCCCCACGAGGACGTTGATCCTCGGTCGATACCGAAGAGGAGCACTCATGGGGAGAGGAGGAAGACCCCAGGTATTTTTTGGAAGAAGACTCCCAGGGGCTTCCTTCTGATCCTACTCCCCCTATTGAAGTTAGACAATCTCCACCTGAGAGTCTTACTTTTTCATCTTTTGTGCGGGAAATGTCTAAGGACATTCCATTTCCCATGGAGGCTGTGGATGAGCCCAGGGCTGAGATGTTCGAGGTCCTGGATTATCCTTCTCTGCCTGCAGAGGTTGCAATGGCCCCCCTGCACAATACACTCAGGGAAGTGATGTTGCGGAATTGGTCTTGCCCTCTCTCTAAGTCAGTTGTCAACAAGAAGTCCGAGTCCCAATACAGAGACCATGGAGAGCCTGTGATGGTGAAGGCCCAACTTCCTCACGATTCCATGGTGGTGGACTCTGCTCTCAGAAGAGCCAAGAGTACTAGAGATTATGCCTCGGCGCCCCCCGGGCAGAGAGTCTAGGACCTTGGATTCTTTTGGGAGGTGTACATATCAGGCTGGAATGCTCACCGCCAAGATCCAAGCATACCAGCTGTACACCAGCATTCACTTACGGAACTCTGTTAAGCAACTGTCCAGTTTAGTGGAAGCTCTTCCTCCGGAGCTTGCTGAACCTTTTCACCAGGTGGTCAGGCAGCAGAAGGCGTGTCGCAAATTCCTGGCCAGGGGGCCTATGACACTTTTGATGCCGCATCCCGAGTAGCTTCTCAGGGTATCGTTATGCGCAGACTCTCATGGCTGCGTGTCTCGGACCTGGATCAGAAGACCCAGCAGCGAATGGCGGATGTTCCTTGCTGGGGGATAACCTTTTTGGAAAGAAGGTTGACGATATGGTCGATACCCTCAAGAAGCATCATGATGCTATGGATTCTCTCTCCCGCTGGACGCCTTCTGCTACTACCTCCTCTTCTAGGAGGTTTTTTGGAGGGAGGAGGAATGCTCCCTAGTCCTATAATAGGCGTAGGTACACTCCTACCTCTCGACAGCCTGTTCAAGCTCGCTCCCAGCAGGCTCGCTCTCGTCAGCTCCCCAGCAAAAGCAAGGGACGGGCTTTTGACTGGCTCTGGAGCAGCATAGCCGAGGTAACAGTGTCCGTGCCGGACGATCTGCCTGTTAGGGGGAGGTTGATATTTTTTCACCAAAGGTGGCCTCTTATAACCCCGACAGGTGGGTTCTTCAAATAGTCTGGTTAGGATACGCTCTCAATCTGGAATCAAAACCTCCAAATTGCCCACCGGGAGCTCAATTCTTCAGCTCCCAGCACAAGCAGGTACTTGCAGAGGAACTCTCCACACTTCTAAAGGCCAATGTAGTCGAACCCGTTCCACCAGGCTGGTATTCTATTCCAGGTACTTCCTTGTGCAAAAGAAAACAAGGGGGATGCGTCCGATCCTAGACCTAAGAGCCCTGAACAAATTCCTAGTCCGAGAAAAGTTCAGGATGGTTTCCCTGGGCACCCTTCTTCCCATGATTCAGGAAAACGATTGGCTATGCTCTCTGGACTTAAAGGATGCCTATACTCACATCTCGGTGCTTCCAGCTCACAAGCAGTACCTTCATTTTTGTCTGGGAACTCAGCATTTTCAGTACTGCGTGCTGCCCTTTGGTCTAGCATCTGCGCCCAGGGTCTTTACAAAGTGCTTGACAGTTGTCGCAGCATCGCTACGCAGACTGGGAGTGCATGTGTTTCCTTATCTCGACGATTGGCTGGTAAAGAACACCATGGAGGCAGGAGTTCTACGATCCATGCAGATGACTATTCAACTGCTCGACCTGCTGGGGTTTGTAATAAATTATCCGAAGTCCCACCTGGTTCCAGTAGAGAAATTGGAATTCATAGGAGCTCTGTAGAACACACGGACGTCTCGAGCTTATCTCCCCCAGGCAAGGGTGGACAATCTTCTGGCCTTAGTGTCCTCGGCTCGAACGTCTCAACAGATCACAGCTCTGCAAATGTTGAGACTTCTCGGCCACATGGCCTCCCCAGTTCATGTGACTCCCATGGCACGCCTACATATGAGATAAGCTCAATGGACCTTAGCTTCCGAGTGGTGCCAGGCCACAGGGGGTCTAGAGGATGTAATCCAACTGTCTACCGAGTTTTGCAGATCCCGGAGCGGCAGTGGCAGGCAAAATCACCTCCAAGCCAGAGACAAGGCAACACAGGACTGGAACCCTAGACTGGAGTTGCAGCAGAGGCAAACAAGCTGGAACAGGTAGAGCAGAAACAGCTAGACTTTACCTGCGCTTGATCGCCGTTCCCTGGGAGTTGAGTCCCCAGGTGCTGGTGGCCGGCAGGACTTTCAGGAAAGGGCAGGAACTGGATACCAACAGGAAACCCACGGGATCTAGAATACCCAAGGGAGGCTAGGCAGAATACTAGACTAGGACCCTCAAACAAATACCACACTAGGTAGAAGCAGACAGGGTTGGAATCAAGGGTGCAGGGCTATGGCTGGAGCTCCAGTAGCGGAGAAGTACAGGCAGAGACCAGGACTATGGCTGAAGCTCCAGCAGCTAGAAATACAGGCAGAGGACAGGACTATGGCTGAAGCTCCAGCAGCTAGAAATACAGGCAGGGAGCAGGGCTATGGCTGGAGCTCCAGTAGCTGAGAAATACAGGCAGAGGACAGGACTATGGCTGAAGCTCCAGCAGCTAGAAATACAGGCAGAGAGCAGGGCTATGGCTGGAGCTCCAGTAGCTGAGAAATACAGGCAGGGAGCAGAGCAATACTGAAAGCTGCCAAGCAGCCACTAAGAAAGAAACCCAAGCCAGGAATACAGACCAGAGGCAAGACTAGGAAATAAGCAATAGAACCAAAACTAGCTACACACAGACTAACTAGAATTAAGCTACACACAAGTTAACTAGAATAAGCTACACACATGCTAACTAGAATTCAAGCAAGAAACTCAGACTAGAACTGGACTAGGCAGAAGTGCACAGCGCACCCCAACATACCAGGGACCTTAGACGATGCAAAGGCAAACACAGCAGTTTCTAGGTAATTAATAAAGCCCATCTGCAGCTGAGACTCACTGCAGCAATCACAAGGCAGCTACGGGTGCTGTTCAGGCACAAACAAGAAAGACAAGTCTGGCAGCCTGGAAGATCCGGACCGGGCTGAAGTCTGGAACGCGTAGGGACAGCAAGACAGTCCATGGCAGCCACCGGTTCTGGCCACCAGAGGGAGAGAGGAGCACAAACCAAGAAGCAGGCAGAAAGCATACTGAAGCATAGAGAGGCTCAACATACATAGGTACAGCACAGAGGAGCAATCAGAGCCATGCTGGAAGCAGCCAGCACACAGAGACAGAGCAAACTTAGAAAGAACAGACATAAGCCAGCTTAGAAGCTGACTGCCAGAAATAAGGTAAGCCTGAGAGGGGTCACAACCACAGACGTGACAATGGGTTGACTTTAGAAGGCCATGTCACGGCTCATAATGTTAGAGCCATGGCTGCGTCAGTAGCTCATTTAAAGTCAGCCTCCATTGAAGAAATTTGCAAGGCTGCAACATGGTCATCTGTCCACACATTCACATCTCACTACTGCCTTCAGCAGGATACCCGACGCGACAGTCGGTTTGGGCAGTCGGTGTTCCAGAATCTGTTTGGGGTTTAGAATGCAACTCTACCCTTCTAGGCCCATTTCTGTTCTGTTCCAGACTTCACTCTTACTTAGTTGTGTTTGTTTTCATGTCAATCTCAGTTTTGTCCTCACCGTTGTGAGGCCCAATTGACCAATGTTCATTGTTTTGAGTGAGCCTGGGTGCTAGGGATACCCCACACATAAGAATATGGAGCCTGCTTGTCCTCAGAGAAAATGAAGGTACAAACCTGTAGCAGTTTTCTCCGAGGACAGCAGGCTCCATATTCTTACAACCCTCCCTCCTCCCCATTGGAGTTGTCTGCTTTTATCTTCTTTGCTTTCTCTATAACTAGTTCAGTCACGCTTGCGTCGTGGGCGGGAAGAGGCTCGCGCATGCGCGGTGCGCTCGGGCCCACGCGGGTGAGCACTGTACAAACTTCTAGTTTTTTCTAAAGAAAAGTTCTTGTCTCCTGGGCCGTCGCGGACAACGACCTACACGTAAGAATATGGAGCCTGCTGTCCTTGGAGAATACCTGCTACAGGTATGAATCTTCATTATATGCAAAAGAAAAGGCATGGATATCAATATTCAATTAACATATGATCCATAGATATCAAAGGGGCTGCATAATTGTGTTACAAACTGCACTAAAGCCTACTATAATAATTTCCAGTTTAGTTAAGATTTTTTGTGTGCTAAGATTGCTTCTCATGTAGCAAGACTTTTAGCCACAAAAAATCCATTCCAATTGGGCCATATTAATGAGCTGCAATTATTTCCATTGCAACAAACGACATTAAAAATGCAAATTTTTACTTCCTAAATAGCACTAGATTTTTACTTCGTTTCTGGAGTGAAGTAAAGTTTTAACTTCATTGAATCCGAGAGATGTCAATAGGCAGTTAAAAAAAATGGCCACCAAAAACTGTAGAATTCCAAGCTGGGAAGCCCAGGAGATGGAATTCCCAATTTAGGACCCCTAAGCAAAAGTGATTTGAGAGCAGAGCTCCCAACCCCACATCATCCAGTTAGCCACATACCCCTTCATCTACTTATCCTACAGGCCCCCCCGGTAGTCCCCACATACATACCTCATCTGAGGAATGCATCCGCCTCTTCCTTTAGTGTCTACTTCTGCTGGTCATCATTTTTAAAATGCTAGGGGTTCAGAAGAAGTCATGAAGATTTTTAATGATGTCTTCTTAAAATGGCCTGTTAGAATCTTGTGCCATGGAAATGATTATTTTTATGATTATTATGTGAGAGGTATGCTATTAGTCATCAATACAGCCTACAAATAGTTGCTAAGAAAACTAAAAACATTAATCAGTAAGTCAAAACAAAGAACTTGGTTTGCTCGGTACCAAGCATGGGACATTAACAAGTCAATATTCAATAACACTTATGTAGTTGGCGGTGGAACCTGGCCAAAGAAATACTTTTTTCAAAAAGAATTCTTGGGTGCTGAATGGATAATTTTGGATTTATAAATAGTTGTACAGCCAAAGTTAAATATATAAAAATGGGTGGGATTTGGGGCATACCAGTGCAACACCACTTAAATGTAAAGTTTGCATGTCTAAGTGGCAATAACCGGCTGATAAACCTCTAAATAAAATGTTCAGGTGGGTTGCATGACTTTGCATTTATTTTTCTCCCAGTTATTACTTATGGCTCCACTACACTTTTTCTTCTTGGTACTGTCCCTTCCTAATTTGTTTCTCCAGCTTAAACCACTGTACACTGCAGGAACACATTGTCCACCCTCTGTATTCATCATCTCACCATCTCTTTTTTCCTCTTCCTTTTTCTCAGATCTCAACCTTCAACATTTCCTTCCTTCCATTCATCCATCTCCTTTCTATCTGAGTACATCTCGCCTTCGTCGCTGTCGTCATACCTCTCCTACTCTTCTCCGTACTCTCTTGCTCCTTCTCCTGCTCTGCTGGGGACGTTAATCCCAATCCTGGTCCTCCACATCAGCTCGCATCCTATTTGTGCAGGTCACACTGTGATATCTCCAATCTAATTTCTGTTCCTCTCCTCCCCCCTCTTTCCCTGCCTTTCTCTTGTGCTCTGTGGAATGCCCGCTCTGTCTGTAACAAACTTTCCTACATCCATGACCTCTTTATCTCTCGTACTCTCCATCTGCTTGCCCTAACTGAAACTTGGCTTTACCTTGAAGATTCTGCTTCAGTCACGGCCCTATGCCATGGAGGTTATCTTTTCTCCCATATTCCTCGCCCGGTTGGCTGCAGAGGTGGTGTCGGGCTACTACTTTCACCCTCTTGTAGATTTCAACCTCTTCTTCTACCTCAGTCTCACTGTTTTTCCTCCTTCGAAGTCCACTCCATCCATCTATTTGCTCCTCTGCCTCTCCGATTAGCAGTCATTTATTGACCCCCTGATAAGTCCCTGTCTTCCTTTCTCACTGACTTTGATGCTTGGCTTTCCTTCTTTCTTGAACCTTCATCTCCTTCCCTCATTCTTGGGGATTTTAACATTCATGCTAATGATCCCTCCGACTCTTATGCTTTGCAGTTTCTTGCTTTAACATCCTCTTTCAATCTTCAACTGTGCTCCACTGCTCCCACTCACCAGAATGGCCACTGTCTTGATTTTATCCTCTTCTCAAACTGCTCACTCTCTAGTTTCTGTGCCTCAACTCTTCCCCTCTCTGACCATCATCTAATAACTTTCACACTTAAACACCCTGCTCCCCAGTCCCGTCCAATCTTAACCAATATATTTAGGAATCTTCAGGCTATTGACCCTTCTACTCTGTCCACCAATGTTTCAAATCTCTTCTCTACCACTATGTTATCAGCTGTCTCTTCCTATAATACCATTCTGTCCTCTGCTCTGGATACTCATGGTCCTCCCATTCTGTAAAACGTACCAAACCCCAGCCTTGGCTGACCTCTAGAATCCGCTACCTATGTTCCTGTGCCCGCACTGCCGAACGCCTTTGGCTGAAATCCCATGCCCATGCTGACTTCATAAATTTCAAATTCTTGATGACCTCCTTCCAGTCTGCTCTTTTACTTGCCAAACAGGACTATTATATCCAGTTGACAAATTCTCTTGGCTCAAACCCTCGACGTCTCTTTGCCACACTGAACTCTCTCCTCAAAGTGCCTTCACCTCCAACCCCCCCTTCACTTTCCCCCCTTCACTTTCCCCCCAGACTATGGCTGACTTCTTTCATAATAAGGTTCACAAGATTAAACTTGAATTCTTAACCAGGTCACCTCCACCTCTCCTTCCCTTAGTCCATTCTCTCAACCCTCCAATCCCTGCCTCCTTTTCTGAAATCACTGAAGAGGAAACTACACATCTTATTTCCTCCTCGAAACTAAGTACCTGTTTCTCTGATCCTATTCCCACCCATCTACTTAACACTATCTCTCCTACTGTCATCCCTTTTATCTGTCATATCCTCAATTTTTCTCTGTCCACTGCGACTGTTCCTGATGCCTTCAAACATGCAGTAGTCACATCACTCCTTAAAAAACCTTCATTGGATCCTACCTGTCCTTCCAACTATCGCCTCCATCTCCCTCCTCCCTTTCCTATCCAAGATACTTGAATGTGCTGTTCACCGCCGTTGCTTTGACTTTCTTTCATCTCAAGCTATTCTTGATCCACTTCAATCTGGCTTTCACCCCCTTCATTCAACTGAAACAGCACTTGCTAAAGTCTCCAGTGATCTGTTCCTGACCAGATCCAAAGGTCTCTATTCTATCCTCATCCTTCTCGATCTATCTGCTGCTTTTGACACTGTTGATCACAGCCTACTCCTTGATACGCTGTTCTCACTTGGATTTCAGGGCTCTGTTCTGTCCTGGTTTTCTTCTTATTTCTCCCAACGTACCTTTAGTGTATACTCTAGTGGATCCTCCTCTACTTCTATCCCACTGTCAGTTTATTTATTTATTTATTTATTTATTTATTGCATTTGTATCCCACGTTTTCCCACCTCTTTGCAGGCTCAATGTGGCTTACAATACATCATGGATAGTGGAAGTAAGAAGAGAATAGATATTTGGTATTACAGAAGGATTTTGGGTTGAATGGTAATAGAATACATGAAAGTAATATAACGAAAGGCATTATAAAACATTTCTGGATAAATGTGGGGAGTATATGTGTACCTCAGGGATCTATCCTGGGACCTCTTCTTTTCTCCATCTATACTTCTTCCCTTGGTACTCTGATCTCATCCCATGGCTTTCAGTATCATCTTTACGCTGATGACTCCCAGATCTACCTCTCCACACCAGAAATCTCAGCCGAAATCCAGGCCAAAGTATCAGCCTGCCTGTCTGACATTGCTGCCTGGATGTCTCAGCGCCATCTGAAACTAAACATGACCAAGACTGAGCTTCTTATCTTTCCCCCTAAACCAACCTCTCCTCCTCCCCCTCCCCCATTCTCTATTTCTGTGGATAACACTCTCATCCTTCCTGTCTCATCAGCTCGTAACCTTGGGGTCATCTTCGACTCCTCTCTCTCCTTCTCTGCACATATTCAACAGACTGCTAAAACCTGTCATTTCTTTCTCTATAATATCACCAAAATTTGCCCTTTCCTTTCTGAGCACACTACCAGAACCCTCATCCACATTCTTATCACCTCTCGCTTAGACTATTGCAACTTGCTTCTCACAGGTCTCCCACTTAGCCATCTCTCTCTTCAATCTGTTCAAAATTCTGCTGCATGACTAATATTCCACCAGTGTAGTTATGCTCATATTAGCCCTCTCCTAAGTCACTTCATTGGCTTCCTATCCGTTTCCGCATACAATTCCAACTCCTCATTGACCTATAAGTGCATTCACTCTGCAGCTCCTCAGTACCTCTCCACTCTTATCTCTCCCTACATTCCTCCCCAGGAACTCCATTCACTGGGTAAGTCTTTCTTATCTGCACCCTTTTCCACCACTGCTAACTCCAGACTCCATTCCTTTTATCTTGCTGCACCATATGCCTGGAATAGACTTCCTGAGCCAGTACGTCAAGCTCCATCTCTGGCCATCTTCAAATCTAAGCTAAAAGCCCACCTTTTTGATGCTTCTTTTAACTCCTAACCCTTATTCACTTGTTCAGAACCCTTATTTTATCGTCCACACTTTAATATTCCCTTATCTCTTGTTTGTCCTAATTAGATTGTAAGCTCTGTCGAGCAGGGACTTTCTCTTCATGTTCAAGTGTACATCGCTGCGTACGTCTAGTAGCGCTTTAGAAATTATAAGTAGTAGTAATGTGAAATCTCTAATTTGATTTTTCAACTTATACATGGATATTCATTGGTGCTACGTAAATGGATAATGTTGCTGACTATACAGATGATTTTGAATCTAAGTTAGACATTTCAAATTATATGTGTGGCTGAACATTGACTTCTAAGTATGTAAGTGAATGTGTGTGCTAATTGCTTATTTGAATCGGAGATGAATTTGCTGTATTTTAGTGTTTCATCTAAAAGCAAACCTCATTGCATCCCTAGGGTTTATGTTTTCATATATTTGCTGTGCTCATTTTTGTCTGTAGGACCTTGCACATTTCATGATGTGGCTTCTATGAACCCAATGCAGAACACGAAATAAACAGTGGTTGACATTAGAAACCATTATAATGGTTATGTTAATAATCTTCAGTGTTTTATATAAAAATTAAATTAGCTGTAGTAATGTCTCTCTTTTCCCCCTTAGAAAGTGACCCAATCGAAGAATCTACCCAACTCCACACTGTTAGGGAATGGATAGTCATTGGGTTCTGTACCCTGTTTCCTGTCATTCTCCTAATTGCCATGCTCATTATGAATCAAAGAGTGATCAGTAAATGTTTCAGAAGGAATGAGTCGCATGCAAATAAGTAAATGCAAGTCTTCTTCACTAATTCAAACAGATGTTTTCTTTTTCCACTATGAGAAACAGAAATAGAACTATGCTGTAATAATTACTAAATTCAAAGAAAAACTAGCCCTGTTTTGTAAGCAGACTGCAAGCCCCATTTTGCATAGGACATCTGGGTCAGGAAAGGGACACCCAAATAGCAACTTCACAATTTCCTATATATTTTATTAAAAAAAAAAAAAGAGAATCATTGAACATGGAGTCTTTTGTAAAATATATCAGGAGCACACATGCATTTACTGGCACATACATTGGGAACATCTATTTTCCAAAAACAATTGTGCTAAAAATGGTCAGCTGCACTCAGGGTGTTGCATAAAGAAGCGGCGATACTTACATGTGTAAGTTCTGATGTTGTAAATTACATACAAAATTACACATACAAAAGGACCCCAATAAGGAATTGAGTTCTAAAACTTTTGGCTTTTTGATGCAGTTTTTAAGGGCAGAGCTATAAGCACAATTGACTTTTAATTTGCTCTTTAAACCCCAAGACCAAATGAACAATTAGATCACATGTATGCATGATTTGGAGGAGATGTAAATGCTGATGGGGAAATTTATTAGAAACATGTATTCCCCTTGTAAAATGGGAAGTACATATATATTTCAAAAGTCTGTCCAATATGCCTACACCAGTTTTAGCTCCGCCCCTCCCCCCTCCCCAATAATTTTGCTTTTACTAACAGAGCTCTGGCTGGCCAATTTCATGGCTGATCTTTAAGGCAGCAGGAGCAGCCCCATGATCAACAATGAACTGCGTGAGCCACAAGCAGTCAGTGCACTTTTGCAAGTGTAGTACAACTTGACCCGTTGTATGCTGTTCCTACCAGCTGCCATTACCACAAGAGCATGGCTGTGTTAGTGTCTGCCCCTGCTCATGTATACTGGTTCCTGCTCCTCCACTACTGCTTCTCTTGCCAGCTGCCACATAAATAATCACAACAGCATGTTTGTGTCAGGGCTTGCCTAGTACTCCAAGTTACATTGTCTGCCATGGTAAGTTATAGCTGCTGCACATTATCCAGGGGAGGTAGAGGGAGGGAAACCAGTAAAGGTTGTAGCACCAGCCAGAGCAAGTAGCTCCCTTAGTTGGACCTGTATGCCTAGTGCCCACTCATTTTAACACTGAGACTTCCCAAAAAATCAAGTCTGGCTATACCACTGGTCTACAGCTTGTGGAGCAGTGGAGGAGTGGCCTAATGGTTAATACAGTAGTCTGAGATCCAGGGGAACTAGGTTTGATTCCCATTGCAGCTCCTTGTGACCCTTGGCAAGTTGCTTAACCCTCCATTGCCCCAGGGACCAAATAAGTACCTACAAATATGTAAGCTGCTTTGATTGTAACTACAGAAAGGCAGTATATAAAATTACCCCCTCCTCTTTGAAATCTGTACATCTTAGACATATGTAAATAGCAACTTTTCTAAAATCTTTACTTACATGGGTATACTTATTTACATGTATAAAACTACTTTTTACATGTTGAATGCCATTAGGCTAGATTCTATATATGACGCCTGAAAATTCTGCGCAGAAAAAAATACACCTAGGCGTATTCTCTATAGAATGCCTACATTTTATAGAATAGGCTTAAATTTCCACGTGGTGTATAGAATTATGCCAAGTGCCTCTCCACGTGACCAAATTTAGTCGAGGCCATTTATGCCATGTTTTACTTGGCATAAATCCCGACATCTAAATTAGGTGCAGAGTGGGTGTATTCTATAACACACATAAATTTTAGAAATGCCTTTAGCCATGCCACATTTTCAACTATGAGACTTAGAATTTATATGCACTACATTGCAGAATACACCTAGCGAGTTGTGAGCATAAATTTAATTAATTACAATTAGTGCTGATAATTGCTTGTTAACATCCAATTAACAGCACTAATTAGCTAGTTAAACAATTAAGTGCATTGTTTTAGAATACTCTTCAATTTCCACATGGAAATTAAGGTGCGATATATAGAATCCCGGGATTAATCCTTCCATGTACCATAATACATACCATAAGTACCATATTACACTAGCTTTTTTCTAAATACTGTTTATGTTAACAATTAATGATAATACCAAAGTAATATAGTTTGTTCAATAATAAAGCTATTCCACATCCAATGTTCTTGTACATAAAATATTAATTAACCGAAACCTCAAATCTCCCTATAAGGGAATTTGCAATAAAGTACCACCCTTTATCACTTTGGAAGTCAATTCTTCTCATTGGTTCCTTGGAGAAAAAAAAAAGAATCAGTGTAAAAAAAACTCCAAACATATTGGAGAAAAATGACAGGTTCCAAAAAATCCTCCTTCCATATAAACAAGATACTTTGAATGTGAATGCTTTGTGCTTTGGGAACTTAAAAATTGGGGTTTAAAGGAGGAACTGTAGGTTAGTGATAGGCAGAATAAAAAATATAAAAAAGCAAATTTTATCAACTAATCTCCATAGTCCTTTCCCCTTAGTTTTAAAATTTGAACTTTGTACCACAGCATTAACAGATAGCCTCTAGCAGGCACTGCAGGATCTAGTTTAGTGTTAAGGAGGGAATAAAAAGAGAGAGAGAGAGAAAGAAAAGCAAGCATTATTAACTAGTTGCCTTACCAGCTTATTTTCGAAAGAGAAAGACGCCCATATTTGACCCAAATAGGGAGATGGGCGTCTCTCTCCTGTGGGCGCCCAAATCGGTATAATCGAAAGCCGATTTTGGGCGTCTTCAACTGCAATCTGTCGCGGAAATGGGCAAAGTTGATGGGGGCGTGTCGGAGGCGTGGTGAAGGTGGGACTGGGGCGTGTTTATCTGCCGAGGAGAGATGGGCGCCCTCGTCCGATAATCGAAAAAAGAAAGGCGTTTTTAGCGCGAATTTGGGTCACTTTTTTTGGACCCTTTTTTTCACGAACAAATCCCAAAAAAGTGCCCTAAATGACCAGATGACCACCGGAGGGAATCTAGGATGACCACCCCTGACTCCCCCAGTGGTCACTAACCCCCTCCCACCAAAAAAAAAAACAACTTTAACAACTTTTTTTTCCAGCCTGTATGCCAGCCTCAAATGCCATACCCAGCTCCATCATAGCAGTATGCAGGTCCCTGGAGCAGTTGTTAGTGGGTGCAGTGGACGTCAGCCAGGTGGACCCAGGCCCATCCCCCCTACCTGTTACACTTGTGGTGGTAAATGGGAGCCCTGCAAACCACCCCCAAAACCCACTGTACCCACATCTAGGTGCCCCCTTTAGCCATAAGTGCTATGGTACTGGTGTAGAATTGTGGGGAGTGGGTTTTGGTGGGATTTGGGGGGCTCAGCACCCATGGGAAGGGAGCTATGGACTTGGGAGGTATTTTACTTTTTTTTTTAATTGTTACAAGTGCCCCCTTGGGTGCCCGGTTGGTGTCCTGGCATGTGAAGGGGACCAGTGCACTACAAATCCTGGCCCCTCCCACGACAAAATGCCTTGGATTTGTTCGTTTTTGAGCTGGGCGCCTTCGGTTTCCATTATCGCTGAAAAACAAAACCACCCAGCTCAAATTCGCACAAATCCGATGCATTTGCCCAGCACAAACCGTATTATTGAAAAAAAAGATGGGCGCCCATTTTTTTCAAAAATACGGTCTGCCTCGCACCTTCACGTAACCGTTCTCGGAGATAGACGCCCATGGAGATGGGTGTTCAAGTTCGATTATGCCCCTCCACGTGTACTTCATTTTCCAAAATTTTTAAACTGAAATTTTCTCTAGAAATAGGTATTTTTCCTATAGTTTTAAACTGAAACCTTTTACTAGAGGTAGAAACTTAACAGCCAAAAACTCTTGTTCTAAAAGACAGTTATTTTATGTTCTTTGGTTGCTGGAGAGGTAGCATGTCCAGTGACCTCAATTAGGTGTTAATTAAGGTGTGGGGAAGTAGAATATTTGCATAGCTTGCTGAGCTAGCTTGAAAGAGCCTGTTTAAAAAAGGCCCCTTAGATTCAAAACTATATAAAGAGGAAAGGTCCCACTGAACTTTCTTTCTGAGAAGTTCTGAGAGAAGAGGACATTTCTCTGGTAAATGAACACTATTTTGCTTTGTGCTTTCGGAACTTGAAGATTGGGGTTTAAAGGAGGAACTGTAGGTTAGTGATAGGCAGAATGAAAATATAAAAAAGCTAATTTTATCAACTAATCTCCATAGTCTTTCCCCCTTAGTTTTAAGACTTGAACTTTGTACCACAGCATTAACAGATAGCCTCTAGCAGGCACTGCAGGATCTAGTTTAGTCATCCCATCCACCCTCCCCAACACCCACCCACCCCTACCACAACTCTTCATTTATAGTCAGTTATTGTAATTAGGATAACAAGCAAGGAGTGCTCTTACAGAGTTGTACATAAATTTCATTACCATCTAAGAAGGAAGCACTAAATAAATCACAAAATATACCATATAAACTAAAAGACATTTTTATATTAGGCTAATTTCCTTAAAACTGCAGGAAGTTTTAAATTATTTTTAAAGTATTTTTGCTAAGATGGAGTCAGCAGTCCAGCAGTGAGAGATGTGCTATCCAGTCTTTTGCACTGAGTGTCACATGTATGATTATCTCCCAGTTGGTGAGCGGTCATATGTGTGTGCCCAATGCAAAGAGCTCCTAGCTCTCAGAGAATGTGTCTGTTCTTTTGAGGCTAGAGTAGCAGACTTGGTGGAGCTGAGGGAGACAAAGAGGTACATAGAAGAGACCTACAGGGATGTTGTAGAGAAGTCCCACCCCCAGTCTGGTAGCCCCTGTGCTACCTTGGAAGAGGGAGGTCTCCTAGAAGGAAATCATCACCCTGGTGAACTAGAAATTACTCCTGTAGCCAGGACCTGCCAACCAGGGGATGTAATATCCTCTTACACTGAGGATTGCTGCCCAGGAGGGAAGGGTTAGGACAGCTGTTGTAGTTGGTGATTCGATCATTAGGCATATAGATGGCTGGTGGTTGTGAGGATCACCTGGTGACTTGCCTGCCTGGTGCAAAGGTGGCGGACTTCACGCGTCACCTAGATAGGATTTTAGATAGTGTTGGGGAGGAGCCGGCTGTCTTGGTACATATGGGTACCAATGACATAGGAAAATGTGGGAGAGAGGTTCTGGAAGCCAAATTTAGGCTCTTAGGTAGAAAGCTTAAATCCAGAACCTCTAGGGTAGCATTTTCTGAAGTGCTACCCATTCCATGCGCAGGGCCCAATAGACAGGCAGAGCTCCGGAGTCCCAATGCATGGATGAGATGATGGTGAAGGGAGGAGGGTTTTTAGATCTGTTAGGAGCTGGGCAACATTCTGGTGAAGGGGGAGCCTATTCCCAAAGGATGGGATCCACCTTAACCAGGGTGGGACTGGGCTGCTGGCATCTGCATTTAAAAGGGAGATGAGCAGGTTTTAAAGTAGAAACTGGGGGAAGGCCGACAGTCGCTCAAAAGCACATGGTTCGGGATAAGGTATCTTTCGAAGATATCACCAAAACAGGGAAGATAGGGTATCCTGATAGTGAGGTTGCAAAAGAGACCATTGTAGATCAGGTGTCCTTAAATAAAAATAAAAATCAGACAAAAGATTGCAAATTAATACTGTCAAGTACTAAACAACAAACATAGTTTGAAATGTCTATATGTGAATGCCAGGAGCCTAAGAAATAAGATGGGACAGTTAGAAAATATTGCACTAAAGGAAAAATTAGATATAATGGGCATCTCTGAGACCTGGTGGAAGGAGAATAACCAGTGGGACACCGACAAACCGGGGTACAAATTATATTGTAGTGATAGGGTGGATCGAATTGGTGGAGGGGTAGCATTGTATATTAAGGAAAGCCTTGAATCAAATAGATTGAAATTCTGCAGGAAGCAAAACACATCTTGGAATCACTATGGATTGAAATTCCATGTGTAAAGGGGAAAAGGATAGTGATAGGAGTGTACTACCCTCTGCCTGGCCAGGATGAACAGATGGATGCAGAAATGTTAAAGGAAATTAGGGACGCAAACAAACTGGGCAGCACAATAATAATTGGTGATTTCAATTATCCCGATATTGACTGGGTAAATGTAACATCAGAGCATGCAAGAGAGGTAAAATTCCTTGATGAAACCAAGGACTGCTTTATGGAGCAGCTGGTACAGGAGCTGACGAGAGAAGGAAAAATTCTAGACCTAGTCCTTAGTGGAGTGCATGATCTGGTGCGGGAGGTAATGGTACTACAACCACCTGATAACAGTGATCATAATATGATCAGATTTGTTATTAGCTTTGAAGTAAATATACATAGGAAATCAAATACGTTAGCATAAAAAACCAGAAGTTGTATGCATAAGTGCTAACATATGCATAATAGTGGGAAATATGGTGTTCCCTTTACACAGCCCAATCCTTGGGCTAATAAGCCTAGATGTAGCCCCTCTTGAAACTTTTTCAGATCTGCGGTTAGTTACACAAATATGTCCATCCGTTTAAATATATTACATTAAAGCTGTTTCTACAAATCTACAAACATGATGATAATGCATAAAAAATATATATGGTTGCTATACTCTTAAAATTTCTCTACCATAAGCTGATTAAAAATATATATATATTCTTGGCAAATATATTGGTTACATATCAGTTAGCATCTCTTAACACTCAGCAATCCTATGTGTTCTACTAAGTAGCTGCAGGTCTTTCTACTGCATCTGCTGCATAGCAGTTTGACCTATGCATGGGGAGATAATCTGATGTATCTGTCCCTGCAGGTTTAAGTATGAGATTTTCATACAAGACATATTGTCCTGTAGGCTCTTTCTTGTTAATAGCGGTTTCAATTAAGCGTTCTACTAAATTTCTGACACACGGGATTATACAGCATCCTACAAGCATGGAAATTGCTATCACCACTATAATGGTGGTAGCTACTGAGATGATAAATGTCTTCCATTTACCAAAAGCTTTATCCATCCAACCTGTTCAAGATGTATCAACCCCAGAGTTAGTGGCAAGTTCTTCAGAGAGTGAATTGAGGCCTTCCAATGCTCTGGTAATTGATCCATCTGGTGCAGTATTGTTGGGGATAAAGGTGCTGCACTGGGTACCTATCTTCTTGCATACCCCTCCATCTGTGGCCAATATTTGATCAAGCACCATTCTGTTCTCAAGTGTCATTCTGCTGGTGGCATCTAATTGAGCTGCTATTCCATGCACTGCATCTCTGGTGTAATTGACAAACCTCTGCTGGTTGTAATAGATGTAATTTATCCAGTCAACATTTTTGTTAACTGTAGACCACCAAAAGAAAACAGATTCAAATCCAGCAGCTATCTGATTTCTTGCTTTAAACTCATTTGGAACCCCTCTTGGAGCACCAATTGCATCAATATAGGCCTGATCATCAAAGGATCCTTACCAGATGAGAAGAGATGGCATGGGGTGGGATCATGGAGGCAATAACAACTGGAATCACCAACTTTACCAAGGCACATGTTTTAGTCCAGCTTCTGTGGAGAGTATGGTGGAGATTGTTAGTTCCACAATACCACCATACATCTGCTCGGGCCTGGGAGAAATCAGCAATATTCAGGTCACGTAAGGAACCTTTGCCAAGAGTGGTGTTGCAATTGGTCAAGTTACCCAAAAACTTTGGATTTCCAACAGAATGTCTGTTAAGGCATGTGTAGAATACCGTGCCAGGGTCTGGAATCCTGAAGGCTGGGGGTACCCTTAATCGTGGGGGAAGATAAGAGTGATGTTTATCAAGATAAGTGCAGGACTGTCTAATGTCCACCTTACTTTGGAGTAACTCCAACATACACCAAAAACCATCTGGGTTGTTGAAGAGATCCAAAGGAAAAGGACCCGCTGTAGGTTCTGCTCTTGCATGGGCACAGAAATAGCAGTTGGAAATGTTCAAACTGGCAGTGGTATAATGGGCCCATTCAAGCCATAAGTTTGTATCACCAAATCCTGTTTCAAGTTCAATCAAATCTTTGGCATTGGTAACTCGTCTAACTTGATAAGGAATTTTGACTTCTGGGGCCTTGGTTGGCATCAGGGGGTTGCTCTGCTCAGTTTTAGGAGGAGCAACTTTACGGAAGGTGGTGATAGGATCCCTTCCTGTAGCATCTATTCCAAGTGAATAGGTTCTGTAAGTGGCTAAAGTTACACCTCTGAATGTGATGGCAACAGGATTGCATTTACTCATTTGACAATTAGGGTTACCCCGTGGTTTCATAATTGAGATACTCTTTACAAGAGGATCTTGGTGGGATGGGTTCCAGTAACCTGCATACCACCATACCATTGACCAACTTCCACATGTGGGGAAAGGACACATGTAAACGTTAAATGTAGAGTAATATCTCTGATGATAAATCTTCACATCTGGTGTAAACACACACATCAGTGGTAATAGTAACTGTCTCATTAGTAGTGGCCAACATCACCTGGTCAGGTCCTATTATCTGGGGTATGGAAGGTACAAGAATGATAGTAAGATAGTATAACAGAAAGAAAAGAGCAGTCATGGTTGTGCTGGTCTGAGTTGTCAACAAGGTTTACTGAAATTGGCTTTAAGGTATCTGTTAGAAAGGTGTTAACTCAAGACACAGTGAGAGGCAGCCAATAAATGGTGAATATTATCAGCAAGATAACTAACCCAAAGGTTTCAGCAATGACAGAAGCCACGAATAGAGCTATTCCCATATAAAACAAGTATGCGTAAAGCATCAGGTGACGGTATATTCTGGGAAGATTCTAATGGCTCCTGCAAAGGAAACGGTGTATACTTCTACAGGTCTATCTCCAACTATCCTAAAGAACAACCAGGGTCTCCAGCCGGTACTCAGCAAATTGTAAGTGAGAAGCCAAAAGTCCACTGGTTCTTCTGTTTCAGGCCTGAGTAATGGTATATCTGTCCGCTCTATTCTCAATGCTATGCTTCCGTCAAATATAGAAAATATGTCCACTATATGCAGTGGTGTGCTGGTAAATGTTTAACAACAGGCTCTCTCCCCGGTCCCCCTCTGCCCCCCCCCCCCCCCCAAATTGCAGAGCTGGCTATAGCCGGGGAGAGAGCCTGGGGGGGGGGGGCAATGCATTCCTCCAGGAAAAAAAATTAAATGATCCCAGGTTCCAATCTAATTCATGTTTAATGTGCAATAAAATGCCATAAATAAGTAAATAAATATAAACTTTTAATGTTGAGCACCTGATTCTCAAAGTGAACATATTCCAAACACTATAATGAAAATAAAATGATATTTTTCTACCTTTGTTGTCTGGTGACGGTTTTTCTGATCATGCTGGCCCAATATCCGATTCTGCTGCTACTGTATCTGTCCTCTTAACTCCGTTTCCAGGGCTTCCTTTCCATTTATTTCTTTCCTTTCCTCCTTTCTTCTTCATTTCTGGTCCTCAGCTTCTGCCTATTTTCTTCATCCATGTGCAGTTTTTCTCCTCTCTTCCTTTCCCCTCATCTCATCTCCTTCCTCACTCTTCCCTCCCCTCCATCCATGTCCCGCATTTCTTCTCTCTCCCCTCCTCTCCCCTGCCCTCCATCCACCCATGTCCAGCAACCCTTCTCTCCCCCTGCCCTCCATCCACCCATACCCAGCGACCCTCCTCTCCCCCTGCCCTCCATCCACCCATACCCAGTGACCCTCCTCTCCCCTGCCCTGCATGCACCCATACCCAGTGACCCTCCTTTCCGCTGCCCTCCATTCACCCATGTCCAGCAGTGACCCTCCTCTCCCCTGCCCTCCATCCACCCATGTCCAGCAGTGACCCTTCTCTCCCCTCCATCCATCCATGCCCAGTGACTCCCTTCTCTCCCCTGCCACCCCCTCCCGAGTTGTTAAGCAAATTCTCCTCCCTCCCTCCTCCCTCCGGATCTGGTCCCTCACCAACTCCTTGTCCTTCTAATTCTTCGGGACAGACAATCTTGCCTGCCTGCTGCCAGTGCTGACTCTCCCCCGCTGCCGATTCGCGCTTCAAAATAGCCGCCAAGACTCTCACGAGGCCGCCTCTGGAAGTCTCGGTGGCCATTTTTAAAGCGCGAATCTGCAGCGGGGGAGAGTCAGCTGGCAGCGGGCAGGCAAGACTGCCTGCCCTGAAGAATTAGAAGGACAAGGAGTCGGTGAGGGACCGGATCCGGAGGGAGAGAGGAAGGAGAGCCAGAGCCGGCTCGCGATATTTAACAACCGGCTCGCAAGTCGGTAGAAAGTTTAACAACTGGCTCTTGTGAGCCGGTGCGAGCTGGCTCCAGCACATCACTGACTATATGTCTACTGGGGCCAATGGTCCAGGGATCAAGTAGGTGTGCACACAATGTCTGGAATCTGGTTATAGGATCCCAGTTGGGGTCGTCGGGCGCGGGGTCCCAGTGGATCCAATCTTCGGTACTTTCAGCATCAAGGTCTCTAAAATCCCAATCTAAGTTACCTCCAGAGTTGGCTTCCCCGAAATCCCAAGGGGGAGATGGAGAGAAATAGAGAGGGGGTAGTGAGTTTGGTGGGGAGGACTGGGTACTATCTGCGTCTGTCTCAGTCATGTAAGACAAAGGTTAAACAGATGTGTAGTTGGGACTAATGCGAGTAACAGCAAAAGACCCTCTACCATCAGGTGAAACTTGGTGCTGGGTCCCAAAAGGTGGAAATATCTTTGTCAGGACTGGTTTGACTCATGCAGTAAAGAGTGATTATTGGTCTGAATGACTTATGCAATGTAAGCCACATTGAGCCTGCAAATCTTTGGGAAAATGTAGGATACAAATGCTACAAATAAATAAATATTGGACCTGTTGATGGAAGTAGAGAAACCAAATAAGGGCTAGGACTATGGAGAATGTAAAACGAATGGAAAGAAGGAATTCAGTCACAACTTCCCAAACAGTCAACTCTGGTGCAGGCCTTACTGGGTTAATCATTGACTTCCAGAAGGAACAGAATATAGTCAGCAAGGGTTGAGTTGGTAAGAGAGATGTCAGGGGAGATGGAATGGCTTGAGAGAGTAGGAATGAGTACTGCTGGTGTAGGGAACAATGTCGTTGGGGTAGGGCGGAGTTCAGGCACAGTCTTGGTCAAGGTGGAATTTGTGGTAAAAGCAGCAAAAATATCAGCCAAAGTGGAAGGCTTAGGAGGGGTAGGAGAGAGTTCAGATGAGGTAAGATTCTTAGTATGAAAGACAGCTGTTGCTGTATCACTATGAGAAAAAGTGTTAGCACAAAATAGAGTGTAATTGTCAGTGGAGAGAGAACTGAACGTGGAATTTTCAACAGGTAATACAGGATTATCCATGGAAAATGTTCCCAACGTAAAGTTTTCAGCTGGCGAAGTTGGACTGTCAATGATAGGGGTAGTGGACCTTGTAAGTCTGTCAATAAAGGTGGTATTGAGTGTGGAGCCCTTCTTTGGTACAGTGGAGTTTATACTAGACTCTGTGGGAACCTCAACAGTTTGAATAACTGTGAAATTCCTGAAACCAGTGACATTTTCAGCTGACAAGATAAAGTTGTCAGTTGAAAGAATATCACTGACCGTGTAATTGTCAACCATTGAGGTGTCAAGCCCAGTGGAAGCAATGCCTAACAATGTAATCAGAAAAATGCAATGCTTAAACACAGGATAACAAGGCACACAAGTCCAATGACATTCAGAGGGAAGAAAAAGGTGATGAAATATTCTTGTACCAGAGAATACTCATGCGTAGCAGAGCTCCCAGTGTCTTCAGAAGATTCGTCAGACCACTGAGTTAAGGTTTCAGATTGTTGCTCTGCTGGAGGCAAAAGAGGATTACACTGCTCTACTTTACCGGGTCGGGCTCTTTGATGTTTTCAAGGGAAGGAAGGTAAGCAACAGAAAGTTTTTGTTGAAGAACTGCAGGTGGTGGTGCTAAACAGATGATCTCTTGCAAGGGAATGTCGTCAGCAGCACAGTTCTTTTTCATTTAGCTAAAATTTAGTCTGACGAGGGAAAGAAAAAAATGCAAGGAATTGAGTAGGTCAGAAATTTCAATGTGGATATTCTGAAGGGCAAAGAAATCTGGAGATTCGGGATCAACCAATTGTCCGATTAAAACCTGGATATTCTTAATTCGGGCACGTAGTTCAGTAGGTGGAAGTGGAAATTGGGAAGGCAGAGGTGATAATACAGCTATATAAGTCTCTGGTGAAACCCCATTTGAAGTATCGTGTACAACTCTGGAGACCACACCTTCAAAAGGATATAAACAGAATAGAGCTGGCCCAGAGGGTGGCTACTAAAATGGATTCTTTGGAAGAAAGCCAGGAGGCAAGGAAAGATATAATAGAGATGGGCCTCTCAAGTTGAAGGAAGGTTAACAAGGTGTCATAGGATGAAATTTAAAGGGGATAGATAGGAGTAATCTAAATAAATATTTCTTTATAGGAGTGTTGGATGTATGGGACAGTCTCCCAGTAGAACAGAGGTGACAAGAACTGTATCTGAATTCAAGAAACAATGGGACAAAAACAGAAGATCTCTGAGGGTGAGGAAGGGATTGTAGAGCTTTGGTAGTTGGTATGGATGGGCTGCATGGTCATTATTTACCATCACTTTCTATGTTTCTGTGTTTTTATGTTGTTCACTAACATTTCCATAGAAATGAGTGGTAGTATAACGATCAGAAATTTTAGGTGGTTTAAACAATAGCAAATGAAAGTTTAGGTTATGCTTCTTATTCAGAGGATCAACAGGAGGTTTATGTGAAATTCATTTTTTTAGTGTCCATCTCTGGCATTTTCAATAGCAGGAAACTGGGTTTGCATTTACTGAGGAAGTTACTCAAATTACAATACAGGTTCTATGTTATTAAAGTATTTCAACATATAAGCAGTATTTTCATAGTTTTTAACATATTCTTATGCTTCTTTGTTGTAGTAGTAGTAGTAGAGACCGTGGTAATGATTCACCAACTACAACACAGATTTCAATACATAGTACTATTCCCCAGTGCTGTAAAGTAACATCCATTATGATATTATGCTTAAATGTTTGTAACTAAGTTGAAATGCCTCCCAAGTGTGCATATTACATAAGATGTCAATATTTAAGGGGTAAATGAACACTATGGGAATGTTTTTGTAAGGCATTTTCATGCATAGATGGCAATTTAACCCTGGTCCTCATCACCAAATGCCGAGCACCAGCTAGATCTCCGGGTCAGTACCCGAACCAGGGTCACAACAAAAGTTTTATTTTACTGAACTGAGCATAGGCCAGAGCTGGGCTTGATTCTGATAGGCTTAGGGTTTTAAGCCTCACTTTTACTTTATTTCTTTCTCAGTCTGGGAGCAAATTAACTTCACTCTCACTCCAAAGAAACTCTCCACTCCAGGATTTGAACTTTTATACAAATAGAACCAGGGCCAGTCTTAGCAATTGCGGGGCCCTGTGCAGACCAGTTCGATGGGGCAGCCTGGATCCTTGCCTAGCCCTGCCCCATTTTGAAAGGATGTTTATTTTTTTATTTTTATTTATGTGCACTATTGAGAGGGGGTCCCCGAGCGTCCTGGGACCCTGCTCTCTTCTCCCCTCCCCTCCCCATCGAATCTTAGGGTGCCTTCTCCAAACCTATCTTAATGCACCCTGGTGGTCTAGTGATATCTTCAGGGCAGGAAAGAACCCCACTCTTTCCTGCCCACTGCCGTTGTTATGCTCACTGCTGCTGCTCTGCTCACTGCCACCGCTTCTTCAAAATGGCTGCCGAGACTCGCAACACTTTCATGGAAGTCTAGTAGTGCTATAGAAATGATAAGTAGTAGTAGTTGACATCTTGGCAGCCATTTTTGAAGAGGCCACTAGACTACCAGGGTGCGTTGTGTTAAGGTAAGTTCAGAGAGGGCCGTGGGGCCCCTGGGAGTGTGAGGCCCTGTGTGACTGCTCTTGTTGACTCTGGCTAAGACTGGTCCTGAACAGAACTTTACTGGAATGTTACAACAGGCAGATAAACTTCATACTAAGAACATAAGAACATACTGTCTTGTAACAAACAAGTTCTTTTGTATCCAAACAGTTTACTTTGCTAAAAAGGTTTCAGTGCCAGCCCAAGACTCTTGCTGTGAATCTTATCTACTTAATTAATAGCCTCTTTGTAAATCCTAGGGTATTTACATATTTACAGCACCACTAGTCCACCAATACCCATCCTTTCTGGCAGAATAATCTATGGTTGTGCTTTCAGTGCTTTCTGTAGCAAGCTGTCCCACTGGACCTTATCTAGCTGCTGGACCCACTCAGGATCAGACCTCCCCAGAGGAGCATTTCCATGAACTGCTACCCCGGGCACCAAACAGGCTGTTTCCTGTTCTGCTCCTGGGCTGAGTTAACCCATCTACCGACCTAGAGCACTCCTCACACTCCAGTTAATGCTTTTATTGGCAAAAACCTCCTTAATCCAGCCTTAGGTTATTGGGCTTGTCCAGGACACCCTACTGAGCTTTGGGACCTTCTACCTGCCAGCTCTTCCTGGGTCATTCTAGGGCTCCCGAAGGTTTTCTTTCAGCAGGGGGATGTCAAGACCTCCCCAACACTCTCCAAATCCTTGGTGTTCACTCCAGCTGCTTTGAGCAAGCGGTCCACCTCGACACTGTTACAGCCCCCTCTGTGGCCAACTCAGTGGGGACTGCAATATCCACAATCCCTGTAGCCAAATAGAGGTATTCAACCAGGATTAGAATTCTTATGCAAACAGACCTTTATTGGAATGTTGCAACAGGCAAATAGCCAAAGCCATAGATTCCCCAGGTAAGGAGGATGGGCAGCAATCAGCTGCTATGAGACAGATGAAAAAAGGACATTGACTCTGAGCTACCCTCCCCCCCATCACTTCCGCTTACTAACTATCACTGAAACCGGACCCAATACTGATCTCAACAGCTGAATGACAATTCAAAATGTACACAATTCCACACCAAAGAACAAAGTCCTATCACAAATCCAATCACCAGAACACGGTATTATTAGTATCCACAGGGAATAGAAACCAAAATGAATACCCTTAAACTACTCTTAATCATCTACTCCTTAACACTGATCCACTCAACACTAACCACCCCACTTGCAGAAAATAACATCATACCCATATTACACAACCATCAAAGACTGAGCAGACACACCAAACCTCATCAAACCGACAACAACTTAAATAAAGGAAGAACACTAACATGCAGACAACCACAACAGAAGGGAAAGAAGGGTCCAAACAAACCACCTTAACAAAGAAATGACAACTAATAAAAGTCCACACATCACCAAACACAGAAGACCCATTTCAAACAATCCAAGTAGGCTACATCAACGCCAGATCCGCTGTAAATAAAACAACAATACTAACAGACTGAATCACGTCAGAAAATCTCAACTTACTCTTCATTAATGAAACCTGTATCCATGACCTCAAGGACCCTATTATTGCAGACCTGTGCCCCCCAGGATACAAAATCGCACATTGTAACCAACTCCAATATACTAGTTCTAGGAGACATCAACCTCCACTTAGAAGACCCAAACTCTATCAACGCACGAGAATGTAAAGAATTCCTATGCCCATGGGATCTCAAATGGCCACAACTGCAAGCCACCCACGTCAAAGGGCACACTCTCAATCTTATCTCACACAAACTTTCAACAGACCAGAACTTAATAATAACAGATATTAAATGGACAGAAACACCCTGGACCGATCATTTTAAACTAAACGTGTCCCTACACTGGTGGAAGAAAGGTCAACAACGAATACAAGAACACACCTCCTATAGCACAAGAGGTCAAGTTGACACAAAAACATTCTGGCAACTGATATACAATAACGAATGGACAGCATAAACGGACTCCACTTACTACCTCATAGAATGGGATAAAAGATGCAAAAGCTACTGGATGAAATAGCACCCTTATGAACAAGAACCTCTTGCAAGCATAACTCGATACCATGGTTCAACGATGAACTGCAAAAGCTAAAAACACATTCCAGGCAATTTGAACAAGCATGGAGAAAAATAAAAAATGAGCATACACTCAACACATGGAAACAAATACAAAGAAAATACAAATACGTAATAAGACAGACCAAAAGATCTTCTATAAAACTAAAATAGGGACAGACTACAAAGACATGAAGAAATTATACCAACTCGTGAACAAACTTCTAGACACCAGCTCAGTCACCACAATGAATACGGACATCCCATCTGCAGATAAACTGGCTAAGTATTTCAATGAAAAAATTGTAAACCTATGCAACACGCTACCTCAGGACAACCCTGACATCGAAAACTTCATTAATGAGTTGGACCCAACTACTGGCGAATACCCAGCTGACCGTACCTGGCTAAACTTCACCCCCATCACCGTCAAAACAGTTGCCCAGGCGATCAGCAGATTCTCCAAGACCCACTGTAAACTAGATACCTACCCCAGCTACCTAATGAAATCCGCCCCTGACCGCTTCATAGCAGACCTCACATCCCACATAAACTACATGCTTCAGCAAGGTCGCTTCCCTAAGGAAAATGGCAATATCCTACTCACCCCAATACCAAAAGATACCAAGAAAAAAACAAATGAAATCACTAACTACCGTCCAGTAGCATCTATCCCGCTGGTAGTCAAACTGATGGAAAGCATGGTAACTAAACAACTCACAGATTATATTTATTTTTATTTTATTTTTTTATTTTATTTGTAGCATTTGTATTCCACATTTTCCCACCAATTTGCAGGCTCAATGTGGCTTACATTTGCCGTAATGGCGGTTGCCATTTCCGGTAACAGAATTACAAATGGTATTGCATTAAGGTGCATACATACATGGTGACATGCATGGAACATAACATACATGGAACAGATCATGGTATAGATATATATCATGTGCATATATACATGGTAAGGAAGAATATATTATGGTAATGCACTAAGGTTCCTGAGTAATAGATTGGATTGAAACATACATTAGGTCATCGACTATGGAGAGATCCTATTTTACATAAAGATTAAAGCGGTAGTGCTTATTCATTAATGGCAAAGAGGTTAGTCAGTTCAGTGAAAGATTTCAGTTATGTCTAGGTCACATAAAGTCTTACTGTTTAGTATTTAAGATGGATGTTTATGGTATGCTCTTGAACAGATCTGTTTTCAGTAGCTTTCGGAAGTTAGTCAAACAGACAACCAGGTTGCAATGTTCTGTGTGAACAAGCAGGGGGGTACAGGATCCTAACCCTTGTGTCAGGAATCAGGGTGGATGTGGTAGTGGGTCCTCCTACATGGGATGGATCTTCGAGCCTCATATCTTCCAGGAAAAGACAAGTGCCTGGCGTACAGATTGAGCACGATTCTGCAACTGCATAACTGGTCTCTCAATATGAGTGTAGCCTACAAGATCTTACAAGAGTTGGGCACTTTAATCACTTTTCTTTGTTAGTCCAGGAGTAAATAATTTTCACTCTCACGCAAAGAAACCACTCCAATCCGGGTTTTATAAATCAACAAGAACTTTACTGGAAAACTTTGAAATAAGCAGTTCATCTAGTCTATTGTTATAATCTGGAGGAAACAATCCTTTCTAATGTAAATAAATTGATTAAATCTGACGAGATATCTTGTACAAATAAGTCAGAGGCCAAACTCAGGGACATGGTATAAATTCCTTACTCCATTGAGGTAAATCCTACAGTATGTACATATTTACAAATCCTCCTGTCCGTTACTCATCATTTATGGGTTATAATTTTTCCCACCAAAATTCTTTTTCCATTTCTATCAGCTGTTTTTTTTTTTCCAAGTGGCTGTTTGGTTCACAGTATGCATATCCATACATTTATTAGCTCTCAAGTAAAAAAAAAAGATTTTACCCTTTACTAGGACATATGCTCCTATGCTTTGGTTCATTGCTGTATGATACAATTTGATTTAATTTTGTAATTTTTGTTCTTCGAGGACAAGCAGGTTGCTTGTTCTCACATGTGGGTTGACGTCAACGTTGGCCCAGGAAACGGCAAATGTTTCCTAGCAAAAATAAAAAGTTTTACCAGAGTCTTCTGGTGCGTGAACAGCGCACACCGCGCATGTGTGGACGACTTCCCGCCCGCCTGTCGCGTGAGCGTGCCTCCTCATCTCCGTGTTGAGGTGCGGTAAGTTTTTTATGCACTCCTCTCAGGCCCAGGAAAGAGTCTTCTCAACTATTCGCTTTCTACTCCTAATTTTTTCTTTATTTTATTATCACTAAAAAAAAAAACAGTATCCCATAGTGTATTTTTAGTTTTGTCCCCTTTTCAAGTTTCCTTTGTTTTTTCGACAAGGCCGGCTTTAGGCTGCGCGGTCGGGTTATTCCCTTATTTTTTTGTGTGCCCCTTTTTCTTTAACAGGCACAATCGCGTCTTTTGATTTCGCCAAAGCCGTTTTCCCTTCCATGTCATCGAAGACACCCAGTGGCTTCAAACGTTGTACTCCGTGCAACCGGACCATCTCAGGTACCGATACCCATGCCTGGTGTATCCAGTGCCTTGGGCCCGACCATAGACCAGCTGCTTGTAGTCTGTGCCTTCGTATGAAGAAACGGACCCAAGCGTCTCGAGAAGCCCAACGAGAAAAGCTTTTTGGGGCTCGGTCCGGTCTTTTGACATCAACATCGGTACCGAGGTCGGCGGCGACGACGTCGAAAGGAGCATCGATGTCGGGAGGAGAGGTAATGGCTGCTGAGAGACCAACTCACACTGGGAGCAGTGAGGCGCTGAGTGGGACTGCACCTGCCTCGAGGTCTCCTGTTATGCAGGCCCCCCGGGACTGACCTTCGTCGGACCCGGCCCCAAAGAGACGTGAGGATTCTACGTCCTCGGCGGTACCGAGGAGTCTTGATGACAGACGTCGAGCGAAGGCAAAGAAGCACTGTCATCGTTCTTCTTTTGACACATGGTATCGGGAGCTCCAGGGCTTCGAGAGAGTCGACACCTGAGAAGCGTCGGCGCCGAGAGGATCGCTCCCCCTCAATGCGTCGGTCTTCTAGCTGCCCGGTACCTGCTCCTGAGCCTGCACGGATTCTGACACCGCCTGTTCCACCGACCCCGCAGCCTTCCCCGATGGCGGCTCTCGACAAGCGCATCCGGGCCTTGTTTCCAGAACTTGTGGAGGGACTGCTACGACAGTCAGCTTCGGTGTTGGGGGTGCTTGCGCCTTCTGTACCGTCTGCTGCAGCGGTGTCTGGCCCTTCTCCTGCGGTGAGGTCCCCGACCGCGGTGCCGCCTGCGGCATCAGCATTGGCTGCCACTCAGGTTGACTCCCCTTCGACATCGGTGGAGGGAGCTTTGCCGCAGTCAAACCGGCCGTCGCCCTCTCGACATCGCTATCGAGGACATCGTTCCTCGGCGTCGAGGCAGGTTCAGTGTCGGAGTACCTTAACAGAGGTCTTATCCGATACTGAGCAGGAGCGTTTGTGGGAATCAGAGGAAGATCCCAGGTACTTTTCTTCTGATGAGTCCTATGGGATTCTCTCTGAACCTTCCCCTCCACCAGAGAGGAGACTATCTCCACTGGAGAGTCTTTCCTTTTCCTCTTTTGTCCGGGAAATGGCTATGGCTATTCCCTTCCCCGTGGAGGTTGAGGATGAGCCCAGGACTGAGATGCTTGAAGTCCTGGACTATTCTTCTCCACCTAAAGAGGCTGTGACAGTCCCTCTGCATAAGGTACTGAAGGAAGTCCTTATGCAAAACTGGTTGGCCCCTCTGTCTGGCCCTGTGGTCCCCAAGAAAGCTGAATCCCAGTATCGGATCCATGGTGAACCTGGATTGATGAGGTCTCAGTTACCCCACCATTCTATGGTGGTGGATTCCGCCCTCAAGACAGCCAGAAGTACTAGAGACTATGCTTCGGCGACCCCAGGCAAAGAAGCTAGGACTCTTGATTCTTTTGGGAGGAAGACGTATCAAGCCGCTATGCTCGCTGCCAAAATTCAATTCAATCATACCAGCTCTTCACGAATGTTCACTTGCAGGACTCGATAAGGCAACTGTCTAGCTTGGTTGATGCACTCCCTCCGGAGCAAGCCGAGCCTTTTTGCCAGGTGGTCAGGCAGCAGAAGGCGTGTCGAAAATTCCTGGCCAGGGGTACGTTCTACACTTTTGATGTAGCATCCAGGATTGCTGCTCAAGGTATAGTGATGTGTAGACTCTCATGGCTGCGTGTCTCTGACCTGGATCATTCAGTCCAACAGCGAATGGCGGATGTTCCTTGCTGGGGGGACAATCTTTTTGGTGAAAAAGTAGAGGATCTTGTTGATCAGATCAAGAAGCATAATGATGCTATGGATTCTCTCTCCCACCGGGCGTCTTCTACTACTACCTCCTCATCTAGGCAGTATTTTGTGGGGGAAGAGGAGTGCTCTCTATTCCTATCCTAGGCGTAGGTACACTCCTGCTTCTCGACAGCCTTCCCAGGCTCAGCCAAAGCGCGTTCGTTCTCGACAACAGCGTGCATCTAGGGCCCGTGCTGCTCCCCAGCAAAAGCAGGGAATGGACTTTTGACTGGTTCCAGTTAAACATAGGCTCTCTAAAAGTGTCCGTACTGGACAACTTGCCGGTTCGGGGGGAACTTGATATTTTTTCACCAAAGGTGGCATCTCATAACCTCTGACTGGTGGGTTCTTCAAATAGTCCGGTTAGGATACACCCTCAATTTGGAATCCAAACCTCCAAATTGCCCACCAGGAGCTCATTCTTACAGTTCCCAGCACAAACTGGTACTTGCAGAGGAACTCTCCACCCTTATGAAGGCCCAAGCGGTCGAACCAATTCCACCAGGGGAAGAAGGGCTGGGATTCTATTCCATGTACTTCCTTGTGCAGAAAAAGATGGGGGGGGGGGGGGAGGGATGTGTCCCATCCTAGACTGGAGGGCCCTGAACAAATTTCTTGTCCGAGAAAAGTTCAGGATGGTTTCCCTCGGCACCCTTCTTCCCATGATTCAAGAAAACGATTGGCTATGCTCTCTGGACTTAAAGGATGCTTACACACACATTTCGATATTCCCAGCTCACAGGAAGTATCTTCGATTTCGGCTGGGAACACAGCACTTTCAGTACTGTGTACTGCCTTTTGGTCTGGCATCTGCGCCCAGAGTGTTCACAAAGTGCCTAGCGGGGGGATAGAGTAGCCATAATAACTTGTCATCACTTTTCCTACACCCACACTCCAAGAAATTATACCATAGCTACCAAAGCTTCATTCGGTTCCAGATCAGAGTTGTGTGTCCCCTCAAAGGCAATGAAAATAGCCCTTAGGGTCCCTTTTATTAAAGCTTAGCGTGCACTAACGGAATTAGCACATATTAAGCCTTAGTAAAAGGGCCCATATGTAAATTAAGCACAACTGCAGTATCATGATTACACCAACAATACCTTAATGTCTGGACTCCAACATCCCCCCCCCCCCCCAAAAAAAAAAGTCCTTGCAATGAACATATTACATGAAAGTCCCAAACCTGACCCACACTCTATCCTAGAATGTCTTCACTCTCCTATCTCCTACTATGTGAATAGGTCATGCGATTAACCAAACTCAATCACATACCTGCTTGCCAAAATTATAGCGCCACATTACCAAGTCCTCTCAAGATACTGCAGAGAGAGCAGGTTAACAACCTGAAGGCTCTTGCAATCTGCCCAATTTCTCCATCTGCCATAATACTGTAGACCCCACTCAGTCTTTAATCTCATCCTCACTTCTGCATTAAACTGCGGTACTAATCCCAGCTTTCTTCAGTTCTTTATAGTTTTCACTTCCAACTATACTAAGAACTTGTATCATACATGATGAAACAATGTAAGCCACATTAAGCCTGCAAATAGGTGGGAAAATGTGGGATACAAATGCAATAAATAATAATACATCCAGAAGTATTTTGAGTTCAGATTTTAAATGGCATACCTTGCCGAACTAGGCACAATAGGTACTCCTTGCCCCCAAAAGATTTACAGTCTAAGACTGTACCTGAGACAATGGAGAATAAAGGAACTTGCCCAAGGTCAGGACCAGTCGGTGGGAAAAGTGGGATTTGAATCTTGGATTCCTTGGTTTGAACAGAGGTACAGCTTAGACCCTTTTTATAGTCACATGCTATGGCCTTTGGTTCTCAAGCTTCTTTTCCACGTGGCCTGCATCTTATTTGTATTTATCCCAAAAAGGCCTAAAATAAATACAGAGGATTCCTATTTAGCAAGAGGATGAAATCCAAGAAAAACAAAAGACAGAGGGATGTAACCTGTACGGAGCAGCAGGTACAATCCTAAAGAAAGGCACAGAAGAGGTAACCTGCTTGTTCTGCAGAGGGGCAGGTACAACTCTAGCCACCTTGCTGGTCTTCATCTGCCTTCTGTTACTACATTAACATGTTATTTACAGCTTTAAAGTATTTGGGCCCAGATGTATCAACCAAACGTAAAAAAATCTAAAACGTAAAAGTACGAAATTGGAAAACGAATTGGAAAAAATGAAGAATGCACCAAAAAAACAAGTCGCACATGTTCGGTGCGGTATTGAAAAGTACAATGTATTAAACAATCGTTAAAGTGGTGTAATCCCCATCGGTAATCGGCCCCTAAAGCATGCGCAGAGCAGCCAAGCTTTTTGCTGGCTGCTCTGCGCATGCCACAAACGTTAAAACAACAACAACAAAAAAAACACAAACATGTGGCTCCCCGCTTCCCCCTGCATTAAATAGAAAACTAAAAACATAAATCAAAAAAGGATTGGGAAGGGGTAAAGGCGCTCGTCAGGAGCGTCCTGTATGGACGGCCTTGCCCCCCCCCTCGCTGCTCCCCGCTTCCCCCTGCACGAAAACTCCAAATTTTAGCAGCCCTGGCCCCCTCCCTTCCTGTTCCTTTCTCTCTACTCTCCCACAGCTTCGCCTTCCGCCATCCTCCGGCCCCGTGCCCCGCCCCTGAGGTCGTCACCGCCGCTCCCCCCTCCACCGGGCCCCCTCTCCGCATTACCGGGCCCGCGCAGCGCCTCTCACCTCTGTATGAAGGCGCTGCACGGGCAAGAAGACCATCTGATTGCTGCAGTCTTCAGGACGTCTCTCTCCTTTCCTGACCTGGGCCCGCCCCCGTCTGACGTAGGTTTCTTACGTCAGACGGGGCGGGCCCAGTTCAGGGAAGGAGATGTCCTGAAGACTGCAGCGATCAGATGGTCTTCTTGTCCGTGCAGCGCCTTCATACAGAGGTGAGAGGCGCTGCGCGGGCCCAGTAAGGCAGAGGGGGGTCCGGTGGAGGGGGGAAGCGGCGGCGACGACCTCAGGGGGGCGGGGCACGGGGGCCAGAGGATGGCGGGAGGCGGAGCTGTGGGAGAAAGTAGAGAGGAAGGGAAGAGGGGTCGGGGCTGCTAAAATTTTGATTTATTAATGCAGGGGGAAGCAGGGAGCAGCGGGGACCTCGGGCGGGGGGGGGGGGGGGGGGCAAGGCCGTCCATACAGGACGCTACTGACGAGCGCCTTTGCCCCTTCCCGATCCTTTTTTTATTTTTGTTTTGATTTTATATTTTATGCAGGGGGAAGCGGGGAGCCACGTGTTTGTTTAATCTGACCAGTTTGTATTTTTATGCTGCAGGGGGAAGCGGGGAGCAGCAGCGTGTCTGACAGCTCAGGCCTTAACGACAGCTCTGAGCTCACGTTAAATATATTGTGGTAAATGATTCGGTGCAATCGTCGGTATGGTTAGTGCATCCCGATTTGTCCACATTACAATGGTAGTTACTCGTTTGCATTCCGTTTTCGTTAGCTGCTAGCGTCGTCGGAAAATGGCCTTTAATGCATGCTACGGTTGAAAATTTCTTCATTAAAGGGTCGTTAAAGTTTAGTGCATCTGGGCCTTGAAGAGGTCCTCATCCTCCAATCTCGTTCTCACTAAGATATACATATTTAGTTATTTAAGTCTCTTCTAATAGGTCTCATGGTGCAGACATCTGTCCTCCAATCAAAATATTAGGGGTGTGCATTTGCAAGCACAAACTTTGTCTGGGTACCTAAAAAGAGTAAAGTTTGTATAAATCACTTCACACATATCTATGAATTAACATATCTACAATTGATTTCCAGGTTTAATAAAGGCATTAGCAGACACAAACGTTAAGCATAAAGAATAAAAAGGTGAAAAATCTGAAAAAAATAATCTGGGAAAATCTGGTTTAAAATCAGCACAAACCAAAAACTTTTCTTTTGGCCATGCACACCCTTGAAAAATACGAACTATAGCTAATTCGTATCATTCCTTAAGCTTCTTGAACTCCTCAGTCTTTCCTAAAATTAAAGTTGTGAACTGAAAAGAGCTGGTGGTGGCTGCTGGTGGTTATCAACAGTAATGAAAATTATTTTTATATATTTGCAATTTAACATCACCAAATTATTTCAGCCCTTAAGGAATGTGCTTTAAATTTTCAATCCTTCTGTGCCTCAGTGCTGTGCTTCGCTCCTTCTGTATCCATTATTCCAGTAAATTCAGCAGAAGACCAGAGTTGGCTATAAGATTGCCCCTTCCACCACACTAAGGTCCTTAGGAAACGTATAAAATGTGCATTACACTTTACATCAGTGTTCTTCATTGCAAGGCCAGGGGCCAGTAATGCTTCCCATCGACCCTAAGTGTGACCCCCTCTTGCTACTGCCACTACATTCATACCAGCTGTTCTGTTTTCTATCTCCACCACATTCAGCTCTCTGAACCACACGTGGCCCAAACTCCTTCACTATTCTCACAAGACCAAGAGCTGTGTGGAAGATCTAGCACCACATAAATCTCAACAAATTTGAGCTACTCAGTGCCCAAAGAAAAACAAAACAGCTGTTCCAGAGGAGGCACTGTTAACAAATCTAAGGGGCAAATAGAAGAGGATTTAAAAACTGAGGGGAAAGCTATCCTGTAGAGGTTGAAGTGGAGACAAGATGGTGAAGGCTGACTGATAAGGATGGGGATGGGACTAGCTGGGATGGAGGTGGAGGAGAATGTATTGGAAGAGTAACTGGGCAACAATAAGAGAAGATATACTGGAAGATGGACTTAGGAAGAGAGAAAATGTGTGCGTGCAGTAGAGGTGAATATTTTAGTTACACAAATTACTTCAATGCACCTGAGCAGCCAGGCTGACTGCATCATAAGGGAACCCCTCAGGACAGCAGTGTCATTGTAGAAGACTCCTCACCCCCACCTGTGTGCTGCCTGCTTTGTCCACAATGATCTTGGCTCTCACCTGGGCTACAATTATGCATATAGTGGCCCCAAAGCTATAATATTTAAAAGCCCCCCCCCCCCCTTGAAGTACAAAATACATTTTAGGTTTAATAGTATTTCATGCTTGTAAAGCACGAGGCCCCTTGTAACATGAGTTCCTAAGCTGCAGCTTGTCAAGCTTATGTGTAAATCTGGCCCTGGCTCTCACAGTGAATGTCTGTTTGGGTCTCCCCACCCCCCAAAAAAAAAAAAAACATAGCTCCCACTAATAAAACAGTGAAGATCATTTCTGTAGACTGTAACCTCTTAGAAAGAGGACCTTGTACGAAAGGTAACAGACTGAAAGAATGTCTGACAGTCATCAAGTCAAATTCTGTAACTGGTTAAAAACTCTCTCAATTAGCAACCCAAAGGAATGCAGGGAACCCATTTCTACTTCCCCTCTCTTACCTGATAACTTTCTTTTCTTTAGTCCTATCAGTCCAGAATCCCTCCCTGGATGATTAATTTTATTTTGCATACAAGCTATATTTTTCAGATATCACAGATTCTACTTGTACATTTTTCCTAATCTATTGTATGTCATATGTTTCCTGATAGTGAAATATCTGCATGTCAGTAGAATATATGCCTCACTAGCTGATAAGGTTATTACCTGATTGAGTTACTTGGTCTCAAAGTCTCTATATTGGCCATCAGGCAGATTTTGAGCAAAAATACCAAACATTCTATGTTGCATAATACCCTTAACGGGCGAGTCACAAGAACTATTTTCCTCCTCTGTCTTCATCTGATGGTAGAGGGACTAAAGGAAAGAAAGTTATCAGGTAAGACATAACTTTTCCTTATCTGGGCACTGATCTGAATATCAGCTGGCACCCAGAAATCTTCTGGTGGATAGCCAGACCTGGATATCCAATGCCAATGCCAGATTAGGCCCGATATTGAATTTCTGGTCATTTACTGCCTGCAGCGGTCAGTGCTTTTAAATTTGCTGACTGCTGTGGGCTGAATATTGGGCCCTTAATTTTTTAAAATGCAGTAATAGTAAAACTACCATCAAAATGGATGGAGCCCCCATGAAAATGTAGTAGTATGCTATGCTGATCTGTGCAATGACCTTTTGCTCTAATACATTTTGAATTTTAGTTTGTAGATAGAATAATGTGAAAAATGTACAAGCTTTTGAAGACTTTTGCATGACGCTATATGCTACTACTTCCAATTATGCTTATGCTTTATTTTTATTACTGTTATAAACAATGTTTTTCATTGTATTGATTTAGCTAAAGGGTCCCTATAAAACACTGGATCATCCAAGCAAGTGAACCAATAGCAAATGCTGGAATCTTTTTTTCCTGTGATACTCTAACAAAAGAACAAGAATACAGGCTTGTCTAAATTAAGAAAAATAAGACGGGGTTGGGGGGGGGGGGTGGAGGAGGAAGTCCAGCACTGCCATCTTAAATGAATTTTTTGCCTAAATAGCATAAATCTTAAATTTGCAATTGCACTATTTTCCTATATAATACTTTCATTTGTATTTTTATATTTATGTGAGATGTTAGAAATCTGAATTGTGTTTTGAGATGATTGATGTTATAGTTTATAATTCTTTAATTTTTTGCTCAGTGGTACAAATTTAGGAGGTAATTATATAAAGAGGTACCAAGAATGTATGTAAATGACCAGAATACTGACATATTGGTGGAAAACAACGAAGCAGATCAGTGGTAAATGTAAACAAGCTTTATTAATAAAATAGCATATAAAGTATACTGCCCGTCACAGGCCGTGTTTCACCCAGCAGGGCTGCGTCAGGGGCTATAAAAATTGAATAAAACATACAAGCAAATTAAAAACATATATATAAATAGAATATATTAAAACCAATATCAGCTGAAAGTGCAGTAACACCATCACATAAAAATGTATATGTAAAACTATATGGATAATAAAATCAAAAACATATATATGTAACTCTAAATCTGGTTTTAACGTATTCTATTTATATATTTGTTTTTAATTTGTTTTTAGTTTTATTCAATTTTTATAGCCCCTAATGCAGCCCTGCTGGGTGAAACACGGCCTGTGTTGGGCAGTATACTCTATATGCTATTTTATTAATAAGGCTTGTTTACATTTACCACTGATCTGCTTCGTTGTTTTCCACCTTGGAGTTTGTGGATCGTTTGCCTTGCTGTTCCCAAAATACTGACATATACATATATTGCCAATATTCTAGTTACATGCTATTCTATATGATGGCATATAATCTGAAGGTAGGTGTACACATGGACAGAGTAGAGGATGACCAGGGCGCACAGTACAAATCATAGAATGCTATCATTTAAGTGCATGTTTTAGCAATCTAGGCATGAGAAATTTGCATCAGCTCCGTGGCTGGTCTAAGTGGTCATGTCTAAATTATACACACACATTTGTACTGCTATGCTAGCATTCTATAAAGGAAAGTTGATGCCTGTTTTCCTATATGGAGCAGGTTCCACATAAGCACCTTCTTGTCACCTAAAAATAGGCACCCCTTTATAGAATTGTCTTCAGTAAGAATAACTTTCTGTAGGTCATATTGATTGACAAACAGATGTCTAAGTCCACCTGTCTAAAACTATGGCTTGGCAAGAGCTGAGCCTTTCCAAGGACTGAAAAATAAAGTTCTTCAGGGTTACACCTGACTTTTAAGTAATTGTAAGTATCAATGGGTAAAACTTCTGAGGTATGTGCATTTTCTGTAAAATACAGAATACACGTATTCTTTGAAGGCCTGCCCAGGTCACATCTCTTTTTAATATTGATTAAATCCCTGTGTTCTACCATCTGAATGTATAAAGTTCTGCCTTTACTAAAATTGTTACTTATATGCATATGCCAATTTCAACTTATAAGTCCACTTTTTATATTTGTAAAAAGCACCTAATGTTGCTAATATTATAGTCTTAATGTCTGCGGATTTGGCCATTAATCTTAGGTCATGCTGAACAATGCCATTCCTGTGTATACTATAGATTATTTGGGGTAAGCTTGGGCTAGGGTAGAGATGTTCTGCAAGTTGGATTTTGAACCTTTTGAATAAATGAATATTTTAAAAAATGATCTTTTTAGTGAATGTCTTAATTTCAGGGGCTTAGTCACGGGTGGGCCTGGGCCCACTCAGTTTGGGCTCAGGCCCACCCAGCAGCAGTGCACCCTTGTCAATGCCAGAGCTCCTGTTCAAAGGGTCACCAGCAGCATGTAAGAATCGCTGCTGCTGGCTGACCCAGAAGCCTTCCCTCTTCTGCTGCGCCTGTCCAAAGGGTCGCCGGCAGTGTGTAAGAATCACTGTTGCCGGCTGACCTGGAAACTTTCCCTCTGCCGTGTCTTCTGCCCCCCCCCCCCCAACTATTATGTAATTTCCTGGGAGGAACACAGCAAAGGGAGGGCTTCTGAGTCAGCTGGCAGCAGCGCAGCAATTCTTTCTTACATGCTGGCACGACCCTTTGAAATGTGCTGCGGAGCTGTGATGCTGCACGGGGGGGGGGGGGGGCTGGAGAGAGGGAAAATTGTTGGGCTGCTTGGGCAAGGGAGTGGAAGGGGTTTTGGAGAGAAGGAAAATTGTTGGGCATGAAAGTGGAGGGGAGGTAGAGCAGAAGAGATGCAAGGGGTGTAGGAGAGAGGGAAATTGTTTGGAAGGGGAGGGAGAGAAGGAGATATTCAAGTGGGTGTAGGAGAGAAGGAAAATTTTTGGGCATGGGAGTGGAGGGGAGGGAGAGATGCATGGGCAGGTAGAAGAGAGGGATCATTGTTGGGACATGGTGGGAGAGATTCTGCAAGGAGGGGGAGAGAGAGGGATAATTGTTGGATATAGGCTAGAGTGGGGAGGGAAGGAGGGGTGAAGGACAAGAGAAAAAGAAATATTGGACCTGGGAGGGAGGGGAGGGAAGGATGCTACACAGGGCAGAGAGGGCTGAGGGAGAAATGTTGGAGCTGATTGTGGAGGGAAGAGAGAGATAGAGAGATGCTGTGAGGGGGAAAGAGATGCAAGGGCAAGAGAGAGAGAGATGGTAGACAATGGGAGAGAGGGAAGAGGAAAAAGAGAGAGAACGATGTTGAACATGAGGGTGGAGGAGAGGGAAGGAGATATGCTGCACAGGAGGGGGAAAAAGGAGAGAGATGTTGGATCCAGGGGTAGAAGAAATGCTGGACTATGGGTGGGAGGGGAGAAATGCTGGCTTCTGGGGGAAGGGGCAAGAGTAAAGGAAGAAGGAAAAGGAAGATGCTAGGAGGGGGTAGAGGGTGGGGAGAGGAGAAAGAGGGAGCAGTTGCTGGGCTAGAAGGGTTGGAAGGAGGAAGACACTGGGATGGTGGAACCATGTGGGATAGGCCAAGGAGGTGGTAAGGAAATGAACGACAGGAGGATAGTGATTACAGGGGGTAGAAATATGATAATGGGGTCAAGATTGAAGATGGAAGGCTGGGGAAGGAGTGAGATGGGGAATAGGAGAGCTATGTGTGAACGAAGGAGATGGAAATCTGCTAGGTATCTGAAAAGTTAAAAATAAGGAAAGGGGTTAGAGGAGGATGAAATTTGAATGGACAGAGAGCAGGGAAGAATAAGGATAGGAAAGAGCTAAAATGAAAGATCAATATGTCAGAGAAAAGTGTAGTGAGGAAATGGAATGAGAGTGGAGAAAAGGCAAATGAACAGCATCTGCTTGAAGGAGAATTAAGAAGACAGGAAAGTAGAAAAGAGAAACTGGAACCATCATGATGGAAAAACAAAATGACTAGACAACAAAGGTAGAAAAGGCATTTTATTTTGAATTTATTAACTGAAATATGTTATCTTGAGAAATGTGCATAGCAGATGTCATTTTATTGTGTTCAGTAGAAAAAGGAATACATTTCTGATTTTTATTTCTCCACTGTAGCAGTACATGCTGAGGTTCTGAGTTCAATTTTTGTCTACATATTTTTATTTCTAATTTGTGATTCATTGTTCTGCATTTGGTGAGAGTCTGTCAGTGTGATTGTAATGGTAGGTGGAAAGGAGGCATTGAAAAGAGGGAATCGGAGGGGCTTCTTTATTTTCTGCCCTGGGCCTTAGCATGTATAACACTAGTCCTGACCCTTGCTGTAGCTGGTGGGGATCCCCAAGCTACATCAGCTGAGGACCTCCTCTGAAGGCAGCCAAAACTCCCTTCTACTAAGCTTGGCAGATGGCTGCAACATCCTCGAACCACCGATAACTAAGCATTCATGGAGTGCTAGCATCCAAGGTTTTAGCTGACAGAGCTTGGGGATCTTTATGAACTAAAGTATATTTTGAGTTGGGAGGTGCTGAGGGAGGTGTAGAGAGTCGGGGAGGAAGGGGGCAGGGGCAGAGAGAAAATTTTGTGCCTACCCACTTTGGCCTCAAGCCCACCCAAATTGACTGTCTGGCTACACCACTGCTTTATTTGCATCCTGAGCAATAGTAATATAAGTTGTTGCTGACACTTAGCAAGTCTTCCCACCTGGTAAGTTTTGTATGATAAGCCAAATGAGAAGGAATCTAATAGAGTTCACGAAGGGCAGTTATTGGTGGAAGAGTATTTTTTGTTGCCTCTGTTTGGGCGCCTTTTACAAAGCTGCAGTGCTTTATTGCAACTGAAAAAGTCTTACCGTAGGACTCGCTGAGGCATCCTGCAGTAATTTAGCAGTCTGCATGCACAAACTGCATGCTACAAAAATCATTATTATTTTACTGCAGACAGAGCATTTCTGTGCTAATCAGCACAGTTACATTGTCGCATGCTAATTGATAAGCATGGGATTAACATGTGAGTCCTTGCTGCCTACAAAATGGGTGTTGGTAAGGGCTCATGTGCTAATTTTTAATAATGATCGCATGCTAATTGTAACATTAGTGTATGGTCATTCATTTGGAAAATGGAAAATTGGCCATTTTCTGGTCAGAAAACAAAGCTGCCAAAATGATGCAGAGTTTGGACGCAGGCAGGTATCAGGGCCTTAATGCCCATTAAGGGAATTAACTTACACTGATTGCTAAGAAGCCCATATGTATAAAATGGGCTTGTTAGTATTTAGTGTGCATTAATTCCCTTAACACATATAAAGACCCAATTGCTGCTTGATGAATACCCCCCAGGGGGACCTGAGGAGGTAATTTTCAAAGAGACAGTTCTCTGTTGGATAAACACTGGGGTGAGTGCCTTTGAAAATTGTTTCCATCCTTCCAACTAGAAGGAAAAGGGGCAGCACTGAGAGCATGACCTTGACTGGCAAGATGTATAAGTAGTGTATCTCACCTGCATTTATCAAAATTAATTGATTTTGACAGGTGACATGCCCACTTACATGTTTTCAGTCATTCAGGACATGCCTAAGCCATGTTCACTCCCCACCACCTCTGATGATGTTACTGCCCAAGCCATGCCCACTCCCCACCGCCTTTGATGAGGTCACCGGATATGATGTCTTGTCATGTCTCTTTTATATAGCCACACCCATTGCCCCACCTTGTTTGCATAGCCCCACTCAATTCTGCATAGCCTCATCCCGAACCCTGTGCCTTTAGGTGATGTCACAGGAAGTGATGTCATAGCCATGCCCTTTTCCAAGATGGTGGCCACAACTGTAGGGGAAGGGAAGCCACAGAAGCGGAAGTCTAAGGTCCACTACGAATAGGGATGCACGTGAAGAAGAATAGTGTGACCAGCAAGGACTTTCCAAGAAACACCAGGAGACGAACAATATGATGAAAAAGCTTTATTATTCTTCTAATTCCAACATGGCACTGTGTTTCAGCTAAGTGCCTGCCTCAGGGGTCTATAATAAACAAAACATTGAGTATGTAACTTAAAAACATATATAGAAGAAAAGAGAAACATATACATATAAACAAAAAAAATGTTACTAAAACTGATGTGACACGTAATTAAAATTAAAAATAAAATATATACATAAAACTGGTAATATTAAAATTATTGCATATCACAAGAGAAGAATACAAAAAAAGATATATGCAAAGACAATGTTCAATGATAACCTAAATGTATACATATATATACAAATATATATACAATCTCTCTTGTTCAATTTCTTAGAGAGATCATTAAGCAAGGTGGGGTCTCCGGAAGAAGCCAGGGTGAAATGGGTCCCTGTTGGGACCCCCACCAAGCAGCATTCAGCACCGCATATTACTAAAGTATACTAAACCGCCAGGCGATCATTTTGAGTCAGTCACTCAAAAGCGAAGCTATTCAAAGCTAAGTAACATTTTCAGATACTCGTTTGAACTTAAATTATTGAAAAGTAATAATAAAGTAGATTGAATTTTACTTGTTCAACAACGTTTAACAGGAGGTTTTTCTGACCAATGATGACTTGTTTGACCAAACCCCATATGTAGAAACGAGATTGTTTCAAGAGCGTGGTTAAGTTCTTAATGAGGTCTTTTCCTCCTGCTTTTTATTTTTTTAAGGAAAACATTTTTGTAAATCTTAAAGTTTAAGGAAAAATAAGAAACACTTAAAGTAATATAGCATTGACTATTCTCTTTGTGGTTCCATATTGTTTATTATAGACCCATGAGGCAGGCACTTAGCCGAAACACGATGCCGTGTCGGGTATTAGAAGAATAAAGCTTTTTCATCATATTGTTCATCTCCTAGTGGAAGGCCTTTGATGGTCACACTACTCCTCTTCACGTGGCCACAACTGTGTGCATCACATCGCTTCCTGTTTCTACTACTAGCTGCCATCTTAGATGGGGGTCACTTGATGGAAAGTGATGTAAAAAAAAAAACCCTGACACCGCCCCCTACAGCCGTGGAGGAATGTGCTCATGCACAGCTTAACCTTTTTTTTCTCACAGGAATGAAACATTTTGTTTTCTTTTTCTTATAATTTTTTTTTCATTCAAAAGGATACCTTGTGCTTATTTTTAAAAGGCTGATTTTAATAATGATAGGCAGATTACTGAATGACAGCTGTTTTAGGTTTTAAAACAAAAGGATTGACCCCCTCCTCTTTGCTTTAACAAGGGCATATATAGACAAAAGCCAAGCTGTTTTAAGAGTAAACACCCTCATCCCTTTTTTTCTCCAGAGACAGCTGTATGAGATTGTGCCTGATTTCTCTCAGCTTTACAGCAACACAACCAGGATGTTCCAGAAAAAAAAAAGACCACGACAGGATGGATTAATCTGATATACAAAGCCTTCCTGCTTTTTTCAAGAGACCGGAAAAGCTCTCTGCAGCCCCCCACTCATCCCTTTCCCTTTCCAAGTCATCAAGCTAAGCTGTTTTAAGAGTAAACACCCTCCTCCTTTTTTTTCTACAGAGATAGCTGTACGAGATCATGCCCTGGTTTTAGCAACAGAAGCAGTGCTGTGCAGGAAAAAAGACAATGTCAGGAAGGACTAGCCTGCTGTACAAAGCATCCCTGGGAAACAGACAAGTTTAAAAAAGCAAAGTTGAGTACATCGCCAGTAAAAGAAATAGCAATGAAAAAACTGGCAGAGTAAATGCTTTATACAGGGATTGTTTTGTCTTACAGATATCCAGCCCCTCCTTGCCCTAGCCATCTCTGTAACAACCCTGCCACCTCTTTCTCCCTAGCCATCTCCTGTAACATTCCCCTCCTTCTCGCTAGTCATCCACCACAACCCCTCCTCCTTAGCCATCAACCACAGCCCCTTCTTCTCCCTAGCCATAAACCCAAACAGAACAATGCTTTATTTTGCTTTAGCCCCTTACAAGAAGTGTGGACATAACCGGGAACTGTTCCTCCTTGCTTTGAGGAAAAAGAAGTTATGGATAAGCAAACTTCTCTCTCTCTCTCTCTCTCTCTCTCTCTCTCTCTCTGCATTCCCCCTGCCATTCAGGCTGCTGTACATAGAGAGATGCAACATGCGGCTAATCCTATGCCCCCTCACCACCCCCTTATATGGCTCCTTACCCACCCTATAGCACTAATGTTGAAACACGTGCCGCCCTATGAAGTCATGTACAAAAAAGCCCTAAGCAGGATTTACAATGATCTGGAGGTAGTCGGGGGTTTACATTCTCGTTATGGCTACAGATAAGTTTGATGAGCACTTGCACTATCCCTTGTCATGCATCATAGGGGGTCACTCTAATAGTGGTAAAAGTTTCTTTGTTAAAAAATAGTTAGAACACACTGATCATACTTCAGCATGAAACCCGATCAAATCGTATGGTGCTACACCTGTTGGCCACCTATGTATGTAGAATTGTCAAATTGTTACGTGTTTATACATTTTATGGATTCACTGTTGGTGATGTTTAACGATGACCTTTTGTTTCCGCCCCATAAAGTAAATCTGGTCACTGTCGATGATTTTATGGAGACTGGTTGTAAAAATAATGAGATTGAAAAAGGTTTACCAAATATACACACCACATAAATTTAAGTATTATATATATCATTCAAAACATTTTTTGTCAAGGCAGAACAAGCTGCAATAAATACAACATATATGGTGTTGTTTAAGAATCCGAGAGATAAACAGCAGATAGCTGTTCTCGCCGGAAAAATGTTTCCAGGCAAGCTGCGTTTCTTTCTCGAGGCCTTCAAAGATGCTACCAGAAAACCATACGGCTATCTTGTCGTGGATTTGGACACGTGATGCCCGAGGCTTACATATTGAGGATGGAATCTCCCCCCCCCCCCCCCCCCCGCTTTGATGTATATGGTGAGAAAACAGTGGGTACCTATAAAAAGAAGTGACGAGCCGCTGCTTTTTCCACACACTGTAATTGCGCTCTCAGAGACAACGACATGTCTAGCCATCTAAAGAGGAACCTGGAACTTGTAAAACTTTTAATTCACCCCGCCAGAGAAAGGCCATCCTAGGTATCACGTCAGATGACTTAACAGCAGCTATAGCAGAGAAAGCCCTAAACACTCTGAATGATAACATACTGTTATCACGGAACCAGATTAGCATCCTAAAAAGACAAAGGTGTACAATAAAGAGCCTCAGAGGCAAAAGGATACCTCTTAAAACAAAGAAGAAGCCGGTAACGCAGTCTGGGGGTTTTATCGGACCCTTGCTAAGCTTTGCCTTACTGCTGATTATGAGCCTTATCACTGAAAAGATGTACTTGGCCCCTAGCTGGCAATTTGATCATTTATGAGGTCCTCTGGCACCCCATGAAAATATTAGAATGGATGCCATTTAAAAGCTCGATGAAGAAATGAGCGGCATTCTTCAAAGTTCCGGACTAACTAACTATGAAAAGGCCAAATGTTATTCAGCTGTGTTACAGCGCTACTTGTTGTTTGCCAGACAAGGTGAAAGGGAAAGAGAAAAAATAAACCTGTATCTCCCTGAACACAGTCCTAAACAGATGGAAGCATTGCAAGACAATGTTGGATCTCCTGACCCTGTTCTTCAGAAAGTGTTAAAAGGAATTGATGCGCGCTATAGGAAAAATGACAGTGTTTCTCAATAAGCTATCCAGGAACAAGGATGTGGTGACCTGGGATGCCGATGGGAATTTTGTATACAAGGGTTACCCCGTCAGTGGTTCTAATCTGCTCGACTTAGTTCACAAGACTACACAGACACACCTTCTTTCCCAACAAATGAAACCCAGAGGTTGGGAGGAGTTCATGAGCTCCATGGCTGAACTCAGTATGCCCTCTTTGGTAGTCGGCAACGCGAGCAACAGAAATTTGATTGAACTTCTTAAAAGCCTTCTGAGGTTTCTGTGAAATTCACCACTCCTGTGAAAAGTGAAGAAATTCATCCTCTTAAAAAAAAAAGAAACCTGTACATTAGCTCCGCTATAAGAAACCATTTGCATTGAACAGACAACAGTGGTTAAATATGTAATATGAACAGTTGTAATAAAAATATTTTGTATACAGACATATGATGCGAGAAGTGTGATTCCTTTACAGAGTTCATTTAGAAGCCGTAAGATACTCTTTGTAGGAAATACATCTTTGTTATTTTTCACAAGCTATAACACCGTTTCATTATTTTTTCGAAGGTCCTCAGAATATAATTGTAAAGCATCTTCAAAAGACAAGTCTTTACAACGGTGATGTAAGAAAAACATGTAGTGTTGACCACAGGTAATTGATAAAGGGTGTTGTAACCGCCTGTTGTGGTGCACAATAGTTTCACAGTGCTTCTGTAAAAAGTCCATAATACTGCTAGGAAACAATAAACTATCAGGGGGGTGTCTATAAGAATAAAAAACGCGCCAACACCGTTCTGAGACAGACAGATGTCTAACCAGTGCTTGCCAGGTGGGTCATATGGGTGAATATTTACCACTAATGCTAAAGGTCTCCGTGGCAAGTGCTGCCCGATAAAATCCACGGACTGTGTTACAGCTGCTTCTTTGTTTTTAAGAGGTATCTTTTTGCCTCTGAGACTCTTTATTGTACGCCTTTGTCTTTTTAGGATGCTAATCTGGTTCTGTAATAATGGTATGTTATCATTCAGAGTGTTTAGTGCTTTCTCTGCTATAGCTGCTGTTAAGTCATCTGACGTGATACCTAGGATGGCCTTTCTCTGGCGGGGTGAATTAAAAGTTTTTAAAGTTCCAGGTTCCTCTTTAGATGGCTAGACATGTCGTTGTCTTTGAGAGCGCAATTACAGCATGTGGAAAAAGCAGCGGCTTGTCACTTCTTTTTATAGGTACCCACTGTCCTGCTCTGTCTCCCAGGAGAGGTCTGAGTCTGACTCTTCAAAGTACTGTTCTTGGGAAGTACTTAGAAGAGACTGTTGATTAGAGCATCAGCTCTGCGTCAAGGTGTGTTGAGGCAGATGAGTCTCTGAGGCTGGAGAAAGTTCCTCTGCTGATGTTGGCACATGCATTGGTTGGGTTTGTGGTGTTCCTGATGGTAGATGCCAAGCTGGTATGTTGGACCTCTCCTGTGACTGTCTCTCTGATGGGCTGAGCTGAGGCTGGTGCAAGCACCCTGTAAGCCTGTATAGACTGTGAATGCAGTAGCCCTGAGAGCTCCTCTTTGAGAATATCCCAGATCTCCTCCTGTAGAGTAGGCTTTAGTATCAGCTGAGACAATGATGTGGATCAGCCTGAGTTATAGCCTGTGCAGGTGCAGGAGATCTTGAAGAGTTCGAAGGATCTGAATGAGAAAAAAGTTGGAGAGAAGGAGAGTGATCATGCAGCATGGTCACTTCCCATGCATCGAGGATGTCAATGCAGGGAAGGTTTTGGCAGAGTGCCTAGAGGGAGAATGATAGTGATGCTTCTTAGACTTTTTGCATTACAGGTCCCTTGATGTGTGTAGAACCAACGAAGAGGACGTAGAGTCTTTATATGGTTGTGATACTGAGTCCGATGTCAGACCATTTCAATGCCGCGTTTCATCCAATGACTATACCGATGCAGGTTCCGCGTTGAGTACCGAATCTCCTGCCAGGCTTGATGCCGATGTGAACCAAGAAGTTTTTCACGCTGGACTCTAGCAACTCCAAAACCTGAATGTTTGTGCAAATAGATTTTTTTTGCACCATCCTGAGTTGCGCGCTTGACTAGTCAGTTGTCAAATAGCAAAACATATGCACCTGCAGTCTGTGTAGATGCACTGTGATGACCACTAAATACTTGGTAGGCATTCAAGATGCTGATGCAAAGCCTAATGGCAATATGCGGTACTGCCAGTGGTGTTTCTCTATGACAAAACAAAAGAGAAGGAAAAGTCCCTCACACAAACATGAGCATGGGAGAAAAAAGTGAGGCGATCTCAAGAAGGATGTTCAATGAGATTTTAATTCTGATAAGCATAAAAATGACCCGACACGGCTCTGTTTCGGCGCTAATGCCCGCTTCAGGGGTCAGTATATCTCTTATACTCTTGGTGATAGGATTGTATAAGAGAAGATGACAAGGTCCTCACTGTGAGAATGTTGTACAGTCTTCAAAAAAACCTCTTTCCTTCAAAAAAAACTCTGTGTTGGACTGCCGATCAACCGGCAATTGTGAGTATCATAGAACAAGAAAATCCTATCCTAGCGCCATACAGAACAGTGATGAGTTGGGTCACTTTGAAGTGGAGATGAAGCTGAAGCTGGTTGCAATTCTTGGTAAAACAGATATGCTCTACCATAACAGACTTCTGGTCATCCGATGGAAATTTTTACATTGGGGTGGCTTCCACTGGATTGATAGAGTCTACTTGTCTGACCCTTAAGTCTGAAGGTTTCCCCACATATTTGAAATTCTTGTATCAGTTCTTGAAGATATTCAGAGTGTGCCAGGATGTGGTAATGACAGTTAGCATATCTGGGTTTAAAAAGGTTTGGACAAATTCCTGGAGAAAAAGTCCATAGTCTGCTATTGAGACAGACATGGGGAAGCAACTGCTTACCCTGGGATTTGTAGTATGGAATGTTACCACGATTTGGGTTTCTGCCAGGTACTTGTGACCTGGCATGGCCACTGTTTAGAAAACAGGATACAGGATACTGGGCTAGAAGGATTTCAACTTTGTGAAAGCTTTCTTTGTAATTAGACAACATGAGGATCATAACGAAGATAAAGATGAAGATGCAAGTGATGAGTTAATCAGCACTACTTCATATTCAGATGATAATGACAATAATGATGATAAAGTGCTCTTTGCTATACAGAAGTCACACATTTCATATGTAGATTCCCTTGATCAATGCCTGCAGACCAAGTCAGAAGACATCAGTAATATTGCAACCTGGCATGATTTGAAGGAACTTTTTAATCAGACTGAAGACTCCACTTCAGTTGAACACCTTTTTAGCTGTGCTGGATTAATGACTCAAGTCACACTCACGTGAGTGACAGTCATTTTTAAGGGAATGGGGCTTGATATACCACCTTTCTTTGGTTTTTGTAACTACAATCAAAGCGGTTTACATAGTATATACAGGTACTTATTTGTATCTGGGGCAATGGAGGGTTAAGTGACTTGCCCAGAATCACAAGGAGCTACAGCGGGAATCGAATCCAGTTCCCTAAGATCAAAGTCCGCTGCACTAACCACTAGGCTACTCCTCCAGAACAATAAAGTTGTTGGGATAAAAATGTTAACAATATTTGCATTCATTGTAGTTGTAGTATTGTTACTTGTTACTCAAAAAGTAATATATTATGCAATAACCTTTTTACTTTTACCTAAGTACATTTTTAATGTGTGTTTCACTGTACTGTTACTTTTACTTAAGTATTAAAATATACATCTATTTTTACTTTTACAAGTACTTTGACCTAGTATTTTGAACAACACTGCTGACTGGACAGAAAATATAGTCTTTATCTGTCTTTATTTTGTCTGTCTGTTAAGTCTTCTGGCAGTGATAAATAACTGAAGGAGAAATTCATGAGACAGGATTAAAAACATTGGAAAGTAAATGAATAAGATGAGTACCACATCCACCAGCTTTAGTTAGGATCAAAATAAGTTCAACTTGAGTCTGCACCAGGAAGCTGCTGGACATTCCTTGAACCTTTTGAAATAAGATATGCAATTGGTAGGTCTCTTTCCCATTTCATCCACAATCTGAGTTTTTAAGTCTGCATTGGGATTTCTGTCATGTAGGTGGCCTCTGGCCAACTCAGTCATCCATCCACTTTTGCTTGGTAAATAAGTGCACAGCCTTAGCTGGGAGGGTAAAGATGACCAGGGAAGGTCACAGAAACCACTCCATTAATAGTCTGCCAAGAAACCATCACACAAGTGGGGACCCTTATATGCCATTCATGACTTGGTGCTTGTGTACCTTTACGTATATGTATATAGCGAATGCTACATACCTGTAGAAGGTATTCTCCGAGGACAGCAGGCTGATTGTTCTCACTGATGGGGTGACGTCCACGGCAGCCCCTCCAATCGGAAACTTCACTAGCAAAGTCCTTTGCTAGCCCTCGCGCGCCCGCGCGCACCGCGCATGCGCGGCCGTCTTCCCGCCCGAAACCGGCTCGAGCCGGCCAGTCCAGTATGTAGCAAGACAATACACTTCAAGGGAAGACACAACTCCAAAGGGGAGGCGGGCGGGTTTGTGAGAACAATCAGCCTGCTGTCCTCGGAGAATACCTTCTACAGGTATGTAGCATTCGCTTTCTCCGAGGACAAGCAGGCTGCTTGTTCTCACTGATGGGGTATCCCTAGCCCCCAGGCTCACTCAAAACAACAACATTGGTCAATTGGGCCTCGCAACGGCGAGGACATAACTGAGATTGACCTAAAAAATTTACCAACTAACTGAGAGTGTAGCCTGGAACAGAACAAACAGGGCCCTCGGGGGGTGGAGTTGGATCCTAAAGCCCAAACAGGTTCTGAAGAACTGACTGCCCGAACCGACTGTCACGTCGGGTATCCTGCTGCAGGCAGTAATGAGATGTGAATGTGTGGACAGATGACCACGTCGCAGCTTTGCAAATTTCCTCCATGGTGGCTGACTTCAAGTGGGCTACCGACGCTGCCATGGCTCTAACATTATGAGCCGTGACATGACCCTCAAGAGCCAGCCCAGCCTGGGCGTAAGTGAAGGAAATGCAATCTGCTAGCCAATTGGATATGGTGCGTTTCCCTACAGCCACTCCCCTCTTGTTGGGATCAAAAGAAACAAACAATTGGGCGGACTGTCTGTGGGGCTGTGTCCGCTCCAGATAGAAGGCCAATGCTCTCTTGCAGTCCAATGTGTGCAGCTGACGTTCAGCAGGGCAGGAATGAGGACGGGGAAAGAATGTTGGCAAGACAATTGACTGGTTCAGATGGAACTCCGACACAACCTTTGGCAGAAACTTAGGGTGAGTGCGGAGGACTACTCTGTTGTGATGAAATTTGGTGTAAGGGGCCTGGGCTACCAGGGCCTGAAGCTCACTGACTCTACGAGCCGAGGTAACTGCCACCAAGAAAATGACCTTCCAGGTCAAGTACTTCGGATGGCAGGAATTCAGTGGCTCGAAAGGAGGTTTCATCAGCTGGGTGAGAACGACATTGAGATCCCATGACACTGTAGGAGGCTTGACAGGGGGCTTTGACAAAAGCAAACCTCTCATGAAGCGAACAACTAAAGGCTGTCCTGAGATCGGCTTACCTTCCACTTGGTAATGGTATGCACTGATTGCACTAAGGTGAACCCTTACGGAGTTGGTCTTCAGACCAGACTCAGACAAGTGGAGAAGGTATTCAAGCAGGGTCTGTGTAGGACAAGAGCGAGGATCTAGGGCCTTGCTGTCACACCAGACGGCAAACCTCCTCCAATGAAAGAAGTAACTTCTCTTAGTGGAGTCTTTCCTGGAAGCAAGCAAGATGCGGGAGACACCCTCTGGCAGACCCAAAGAGGCAAAGTCTACGCCCTCAACATCCAGGCCGTGAGAGCCAGGGACTGGAGGTTGGGATGCAGCAGAGCCCCTTCGTCCTGCGTGATGAGGGTCGGAAAACACTCCAATCTCCACGGTTCTTCGGAGGATAACTCCAGAAGAAGAGGGAACCAGATCTGACGCGGCCAAAAGGGAGCAATCAGAATCATGGTGCCTCGGTCTTGCTTGAGTTTCAACAAAGTCTTCCCCACCAGAGGAATGGGAGGATAAGCATACAGCAGACCTTCCCCCCAATCCAGGAGGAAGGCATCCGACGCCAGTCTGCCGTGGGCCTGAAGCCTGGAACAGAACTGAGGGACCTTGTGGTTCACTTGAGATGCGAAGAGATCCACCAGGGGGGTGCCCCACGCCTGGAAGATCTGTCGCACCACACGGGAATTGAGCGACCACTCGTGAGGTTGCATAATCCTGCTCAACCTGTCGGCCAGACTGTTGTTTACGCCTGCCAGATATGTGGCTTGGAGCACCATGCCTTGACGGCGAGCCCAGAGCCACATGCTGACGGCTTCCTGACACAGGGGGCGAGATCCGGTGCCCCCCTGCTTGTTGACATAGTACATGGCAACCTGATTGTCTGTCTGAATTTGGATAATTTGGTGGGACAGCCGATCTCTGAAAGCCTTCAGAGCGTTCCAGATCGCTCGCAACTCCAGAAGATTGATCTGTAGATCGCTTTCTTGGAGGGACCACCTTCCTTGGGTGTGAAGCCCATCGACATGAGCTCCCCATCCCAGGAGAGACGCATCCGTGGTCAGCACTTTTTGAGGCTGAGGAATTTGGAAGGGACGTCCCAGAGTCAAATTGGAGCAAATCGTCCACCAATACAGGGATTCGAGAAAACTCGTGGACAGGTGGATCACGTCCTCTAGACCCCCGGCGGCCTGATACCACTGGGAGGCTAGGGTCCATTGAGCAGATCTCATGTGAAGGCGGGCCATGGGAGTCACATGAACTGTGGAGGCCATGTGGCCCAGCAATCTCAACATCTGCCGAGCTGTGATCTGCTGGGACGCTCGCACCCGCGAGACGAGGGACAACAAGTTGTTGGCCCTCGCCTCTGGGAGATAGGCGCGAGCCGTCCGAGAATCCAGCAGGGCTCCGATGAATTCGAGTTTCTGCACTGGGAGAAGATGGGACTTTGGGTAATTTATCACAAACCCCAGTAGCTCCAGGAGGCGAATAGTCATCTGCATGGACTGCAGGGCCCCTGCCTCGGATGTGTTCTTCACCAGCCAATCGTCGAGATATGGGAACACGTGCACCCCCAGCCTGCGAAGCGCCGCTGCTACCACAGCTAGGCACTTTGTGAACACCCTGGGCGCAGAGGCGAGCCCAAAGGGTAGCACACAGTACTGGAAGTGGCGTGCGCCCAGCTGAAATCGCAGATACTGTCTGTGAGCTGGCAGTATCGGGATGTGTGTGTAGGCATCCTTCAAGTCCAGAGAGCATAGCCAATCGTTTTGCTGAATCATGGGGAGAAGGGTGCCCAGGGAAAGCATCCTGAACTTTTCTTTTACGAGATATTTGTTCAGGGCCCTTAGGTCTAGGATGGGACGCATCCCCCCTGTTTTCTTTTCCACAAGGAAGTACCTGGAATAGAACCCCAGCCCTTCTTGCCCGGATGGCACGGGCTCGACCGCATTGGCGCTGAGAAGGGCGGAGAGTTCCTCTGCAAGTACCTGCTTGTGCTGGAAGCTGTAGGACTGAGCTCCCGGTGGACAATTTGGAGGTTGAGAGGCCAAATTGAGGGTGTATCCTTGCCGGACTATTTGGAGAACCCACTGATCGGAGGTTATAAGAGGCCACCTTTGGTGAAAAGCTTTCAACCTCCCTCCGACAGGCAGGTCGCCCGGCACTGACACTTGGATGTCGGCTATGCTCTGCTGGAGCCAGTCAAAAGCTCGCCCCTTGCTTTTGCTGGGGAGCCGCGGGGCCTTGCTGATTCGCACGCTGCTGACGAGAGCGAGCGCGCTGGGGCTTAGCCTGGGCCGCAGGCTGTCGGGAAGGAGGATTGTACCTACGCTTGCCAGAAGTATAGGGAACAGTCTTCCTTCCCCCGAAAAAATCGTCTACCTGTAGAGGTAGAAGCTGAAGGCTGCCGGCGGGCGAACTTGTCGAATGCGGTGTCCCGCTGGTGGAGAGACTCTACCACCTGCTCGACTTTTTCGCCAAAAATGTTATCCGCACGGCAAGGCAAGTCCGTAATCCGCTGCTGGATTCTATTCTCCAGGTCGGCGGCACGCAGCCATGAGAGCCTGCGCATCACCACACCTTGAGCAGCGGCCCTGGACGCAACATCAAAAGTGTCATAAACTCCTCTGGCCAGGAATTTTCTGCACGCCTTCAGCTGCCTGACCACCTCCTGAAAAGGCTTGGCTTGCTCAGGGGGAAGAGCATCAACCAAGCCCGCCAACTGCCGCACATTATTCCGCATGTGTATGCTCGTGTAGAGCTGGTAAGACTGGATCTTGGACACGAGCATAGAGGAATGGTAGGCCTTCCTCCCAAAGGAGTCTAAGGTTCTAGCGTCCTTGCCCGGGGGCGCCGAAGCATGTTCCCTAGAACTCTTAGCCTTCTTTAGGGCCAAATCCACAACTCCAGAGTCATGAGGCAACTGAGTGCGCATCAGCTCTGGGTCCCCATGGATCCGGTACTGGGACTCGATCTTCTTGGGAATGTGGGGATTAGTTAATGGTTTGGTCCAGTTCGCAAGCAATGTCTTCTTCAGGACATGGTGCAAGGGAACAGTGGACGCTTCCTTAGGTGGAGAAGGATAGTCCAGGAGCTCAAACATTTCAGCCCTGGGCTCGTCCTCCACAACCACCGGGAAGGGGATGGCCGTAGACATCTCCCGGACAAAGGAGGCAAAAGACAGACTCTCGGGAGGAGAAAGCTGTCTCTCAGGAGAGGGAGTGGGATCAGACGGAAGACCCCCAGACTCCTCGTCAGAGAAATATCTGGGATCTTCCTCTTCCTCCCACGAGGCCTCACCCTCGGTGTCAGACACAAGTTCACGGACCTGTGTCTGCAACCTCGCCCTGCTCGACTCCGTGGAACCCCGTCCACGATGGGGGCGTCGAGAGGTAGACTCCCTCGCCCGCATCGGCGAAGCTCCCTCCGCCGACGTAGTCGGGGAGCCTTCCTGGGAGGTGGCCGCGGTCGGTACCGCACGCGGTACCGACGTCGGGGACCTCAACCTGGGCGATGGGCCAGCCGGCGCCACGCTCGACGGTACCGGTGGCGCAAGCACCGCCGGTACCGGAGGGGTAGGGCGCAACAGCTCTCCCAGAATCTCTGGGAGAACGGCCCGGAGGCTCTCGTTTAGAGCGGCTGCAGAGAAAGGCTGAGAGGTCGATGCAGGCGTCGACGTCAGTACCTGTTCCGGGCGTGGAGGCTGTTCCGGGCTGTCCAGAGCGGAGCGCATCGACACCTCCTGAACAGAGGGTGAGCGGTCCTCTCGGTGCCGATGCCTGCTGGGTGCCGAATCCCTCGGCGACCCAGAGCTCTCGGTGCCGACACGGGGAGGAGACCGGTGTCGATGCTTCTTCGATTTCTTCCGAAGCATGTCACCGGAGCTCCCCGGCACCGACGAGGAGGACGTCGAATCCACTCGTCGCTTCCTCGGGGCCGAGACTGAAGAAGGTCGATCTCGGGGGGGCTGTACCGCAGGAGCCCTCAGGGTAGGCGGAGACCCACCCGAGGGCTCACCGCCACCAGCAGGGGAATGGACAGCCCTCACCTGCACTCCACCCGATGCACCACCGTCCGACGACATCAGCAGACGAGGTCCTGGTACCACCGACGTCGATGCAGCTATCCGATGTCTCGGCGCCGATGCAGAGGCCCGATGCCTCGATGCACTCGATGCAGGGGCGGCCGAGGAAGATGGTCTGGACGCTGACGACGTCGATGCACTCGAAGATCCCAGTGCCGATGCCGACGAAGAGCCCGAGAACAACACGTTCCACTGGGCTAGTCTCGCTACCTGAGTCCGCCTTTGAAGCAGGGAACACAGACTGCAGTTCTGAGGGCGGTGCTCGGCCCCCAGACACTGAAGACACGACGAGTGTCGATCAGTGAGCGAGATAACCCGGGCGCACTGGGTGCACTTCTTGAAGCCGCTGGAAGGCTTCGATGTCATGGGCGGAAAAATCACGCCGGCGAAATCAAAAGCCGAAATGGCGAAATTTGAAGCACCAAATTTAGAGGGAGAAAAAATCTCGACCGAGGCCGAAAAGAGGCCTACCCCGACGACGAAAGAAAACTTACCGGGGCAAAAAAGCTGGAAGTACGGGGAGGATTTACACGAAACCCGGCGGGGGGTTTCCGGAGCACTTCCCGACTAGGACAAAGCTTTCCCGAAGGAAAAAAACACGTTCAAACAAATTGGACGCGCGAGGTCGACTTTCCGGGGCTCGACACGGCGAAAACACGACCGTACCGAGTGCGGACAAAAGAAGACTGGCCGGCTCGAGCCGGTTTCGGGCGGGAAGACGGCCGCGCATGCGCGGTGCGCGCGGGCGCGCGAGGGCTAGCAAAGGACTTTGCTAGTGAAGTTTCCGATTGGAGGGGCTGCCGTGGACGTCACCCCATCAGTGAGAACAAGCAGCCTGCTTGTCCTCGGAGAATGCTCTTTATACAGGTGTAGGGCAATTCTATAAAGGGACACCTCGGTGGAGCCGATTCTCTAAAGAAAAATAGATGCCTACTTTCTTTTATAGAATATTGGCATAACTGGGTATAAATGCATGTGTGTGGTTAGGCACAAGAAGTTATGCCAGCCATACAGCTGATTTAAATGCTGATAGCTAGATTCCAGAGATATTTGCGTAACATGGAGGGGCATTTTCGAACGGGGACGCCCATCTCTGAAGACGTCACCGCGAAGGGGCAGGGCATCCCGTATTATCGAAACAAGATGGGTGTCCATCTTTTGTTTCGATAATACGGTCAGGGACACGCAAATCTTAACATTTAGGTTGACCTAAGAGATGGTCAACCTAAATGTTGAGATGGACGACCTCGGTTTTCGCTGATAATGGAAACCGAGGACGCCCATCTCAAAAACGACCAAATGCAAGCCCTTTGGTCATGGGAGGAGCCAGCATTCGTAGTGCACTGGTCCCCCTCACATGCCAGGACACCAATCGGGCACTCTAGGGGGCACTGCAGTGGACTTCACAAATTGCTCCCATGTGCATAGCTCTCTTACCTTGGGTGTTGAGCCCCCCAACCCCCCCAAAACCCACTTCCCACAACTGTACACCACTATCATAGCCCTAAGGGGTGAAGGGGGGCACATACATGTGGGTACAGTGGGATTCAGGTGGGTTTTGGAGGGCTCACATTTACCACCACAAGTGTAACAGGTGGGAGGGATGGGCCTGGGTCCGCCTGCCTGAAGTGCACTACACCCACTAAAAACTGCTCCAGGGACCTGCATACTGCTGTGATGGAGCTGGGTATGACACTTGAGGCTGGCAAAGAGGCTGGAAAAATGTTTTTTAAATTTTTTTTAAGGGTGGGAGGGGGTTGGTGACCACTGGGGGAGTAAGGGGAGGTCATCCCCGATTCCCTCCAGTGGTCATCTGGTCAGTTCGGGCACCTTTTCGAGGCTTGGTCGTGAAAAAAATTGGACCAAGTAAAGTCATCCAAATGCACATCAGGGACGCCCTTCTTTTTTCCATCATCGGCCGAGGACGCCCATCTCTTAACCACGCCCTGTCCCACCTTCGGTACAGTGCCGACATGTCCCCTTGAACTTTGGTCATCCCCACGACAGAAAGCAGTTGAGGACGCCCAAAATCGGCTTTCGATTATGCCGATTTGGGTGACCCTGAGTGAAGTCGCCCATCTCCCGATTTGTGTTGGAAGATGGGCGTCCTCTTTTGATTATGCCGCTGTTAGTTTTCTATAAACTGTGTACAGGTGAGCCCAGTTTCTACCCATGTGAACACCCATCTATGAACTTAATGCATTTGAAGATGTGTATGTAGTTACAGAATAGTGTGTAGCAATATTATTGGCATTTTTGTGTGTATATGCCAAATACGTGCATATATGCCAGTATTCTGGTCATTTACACATATATTAGGCGGCTAAATGTTATTCCCTTAATGGGCAGTGATTCTTGCAAAGAGCATTTTTCATGGCCAATTTGACACCTGTTGAACTATATAGTAGCTGTATTTGTTGAAACCAAGCACAGGCTCTACCTTGTATTTAAGTTTAGCTTCCTAGACACTAGGGGGCAATTCTATGAAGGCCACCCAAATTTGAGCATGAATTCTATAATGACATCTGGGCACCCAGATTCCATTATAGAAAAAGAGTGCAAGTCTGCATTTGTGTGCTAACATTTAGGCACTCACATTTATACCATGTAAAAGGCAAGCATATATGTGAGCATATAAATGTTGCGTTTTAGCATGTAACATATTCAGGAGTTAGCTGGACTGACTCCCACGGTTGGTGCTGGATATTCCCCAGGGGTCTGTGTTGGGACCACTGCTTGATAACATATTTATAAATGACCTAGAGATGGGAGTAACTAGTGAGGTAATTAAATTTGCTGATGACACAAAGTTATTCAAAGTCGTTAAATCGCAGGAGGATTGTGAAAAATTACAAGAGGACCTTACGAGACTGGGCGTCTAAATGGCAGATGACGTTTAATGTTAGCAAGTGGAAAGTGATGCGTGTGGGAAAGAGGAACCTGAATTATAGCTACGTAATGCAAGGTTCCACGTTAGGAGTCACAGACCAAGAAAGGGATCTAGGTGTCGTCGATGATAACGTTGAAACCTTCTGGTCAGTGTGCTGCTGCGGCTAAGAAAGCAAATAGAATGTTAGGTATTATTAGGAAAGGAATGGAAAACAAAAATGAGGATGTTATAATGCCTTTGTATCGCTCCATGGTGCGACCACACCTCGAATATTGTGTTCAATTCTGGTCGCCGTATCTCAAAAAAGATATAGTGGAATTAGAAAAGGTGCAGAGAAGGGCAACGAAAATGATAAAGGGGATGAGATGACTTCCCTATGAGGAAAGGCTAAAGCAACTAGGGCTCTTCAGCTTGGAGAAAAGGCAACTGATATGATAGAGGTCTATAAAATAGTGGGTGGAGTTGAACAGGTAGACATGAAGCGTCTGTTTACACTTTCCAAAAATACTAGGACTAGGGGGCATGTGATGAAGCTGCAATGTAGTAAATTTAAAATGAATCGTAGAAACTTTTCTTCACTCAACGTTTAATTAAACTCTGGAATTCGTTGCCAGAGAATATGGTAAAGGCGGTTAGCTTAGCGGAGTTCAAAAAAGGTTTGGACATCTTCCTGAAGGAAAGACCATTATTAAATGGACTTGGGGAAAATCCACTATTTCTGGGATAAGCAGTATAAAATGTTTTGTACTTTTTGGAGAACTTGCCAGGTATTTGTGACCTGAATTGGCAACTGTTGGAAACAGGATGCTGGGCTTGATGGATATTTGGTCTTTCCCAGTATGGCAATACTTATGTACTTATGTAACTCCGGGCTGTTTCTGGTGACCGGCATTGAATATCCAGATTTTTTTGCCGGTTTCAACTTAACCAGCCAAGCTGATATTCATCACTGACCAGTTATTTGGCAGCCAAATTTGGCTGCTGAATATTAGTATGTAATGCCCCTTTGCCTGGACACATCTGCAAAGGCAGACTCTGTCGGACCCTCACTCACTCACTTTAGTGCCTCCACCTGGGGACAGAAGTGTTAGTGAGTGGGATTACTGTCTTCTCCCCAGGAAACTCAACCTTAAGGTCCAAAACTCTGTGGGAAACAAGGCTGACAGTTAAAATAGCCTGTCTGTAGGGAGACAGCTATACACCTTTTAATCCAAATGATGACTCCGTAGTTAGCAGCTTAAATCTCAAACAGTTTATTCTTCAACTTCAAACCACAGGAACATCCAACTGTATGAACTCTCCAATAGTACAGTCCTTTATTTATTTATTAGGATTTATTTACTGCCTTTTTGAAGGAATTCACTCAAGGCAGTGTACAGTAAGAATAGATCAAACATTAAGTAAATCTTCCCCTGGTATTCCCCCAGCGAAATTCCTGTATTCTTCTCCTAATGGGTTATATGTTACAAGGCACTCTTAAACAGGGCTATTTACACTTTATACAGCTCTAGTCCATGCCTATCCCCAAAGACAATGTTCCAAAGGCTGTGCTCCTCTTGGTCTAACCTTCCTACAAGGTGACCTTTGCGTTGGTTCTTTGAGCAGGGACTGTCTTTCTTCTATGTTTGTGCAGCGCTGCGTACGCCTTGTAGCGCTACAGAAATGCTAAATAGTAGTAGTAGTAGTAGCGTTGGTTCACCCAGGCTAAGGGATGGGCACTCCCTGGCTCCTATCCCACGCTCCTGGGCTGGGTCTATCCACTGCCCACCCAGAGCTCTCCTTCACAGTTACTGTTTCTCCTAACAGCAACTCTCCTTTTCTTTAGCCAATGGACTCACTTCTTTTCAACGAGATCCCCCTTCTCCTTCTTTGGGTCACTTGGTAGAGGCTTGCAGGCAACCAAAGACCCACAGAGCAGCAAACAGAAAACCAAACAGGAACACCCCTCTTACAGGGCAAACACTTAACTTTATCTTCCCCCCCCCCCCCCCCCCCCCTTGTCACGCTTTCTTTCTCAGCACTATCTCTCTGCTGGGGCTTGGTTTCCTCCTACCCAGAGACCTCCCAGTTTCTCCCCCCCCCCCCCCCCCCCCGGTGACTCTCTACAGTGATTTACTCTCTTAGTAATTCTAAACTAACAGGGGATTACAAGTGGATAGCCAGTTACATCGCTCGATATACCTGGCTATCCGCTAAGTGCTAACTGGCAATATTCAGTGGGAAATAACCAGTGATCTCCTGTTGAATATTGCTGGATAGCCGGTTAAGTGCCATTTAACTGGCCAGGAGCCATTCCTGGTCGGTTAAATGGTTTTAAATATTGGTCGGATAGTGTGGGACCCATCCATGTCCTGCCCATGCTCCACCCAAATATAACCCCCCTCTTGCAGTTGCGTGCTATGCGGATTGTGTGCTAAGTTTGCAGAATAATGCTTACCGCCCAACCAGCACTTATGTGCGTGAATGTAACATCCATACATGTAAGTGCTAGTATTCTATAATCTTAGGAGTCAATATCAGCCATCGGCAGTAAGCATTTTGCTCACCACTGACGGCATTATTCCTGGATAATCAAAGCTGGGACCTGTGTGAGCTTTGGCTTTGAATATCCAGTTATTTTTAAGCCAGCTAACACACAGCCGCTTAAGTCAATATTTATCATTTAAGTGGCCATGGGTAACCACATAAAAATAGGACAGACTTTATGCGGTCCCATTTATGTGCCATCCCTGGCTTCTTAAGTGCTGAATATCATTACTTAAGTGGCCAAGTACCGACTCCATCCCCAGAATGCCCCCAAGATAGCCGGCTTTGTGTTCAACAGTAACCACGGTATTCAGCGGCACTGAGCCAGCTGTGCCATTGAATATAGCAGCTAATATACTTTTGCTCTGTTTTCACAGAAGAAAATCCTGGAGCAGGACCGCAATGGACTGCCAAAAGTACATGTGAGAATGGAATGGATATAGCACCATTCACGGAAGAGAGTGTGTATGAACAACTTAAAAATCTAAAGGTGGACAAAGCAGTGGGACCGGATGGGATCCACCCCAGGATATTGAGGGAGCTCAGAGAGGTTCTGGCGGGTCCTCTTAAAGATTTGTTTAATAAATCCTTGGAGATGGGAGAGGTTCCGTGGGATTGGAGAACGGCGGAGGTGGTCCCTCTTCACAAAAGTGGTGATAGGGAAGAAGCTGGAAACTACAGGCCGGTAAGCCTCACTTCAATTATTGGGAAAGTAATGGAAGCAATGCTGAAGGAAAGGATAGTGAATTTCTTGGAAGCAAATAAGTTGCAAGATCCGCGACAACATGGTTTTACCAAAGGGAAATTGTGCCAAACGAATCTCATTGAATTCTTTGACTGGGTGACCGGAGAATTAAATCAGGGACGTGCTATGGATGTTATCTACTTAGATTTCAGTAAAGCTTTTGACACCGTTCCCCACAGGAGGCTCTTGAATAAACTAGACGGGCTGAAGATAGGACCCGAAGTGGTGAACTGGATTAGGAACTGGTTGACGGGCAGACGCCAGAGGGTGGTGGTAAATGGAGTTCGCTCGGAGAGAAAGGTGAGTAGTGGAGTGCCTCAGGGATCGGTGCTGGGGCCGATTCTATTCAATATATTTGTGAGTGATATTGCCGAAGGGTTAGAAGATAAAGTTTGCCTTTTTGCGGATGACACCAAGATTTGCAACAGAGTGGACACGCCAGAGGGAGTGGAAAGCATGAAAAAAGATCTGCAGAAGCTAGAAGAATGGTCTAACATTTGGCAATTAAAATTCAATGCGAAGAAATGCAAAGTGATGCACTTAGGGAGTAGAAATCCACAGGAGACGTATGTGTTAGGCGGGGAGAGTCTGATAGGTACGGATGGGGAGAGGGATCTTGGGGTGATAGTATCTGAGGACCTGAAGGCGACGAAAGTGTGACAAGGCAGTGGCCATAGCTAGAAGATTGCTAGGCTGTATAGAGAGAGGTGTGACCAGCAGAAGAAAAGAGGTTTTAATACCCCTGTATAAGACGTTGGTGAGGCCCCACCTGGAGTATTGTGTTCAGTTTTGGAGGCCGTATCTTGTGAAGGATGTTAAAAAAAATGGAAGTGGTGCAAAGAAAAGCTACGAGAATGGTATGGGATTTGCATTACAAGAGGTATGAGGAGAAACTTGTTGACCTGAACATGTATACCCTGGAGGAAAGGAGAAACAGGGGTGATATGATACAGACGTTCAAATATTTGAAAGGTATTAATCCGCACACGAACCTTTTCCGGAGATGGGAAGGTGGTAGAACGAGAGGACATGAAATGAGATTGAAGGGGGGCAGACTCAAGAAAAATGTCAGGAAGTATTTTTTCACGGAGAGAGTGGTGGATGCTTGGAATGCCCTCCCGCGGGAGGTGGTGGAGAGGAAAACGATAACGGAATTCAAACATGCGTGGGATAAACATAAAGGAATCCTGCTCAGAAGGAAGGGATCCCTAGAAGCTTAGCCGGTGGTGGGAGGCAGGGCTGGTGGTTGGGAGGTGGGGATAGTGCTGGGCAGACTTATACGGTCTGTGCCCTGAAAAAGACAGGTACAAATCAAGGTAAGGTATACACAAAAAATGGCACAGACTGGGTGGACTGTGCAGGTCTTTTTCTGCCGTCATCTACTATGTTATTATGCTACTATGAATATTAGCAGCTAGGCCTGACCAAGCGATTTAACTGGTCAGCAGCTGGCTAAATGTTAGCATGCAAATGGCACTTACATTTAGGCGCTAAGGTTATGGAATGAGGGGGTAGCCGTACAGACTCTAGATTGTCACATGGGGCAGGCTGCTCTTGAAGTAAAGCATTTATCAGCATAGCTGTGTTAGTTTGTCACTTAGGCGGTCACCTAGTGCGTGCCCTGAGTAGTGGGAAACCAGGACATAAACAGATTAATTCAATCAAAATTATTGAGTGTGGCAGAGGCAATAGATGTGATATAAAGGCAACAGTAAGAGCAGTAATTATTTATAAAGGGTGTCTTTTACTAAGATGCACTCAAGTTTTTAGTTGACGCTAAAATTGTGGACGTGCTAAATGTTAGAGATGCCCATAGGAATGCATTGGCATCTCTAATGTTTAACGCGCCCACTATTTTAGAGCGTGCCAAAAATGTGAGCACGCCTTAGTAAAAGACCCTCAAAGTTTCCAAGATACTTCACTGCCTTTATCAACAGTCCTTCCTTCTCCTTATTTTCTAAATCTTACCACTGGGAGTTGTAGAGGTTAAACACAGTTTTCTTTATCTTGATTCCTGCTGAGTAGACAGTTCACTTTTAAGATTGGTTTCCACTTAGCATTCTGAAGTCCACTGCTGTAGAAGTTCAGGTGCTGTGAAACTTTTCAAGGCAGGTCTTGGTGTTTGGTTCAGTGAATATGCAGGGCCACCAAGAGACAAAGCCGGGCCCAGGGCAATGTTAAGGTGACCCACTGCTGTGGTCCCGCCCACCCCCCAGGTCCTCTACATGCCTAGAGTCATTGAATGGCAGCAGCAATTGAGAGACTGCTCTGCCAGCCATGGGCTCTTCTTCCTGCTATGTCCCGCCTCCTGTGACGCAAATTTCTTTTTCTGCATAAGCGGGACACCATGGAAAGAAAGACTCATGGCTGGTAGAGCAGTCTCTCTCGATCACTGCTGTCTGCCATTCAATCACTGTTCCCTCTAAGCTGAGCGGGAGTCCTCCACCATCAGTCCTTCCAGTAGATGGTGCTGTTTCACTATCTCATTTTCAATAGTGAGGGACAGGCAAGCTCTGCAGGACTCCAGAGAACCTGCCTGTCCCAAGCGATTGAAAACACAATATAGAAGTACTACCACCCACAGGCAGCAATACAGTTGGAGGATTCCCCTTCAGCTTAGAGAGAACAGTGCAATCAATTACTCCAGGCAAGTAGAGGATGGGGGAGGGCAGGGTTGAAAGGGGGGGAAAGATGCTGGATCTCACCTGGGCTGCCAGCACTGGGCCCCCCTTGGAGGCTGGGTCTGGGGGAATCTTGCCCCCCCCCCCCCCCCAGTTCAGCTGCCCTGTGAATAGGTATATGGAACTGCTGGAACCCAGCAGAGGTAGTAGAATGATTTCTCCTTAAGCCTTTAGATGTTCATAAACCTCAAAGTATGTGGACAAGGTGCCTTGCTGTCTTCTCTTTCTCCTTTGTGAAAACAGAAGGAATGAAGAGAGGTCCCTAAACTCTTTGACACCCAACTGGTTGATAACTTTATAGGGTCTGGCTCCTGTGTACTTATGCACTGGTTATGCTAGTCTAGGTGACGTGGAGGGGCATTTTCAAAAGAAACGTCTAAGTTGGGATTTGGACATCTTTGTAAAACATCCAAATGTGGAGGCGGGGAAAAGCTTATTTTAAAAAAAAGATGGATTTTCGAAACCAATGACGTCCAAGTCAAAAACGTCCAAATACAAGCCATTTGGACATGGGAGAAGCCAGCATTTGTAGTGCACTGGTCCCCCTGACATGCCAGGACAGCAGTTGGGCACCCTAGGGGGCACTGCAGTGGACTTCATAAAATGCTCCCAGGTACATAGCTCCCTTATGTTGTGTGCTGAACCCCCCAACCCCCCCCCCAAAAAAAAACCTCACTACCCACAACTGTACATCACTACCATAGCCCTTACGGCTGAAGGGGGGCACCTATATTTTATTTATTTATTGCATTTGTATCCCACATTTTCCCACCTCTTTGCAGGCGCAATGTGGCTTACAAAGCATCATGGATAATGGAAATGAGAAGAGAATAGACATTTGGTGTTACAGAAGGATGTTGGATTGCATGGTAATGGAATACATGATAGTAATATAATAGAAGGCATTACTAACATTTCTGGAAATATGTAAGAGTTTCACATGATTTGATCTTTGTGGTATATCTTGTTGAAGAGATGGGTCTTTAGTAGTTTACGGAAGTTGGTCAGTTCATAGGTCACTTTTAGGTTGTGTGGCAATGCGTTCCAGAATTGCGCGCTCATATAGGAAAAGGTTGATGCGTGCATTAATTTGTATTTTAGACCTTTACGGTTGGGGAAATGAAGATTAAGGAATGTGCGAGATGATTTTTTAGCATTCCTGGGTGGTAGGTCTATCAAGTCTGACATGTAGGCTGGGGCATCGCCATAGATGATTTTATGTACTAGGGTACATATTTTGAACATGATACGTTCTTTGAGTGGGAGCCAGTGTAGCTTCTCTCGTAGGAGTTTTGCACTTTCGTATTTTGATTTTCCAAATATGAGTCTGGCCGCCATGTTCTGGGCTGTTTGGAGTTTTTTGAGTATCTGCTCCTTGCAGCCACTCAAAAAACTCCAAACAGCCCAGAACACGGCGGCCAGACTCATATGTGGGTACAGAGGGTTTCTGGTGGGTTTTGGAGGGCTCGCTGTTTCCTCCACAAATGTAACAGGTAGGGGGAGTTTGGGCCTGGGTCCGCCTGTCTGAAGTGCACTGCACCCACTAAAACTGCTCCAGGGACCTGCATGCACTGTCATGGACCTGAGTATGACATCTGAGGCTGGCACGTAATATTTTTAATGATGTTTTTTGAAGGTGGCAAGGGGTTAGTGACCACTAGGAGAGTAATGAGAGGTCATCCCCGATTCCCTTCGGTGGTCATCTGGTCATTTCAGGTACCTTTTGTGCCCTATTCGTAAGAAAAACATGTCCAGGTGAAAACGTCCAAGTGTTAGTCATGGACGTCTCTGCTTTTCTCCATTATGACTCAAAGATGTCCAAGTCTTAGGAACGCCCAAGTCCCACCTTCACCACACCTCCAATACGCTCCCTTGAGATTTGGACGTCTTTGCAAGCGACTTTTGCTAGAGACGTCCAAAATCGGGTTTCAATTATACCAATTTGGATGTCTCTGAGAGATGGACATCCAAGTACCGATTTATGTCAGAAGATGGACGTCCATCTCTTTCGAAAATAAGTCTGATTGCAAGTTAGGTTCCTATGGCTAGGACCTGTATTGCTAGGGCATTGGCTTGAAGGCTATCCCCTAGTAACAAGGATCAATAGCCAGTGAGGTATCTTAAGCCAAAGACATGGTTTCTTTGTTGAGTTCCTATTTTACAGTTGGAGAAGGGGGATTTCTATTGCCACCTGTTCCTCATACTGATTATAATAGACATTCCTCTGCACTCCTAGCAGATTCTTTTCTTTTCTGGAAAAAGTCAGAAGGTTCATTGAACACACCATACTCTGTTTGCCTATAACAGAGATCAGACAGGAGATATTATATGATCATTGGTTAAAATAGAGGCACTGTGGATCTAAGCAGGCATTCTTAATGGCCAGATTTTCAGGTGCCACAACATATTGCTTTTCAAACGTCAACAAACTGGGAGCACATCTCCATTGACAGTCCTTGGATGCCTCAAGTGCTCTACCAGTAAGCTTGGTATAAGCAGTTCAAAAATACCAGACCTTGGTTCAGCTTCCTGCTGAAACAGGAAATTAACTTATTTTTGCATTTTTTGCATAAAGCTGGTATAGGGAATATCTTTATATGGTGGGTGAGTTTCTTCTGAGAATTGGGGATGGGTCATAAGGGATACTGATTGATAGGTCTTTTCTCTCAGAGGAAGAGTTGTGTGCTTGTGTATCTGTGAAATATTCCTGTACAGTCTAGGAGTGTTCTGACAGAGAAGGAAGAGGCAAGGAATAGTCTTCTTGTGACTCATATATGTTAATAAAAGGGAAACTACTGGATCTTTAGAAGGCTGTGGTCCTCTCTGCACCATAATAATCTCAGTGGATTGGGAATCTTGTGGCACAGGATGGGAGTGATGTTTGTAAAGAAACAGTGTGTTTAAGCCTGTAAAATATATTGGATAGTTCCCTATTTTAATTATGTTTGAAGTATATTTCTCCTATTTGGCTAGCAGATGGTGCATGTTTATGCTGAAAGCTGTTATAGGGAACTGAATGTTCTTTTTCTTTAACACAAGTAGGAAGCAAGCAGCAGTATACTTTCAAATCTTGTTGACTGGGCTCTGATTGGCCCAGGAGCTTATTTCCTTTAGAGTGTACTGATTTTGCCTTCAGTCTTAGCCTGGAAGAAAAGGGAGACAGATCTCTTTGCTAAGGGTCTGTGAACAATTATATTGCCTGATCTTCCCAGCTACCGTTTAGACTGTATATAGATGTTTAGTTAGTTTTCTAATTGATCAATTTTTCAGTTACATGTTACTGTTTGCTATTTGCACATTTTTTTTCAGTGTTCAATTTTTATGAGAATAAACAAAATTGTTTGCTCTGCTTGTCTGGACTGATAAGGAATCCCAGTAATTTGTGTGTTGGGTCTGTGAGTGTGGGACCATTGGGAGTGTGGCCCCAGTAACCTAGAAATCACTGGGGATAATTTGAGAGCAGGAGACTTGCCCAGAGGTGGTTGTGACCCAGTCGGTGGGAGGAGGGTGCTAGTGTAGAGCATAAGTGGCAGGTGCAGGTGAACCTGGGTTGTGCTGGGGATAAACCCTCTAAGTGGCTGTGGGGTAACCCCTGGGGGGTGGCTAGGCATTTCATGACAGACCTTGTCCTTCCTTTTTTATGGCAGCTGTGGGATTGTCAGCCTCAGTGTGTGGTGTGAGGGTCATCATCCACTGAGTTTTTCAGAGCCTTTTTTTTTTATCTGTAATGTCCAGTCACAGAGTACAGTGAACAAGTGCTGCAGAGGTTGCTAGTCAATGGATCCAGAGAGACTGTACCCAATGCTTGAGTATTCCTGGATTGGCGTACCAAGTGTGGATACAGAGAAGTAGGCATAATGAAAAACATGCCAGTACCAATGCTGTGTGAGACCAACATGGTTCCAATGAACATTACCCTTGATAGCGGATCCAGCATTTTCGCAATGGTGACCCATAGTCAGGCCTGGGCAGCCCAACAAGCAGAAGCAGCAGAGATCACCTCTCCAGTTCCAGATCCTGAGCCAGTCCAGGTGGGACCAGCTGACCATTTCCTGTTAAGTTTATTTTTGGTAGTGTTAGGAGATTAGCAGCATGCTGATGGCAACTAGACACTGGCGATGCCTGTCCTAACACAAGAGCAATTGGATGGGCTTAGTGAGGAGGGGATGCAGGATCGGCCTGCACAGAGCTCTCCTGAGAGGAGACCAGACTCCCTGTGGACAAATGGCTTGTGTGTTGGCAGGGCCAGATGCCACACCAGCTGAAATATGGCAAATCTACATGATAGAGCAACAATGGGTAGACCAGCTGCAGCAAGAGGAAGACCAACATCGGCATGAATTCCAGCAGCGGCGAGAGGAATTGGAGTTCCAGCTGTAGAAATTAAAGATGGAAATGGATCATATCCAAAGCTCCAGCCCAACCCCAGCACCGAGGCCAGAGACAGGATCCATAGACCGGATCAGGCCCAACTGGTTTTTGCAGATTGATGATACCAGACGTGACATAGATAGATATCTAACTGCCTTTGAAAAAATTTGCTGCCTCAATGAGATTCCTTAGAAAGACTGGGTACGTTATCTAGGAGGCAAGGTTACTGGTAGAGCACTTTAGGCATTCCAAGGACTGTCAATGGAGACATGCTCCCAGTTTGAGGGCGCACTGCAGAGGTAATGCTAGTCAATGGATCCAGAGAGACTGTACCCAATGCTTGAGTATTCCTGGATTGGCGTACCAAGCCTGGATACAGAGAAGTAGGCATAATGAAAAACATGCCGATACCAATGCTGTATGGGACCAACATGGGTCCAATGAACATTACCCTTGATAGCAGATCCAGCATTTCCGCTATGGTGACCTGTAGTCAGGCCTGGGCAGCCCAACAAGCAGAAGCAGCAGAGATCACCTCTTCAGTTCCAGATCCTGAGCCAGTCCAGGTGGGACCAGCTGACCATGCGACCGGAGGAGGCACTCCAGTGCTTCCAGCAGCATTAGTTCCAGAGGTGACTGGGGCCATGAGTATGGAACAGCCTGACTTAACTGACACACCTATTGATCAGACTGATGACCCTGATTTTTCACTCACCAACAGAGATCCTTCCAGATATGGATACTGATATTGGACAGAGACATGCTTGTCAGGAAGCACAGCGCTCTGATCCTGACCTCGAAGCCCTGAGGCAGAGAGTTGGTCAGTCAACCAATGAGATTGGTAAAGACTGTACCCTATGGAAAGGAGGCTTGTTGTATAGAGAGACTGATCTTGCTGATCCTAATAGGCTCTGGACAGCAGGCAAGCAGCTTATAGTGCCCAGGGCATACAGGGAACATCTTCTGCAGATTGCACACAACATTCCACTAACAGGAATGTGACACGCACATGCACTAGATTGACACAGAACTTCTATTGGCTAGGAGAATCTTGAGCCGTAGCTATTGTCGAAACTGTGATGCGTGCCAAAGAGTGGGTAAGACCCAAGATCACATCCGAGCACCCCTGAAACCTTTACCCATTATCAGTGAGCCCTTTGAGAGATTAGCTGTGGATATAGTGGGGCCTCTAGCTATCCTTAGCTGACTACTGGTGGTTTGTATGTTGAGTCTGTGAGTGCTTTTTTGGAACTGAGGGATCACTGGGAGTGTGGGCCCAGTAATCTAGAAATCACTGGGGATAATGTGAGAGCAGGAGACTCACCCAGAAGTGGTTGTGACCCAGTCAGTGGGAGGAGGATGCTAGTGTAGAGGACAAGTGGAAGGTGCAGGTGGACCTGAGCTGTGCTGGGTTTAGACGCTCTAAGTAATCACGGGGTAACCCCAGGCGGGTGGCTAGGTGTTTTGTGACAAATGTTGATATGCAAGACCTGGAATGTCCTTGCAGTAGCCTTTCACAAAATTATTGAACATTCATTTGTGGATATTCAAGTAGAAGTAAGGATACTGAAAAGGAGGACTCATATGCCACTGTAAACAGAACTGGAATGAGGATAGTAGCTTTTTATCAGAAGTTTGGATTTTTGAATTATCTTTTGCAGTGGTTTTATGCATGCTAAGATGATGACGAGGATTTCTGGGCCTGGTCTGTGCCACAGTAAACTCATTGCTGAGCTGACTGTGAGGCAGGCATGTGGGCTGCATCAACTTGCATGGGACATGGTGCAGGGACTTTCCCTGTATCAGAGTTATGATGATGAGACTTTGTGCAGATGATGAAGCTGGAGAGTCATTGGTGTTCCTCTGCTTTAGGGGTGCATTAATGACTATGATCTTCTGTACTTAGAGTGGTGCATGAAGACTGCCTTGGAGCTGTGCTCTTTGGAATATTGCTGGTACTCAGACCAATGTAGCTGCAGAGAGGAACCTTGTACTATCAAGAAGAATCAGCTCCTGCTCAAAAGAAATTTGGTGCTTCCCTTTCTTCATGACTGAATTCTTATAGCCACTGCATGAGAGGACAGTGCAACATTACTGGAAGAGGATCTGATATATAGCACTGAACCTCTCTTCCATCTCATACAGCTTTCTGAATCAGATGATTTTTCCTGGTCCTACGGGACTGTACATTTCCCCCCCCACTCATAAAAGTATTATTGCCGGTGAGTATGGCATTTGAGATGTTTGTCATTTGTGCAACATCAAGAAGTAATAAACATAAGCATCAATTTACTGGGCAGATGTGGGGCACCATAATGCTGCAGATCTCAACACTATAAGGAAAATTACATTAAATTATTATTTTTTTCTCTAAGGATTAAAAGAAAGTAACAAAATAGTATAAAGAAATGATGAAAACAGCATCAATAGAACAAGCAGAGAAATCTCTGCAAAAAATTTATTTGACAGCTTTGTTTTCACATTTATTCAAACAGCAGAAACAACAAAAATGAGAAAACTGTGGAGGATGTGGGGGCAGGGGAAGAGGCATCGGTGAATGAGTGAAGGGTACTGCATGTTTACAACAGTCCCAAGTTCTGGGACAGCTGTTCTGCTATGGTGCTGTCAGATAGTATCATCCATTTGTGTTTCTGATTCAAGTCCTGCTTGTTGATGAAGAATGTACATATTTTAACTCAGGGAAAATAGCTGTGGAATTAAACTTATGCAGGTATTTTTCCTGGAATAATATTCAGATTGAAAATACATGCATATATTGGCTTTAAAAATGTAGCAAAGTCCACAGATTGAAAAGTACACATAAGAACATAAGCATTAAGTACATAAGTAATGCCACACTGGGAAAAGACCAAGGGTCCATCGAGCCCAGCATCCTGTCCACGACAGCGGCCAATCCAGGCCAAGGGCACCTGGCAAGCTTCCCAAATGTACAAACATTCTATACATGTTATTCCTTGAATTGTGGATTTTTCCCGTCCATTTAGTAGTGGTTTATGGACTTGTCCTTTAGGAAACCGTCTAACCCCTTTTTAAACTCTGCCAAGCTAACCGCCTTCACCACGTTCTCTGGCAACGAATTCCAGAGTTTAATTATGCGTTGGGTGAAGAAACTTTTTCTCCGGTTTGCTTTAAATTTACTACACTGTAGTTTCATCGCATGCCCCCTAGTCCTAGTATTTTTGGAAAGCGTGAACAGACGCTTCACATCCACCTGTTCCACTCCACTCATTATTTTATATACCTCTATCATGTCTCCCCTCAGCCGTCTCTTCTCCAAACTGAAAAGCCCTAGCCTCCTTAGTTTTTCTTCATAGGGAAGTCATCCCATCCCCGCTATCATTTTAGTCGCCTTTCGCTGCACCTTTTCCAATTCTATATCTTTCTTGAGATGCGGCGACCAGAATTGAACACAATACTCAAGGTGCGGTCAAACCGTGGAGCGATACAACGGCATTATAACATCCTCACACCTGTTTTCCATACCTTTCCTAATAATACCCAACATTCTATTAGCTTATACTGCCATTCTGGAACAGACTGAAGGTTCATCAAGCCCAGTATTCTGTTTTCAGCAGTGGCCAATCCAAGTCACTACATAGTAGCTTCATTGCATGCACCTAGTCCTCATGTTTTTGGAAAGAATAAACAAGCGATTCATGCCTACTTGTTCCATTCCACTCAGTATTTTATAGAGCTGTTATCATATCTTCCCCTCAGCCTTCTTTTCTCCAAGTTGAAAAGCCCTAGCCACTGTAGCTTTTCTTTATAGGGAAGTCATTCTATCCCCTTCAGCTGGGCAGGCAATTATAACATTACCTACAGTATTAGACAGATTAAGCCTCAAGACATTGCTTCAGTTCAAATGGTACGAGGGCAAGGGTGGGTGCCAGTCTGGTGGTGCTCCCTTGTGCTCTACATATTGTAGTGCTATTTCATGGTTCTATTCCATTAGCATACTCTTTTTTGCAATCATTACTTAACAGCAGCTTTTGATTATTCATTGGGCTAATGTTAGTTGTCCAATCTACAATATATTTTATGATTTTCTAGGACTGGCCTTGACACTTGGTGTGCCAGGTGTCTACCTAGGGTGGCAGAATTTGGGGTGTGGGGAGGGGGGGACAGCTCCTACATGGGAGGAGAACAACACTGTCTTCTCAAGGTTGTATGGGCACTTCCAGCACAGGTCTGCACTCAAGCATTGCTGCATCCCAGCCCCTCTGACTAAAGTATGCATCAGACGGGGTGGGACTCAGCAGCACTTGAGCACAGGCTTATGCTTGAAGGTCCCATGCTGCACTGATGCTTCTTGATGCCTGGGTAAAGATAGGGGTAGTGGTGGATGCAGGCTTGCAAGAGGAAGGGAAGAAGGTGGGAGATTATGAACATTGGAAAGAGGGCTGGGAAGGAGGGAGGAGATGCTGGACATGAGGGGGGATAAGAAGAGACGAGATACTGAACCCCTGGGGAGTTAGGGAATAGGAGATGAAAAACTGGGGGGGGGGGGAAGGAGGGAAGGGGAGATGACATGTTGGCCACCTGTGGGGATAGGGAAGGGGAGATGCCTTGCTGGCAACTTTGGAGGAGGGGGAGGGAAAGGGAAGATTGTGGCCACCTGGGGGGGAGGGGAAGATGAACACCTTGGTGAAAGAGTGGTTAGAAAGGGGAAGAAAAGATGTTGTGGGAGGGGATAAGGGAAGGGGTGATGCTGGCCAACTAAAAGAAGTAGGAAGGGAAGGGGAGATGCTGGATTATGAGGGACTGGGGTGGGGGTGGGGGAGGGAATGGCTGAAGGCTAGGGCATCAGAGAAAATCAAGGCTGGCCCTGATTTTTACTATATTGGCTGTTATTCTTCTCCAGCTTATTGCATTCTGTAAACAAATGTACTAGTGTATCCATATAAGTTTTATTTAGATTTTATTAAGCATATTGCCTATGACAAATGACATTTAAACAATAATTCAATACAAACAAATCTTCACATCAGCCAAAATAGTAGTTGCAAAATTTAAAAATATAACAAAATACTGCATGTAAAATATGGAAAATGTTAATTATTTAACAATTAATTCCCACTAAAAATAGAAACGTAACTTAAATTAGGAAATGCTAAGCTGAAAAGATGCTTTTAATTCAAACATCATCTCACACATTCATTGTATACTCCTTTTCCTTTGCAACACTTTAAACTATACTGAATTAGCATTTGTTACCATTGTATATCTATCCTCAAATGATGTTATCACATGTTATCATATGTTTAAATCCATTGCTCATGCCAGTTAATGTAGTCAGGAGAGTATCTTCACATCTGTGATAATTCAATTTTTACTTATTAATGGTTTCCCAAAATGTTCTTTTAATGTTCAACATTCCTGGCATCCAAAGATGTGATATAATATTTTGCCTGGAGAAATTAATAGAAGTAAAAATTAGGAAAATTCCATTTTTATTTAAACTCTTCAAAAGTTAATAAAGCAAAGTTTGATTACCTGTGATAGGTGTCTCTGTAGGCAACAGGATTAATCAAGCACTGAAATGGATGATGATATCACAAGACCCTAGGATGGAACAGCTCTTCCAGAGCTCAAAATTAGTGTAAAGTTCTGAGCATATGCAGCAGTCTCCGTAGTCCCCTAAGTTAGCTCCATAACTCAAGGAGTGAACTAACTTTTGGGGAAGTAGAAGGGTTTGTGTGCCTGATTAAACCTGCTGTCTACAGAAAACATCTGTTACAATCTTATTTTCACAGTCAACAAGCAGGATACAATCAAGCACATGAGTGACTCCCAAATTCAGGGTCATCCAATTGTATAGATGTCTATGGTTGGGGAGCAGCCCCCCATTGGATGACAAAATGAGAGTTACATATATCACAAAGCAGGTTGGTCAGAATTGCTTGACTGAATGCACTGTCTCTGACTTCGTATTGGTCCAAGAAGTAGTGCACAGGGAAGGTATGAGGATCAGGTAGCAGCTTTGCAGTTGTCCAGAGAAGCAGACTTCAAGAGAGTTGTCACAATGGCTCTGATTTGAAGAGGTTTGATTGTACTGCTTCAAAAAGAATTGGATATAGGCTGCTAGACAATTATCTAGTAGGGTCTACTTTGCCATTGTAAAATTTTGTCTGTTCAAGTTGAAGGTGATGAACAACTTCATAGAGTTTCTGATAGATTCCATTATTTTAAGATAGAAATCAAGACACTACAGCAATATTTCACCCCTTTTGGAGGAGACAGGGAAACTGTGCACATTGGTTCTAAGGGGTAGAATTAATTTATTAAAAACAATTTTCCTACCAAAATGACTGTATGTTCTCCAGCATTTGCCACTGATTCTACACCATAAGGATTTGCATCACTGGAATGGTCATCTTCCCAGTTCTTGTGGAATCAAAAGCGTCCCTGGGCCTCCTTGGGTCAACTTCCCTGTCTTGCAGAGAGGGAGGTTTGGGTTTACTGAACTTAGCAACTTACAACATTGCTTGTCATATGCAGAAAGCGAGAGACTGGATTTTTCATACTTCCTTTATTTGTGACATTGATTATTAGAGCCAGTTTTGTGCAGCCTTGTTTCCAGCTTACTTGATACATGCCTAGACTCAAGTTATCTCTCCACCATTAAGAAAGCACATATTAACCTTGCATTGGGCCTGGTTTTGATACTTGCCCCTTAAGGGCAACACTGATTTCTTACCTGGCCAATTGGATGTCTTTCTTGCAGACTGGTCCTGAAGAGATGTGACAAGACTACAGCACATGGTGGATAAGGAGGGTAAGGTAAAATTATGTCTTACCTGATAATTTTCTTTCCATTAGTCCCTCATATCAATCCAGAGACTTGTGGGTTATGTCCCTCCTCTAGCAGGTTAGATAGAGAGAACTCAGAAGTTTGCCTCAACTGAGCATGTGCAGCCACTCAAACTTCAGTATATGATACAAAAGCAGTAGGAAATTAAACCATAAACTAGTCTCCTGCCTCTACAAGAGCAGCCAAAGTAGGGAGAATCCTCCGAGCTGCTATGAAATAGAATAAACACATTCCAACTTACACTAAACCTATAACAGTTCAAGTAATAACAGGAACGTGAACAAAATGACTGAAGTGTACAGATTCCGATAGCGCGAGAACTAATCCCAGGGAGGGGCTCTGGATTGATCTGAGGGACTAATGGAAAGAAAATGATCAGGTAAGACATAATTTTACCTTCTATAGCGTCCCCTCAGATCAATCCAGAGACTTGTGGGATGTACCCAAGCAATCCTCATCAAGGGTGGGACCGTAGCAATCCGGCCGCCAAAACCGACGCCCCGAAAGTCGCTTCCCGTCACGCGCCCACATCAATACGGTAGTGCTTTGCAAATGTATGCACTGATGACCAAGTTGCCGCTTTACAAATGTCTTCTAACAGCACCATACTGGATTCCGCAAACGATGCCGCCTGAGCTCGTGTGGAATGTGCTTTAATGTTAAGAGGTGAAATCTTCCCCATTATAAGGTACGCCGACTCAATCGCCTCCTTAAGCCATCTAGCAATTGTAGCCTTAGAAGCCATGTTCCCCTTTCTACTACCCGCAGACAGAACAAATAGGTGGTCTGACTTCCGAAACGGATTAGTCGCCTCCAGGTAGCGCAGCAGTACTCTCCGAACATCCAAACAATGGAGTTCCCGATATGAATCAGGATAATCTTCGCGCCTGAAAGAAGGTAACACCACTTCCTGGTTAACATGAAACCGCGAAACTACCTTAGGAACAAAGGATGGTACCGTCCTAACCGATACTCCCGCTTCTGAAAAACGGAGAAAGGGATCTCTACACGAAAGTGCCTGAATCTCCGACACCCGTCGAGCTGAAGCCATAGCTACCAGAAAAACTGTTTTCAAAGTGAGATCTTTTAGAGAAGATTTAGCCAAAGGCTCAAACGGCGGCCGCCGTAACTCTCTGAGTACCAAATTCAAATTCCAGGCAGGGATCACCGGATCTCTAGGAGGTCTCATATGTCCTACCCCACGGAGAAAACGCACTATATCTGGGTGAGAGGCCAAGGAGTGTTTCCCTAATCTCCCCCGAAAGCATGCCAAAGCCGCCACTTGGACTTTTAATGTGCTCAACGACAATTCCTTATCCATTCCCTGTTGCAAAAAAGCCAAAATAGACCCCAGAGAAGCGGATTGTGCAGAAAGTCCCGCCTCGGAAAACCAAGACACAAAAGTCCTCCATACTCTGGCATACGCGGTAGATGTAGAACGTTTTCGAGCCTGCAACATCGTCCGTATGACTGTCTCTGGGTAACCCTTACGTCTCAAACGCGACCTCTCAATAGCCAGGCCGTAATCGCAAATGGAACGAGATCTTGCATTACCACCGGGCCCTGGATCAGAGGTTCCGGTAGATGGGACAAACGGAATGGTTTGTCTATCAGCAACCGAATGAGATCCGCATACCATGGACGCCGGGGCCAATCTGGAGCAATCAGAAACACCCGCCCCGGATGCTGAGATATCCTGGCCACCATACGACCTATCATCGGCCACGGGGGAAAAACATACAGGAGTTCCGTCGACCACGGCTGAAGAAGAGCATCTATGCCCTCGGACCCGACCTCTCTGCCTCTGCTGAAAAATTGAGCCACTTTGGCATTGGACGTGCGAGCCATCAGATCTATCACTGGAACTCCCCAACGGTCTACAATCTGTTGGAAGGCTGACGGAGCGAGTTCCCACTCGCTGGCTTCCAGCCGATTCCGACTGAGAAAATCTGCCTGCACATTCAGTACTCCTGCAATATGAGTAGCCGACAACAGCGGCAGACGACTCTCCGCCCAACGACAAAGTATCGCTGCTTCCTTTGCCAAAGCAGCACTTCGCGTCCCTCCTTGACGATTGACATATGCCACTGCTGTCGCATTGTCACAGTGTACTCGGACTGGAAGACCTCTAAGAAGCTTCTCGAATGCTACCAGAGCCAACCGAACCGCTCGAAGTTCCAGAAGATTGATCTGTAACCTTGCTTCCGCCTGTGACCAAAACCCTTGAGCCGCATGCCCGAGACAGTGAGCTCCCCAGCCTGACAGACTGGCATCCGTCGTCACCAATCGCCACTCTGGCGTAGCTAGGGGCATGCCCCGAAGCAAATTCTCCGACCTGAGCCTCCATCGAAGAGCAAAGTGAGCCTGTGGAGACCCGGGAATCCGGATTGAATAATCCTCTGACAGGGGAGACCAAAGACTGAGAACATGCCACTGCAAAGGACGCATGTGACTCCAAGCCCAAGGAACAACCTCTAGAGTTGCTGCCATAGATCCCAGTACTTGAACATAATCCCAGGCCGTTGGGGCCTGCTGCTGAAGAAGGAGTGAAGTTTGTTCTGTCAATTTCAACTGTCTCTGATTCGGTAGAAAAACCCTGCCTCGACCGGTATCCAAATGAACTCCCAAGTACTCTAATGTCTGACTTGGAACGAGATGACTCTTTTAAAAATTTATCACCTAGCCCAGAGACTGCAGAAGAAGGATTACCTCTCGAGTTGCCTGTACACTCTCTGTGTAAGAAGGAGCTTGAATCAACCAATCATCGAGATAAGGGTGCACCTGAAGACCTCTGGCATGGAGAGCAACCGCTACTACTACCATTACCTTTGAAAAGGTGCGAGGGGCCGTGGCCAGCCCGAATGGCATTGCCTTGAACTGGAAATGTTGTCCCAACACCGCAAACCACAGAAATCTCTGATGAGGGCCCCAAATTGGAATGTGCAAGTAAGCGTCTTTTAAATTTAGTGACGTTAAAAATTCTCCAGGTTGCACCGCCGCTAATACCGAACGAAGTGTTTCCATTCGAAAGTGACGCACTGCCAGAGCCTTGTTGACCTCTTTGAGGTCTAACACTGGACGGAAGGTTCCTTCTTTCTTTGGTACAACAAAATAAATCGAGTATCGACCTTGACCTACTTCGTCCACCGGCACGGGTACCACCGCCTTTAGGCGCAATAATTCTGCTAAAGTAGCCTTTACTGCCGCACACTTTATTGCAGACTTGCAGGGAGATTCAAGGAAACTGTCTCCCAAAGTGCGAGCGAACTCTAGTTTGTACCCCTCTCGTATGACATCCAGCACCCACACGTCTGTAGTCACCCTGGCCCATTCCTCCCCAAACAGAGACAGCCGTCCCCCTATTGGCGGAGAGGACTGGACCAGGGCCCCATCATTGTGACCTTCTGGCTCTCGACTGACCTCGGGAAGCCTGAGGCTGGATTCTGCGATCTGGACGAAAGGGCTGCTGCTGTTTCTGAGAAAATCGAGATTTAGGAAAATTGCTCACTCTGCCAGGCCTATACTTCTTCGCTTCCTTAAACCGTGGGCGAAACATTTCTGTCTGTGACTTAGACCTATCCTCTGGCAAACAGCCTTTGGACTCTCCAAGATCTTTAACAATCTGCTCCAATTCCTGACCAAACAGTAGCCTGCCCCTAAAAGGTAAACGGGCCAACCAAGACTTAGAAGGCAAATCAGCTGCCCAATGTCGTAACCAAATCCAACGCCTAGCCAAAACTGCCAAGGATACTCCTTTCGCAGAGGCTCGTAGAACATCATATAACAGATCAGCTAAATATGCCAACCTTGATTCTAGACTTGGAAGAACTCCGATCAGACCATCCGCAGACGTTGCCTTTTATATCCAAGAAAGGCACGCCCTAGCCGCATACGACCCGCACACTAAGGCCTGCAAACATAAAGCAGCCACTTCAGAAGACGACTTAACCGCTGCCTCAAGTTTTTTCTCCTGCGGATCTCTGAACGCCGCTCCACCCTCTACCGGTAGAGCAGTCTTTTTAGCCACCGCCGAAATTAACGAGTCCACTACTGGCAACCGTAAGGATTCCAAATCCTCCTGACGGAGTGGGCAAAGCTTACCCATTGCCCGAGCCACTCGGAGACCAGCCTCTGGGAAATCCCATTGCGCCCAAATGAGTACCTGCATAGCTTCATGAATATAAAAGGACCTAGGCAGGGCTCTAGTGCCCAACATTATGGACGTACTCACCGCCACCCGAATCAAGGGTTCTGGAGCTGTCAAGTTTAATACTTGCAATGCCTGCCCTATAAGGCCGTAAAGCTCCTCCTTTCTGAACAATCGCGCCGCGGTGGGGTCACCCCCCTCCCCCGCGGGCAGTTCACCTTCCTCAATGGCCTCAGGGCCAGAATCTCCTGACCCCGGATCCCCCTCGAAATCTGAGGGGCCCGAATCAAGACAGCCATCCCCCTCACCCGCAATCTCTTCCAACAGTAAGCAGGCTCGTTTTGAAGGTTTTTGAGAAAACTCAATGCACAAGGACACTGGCCCTTCTAAAATGGCCGCCAGCTGGCACGCACTCTCGGAACGGAGCAAAAACGCCTTGTGCAACAAAAGCACAAATTCGGGAGAAAAGCCCCCCATAACCGCTGGTTCCGGGCTCAAAATCTTCCCAGTTTCAGTTGGCGCTACACCTGGAGAAACCGCTAACGCATTGTCCTGTACAGAAGGCCTCATAGCAAAAATGGCGCTGGCGGAGGTACTTTTCCCACCATAACCGCTTCCGAGCCCTCCATCGACTCAGCGCCCAAGCTGCGGTCCTCCTTTTCCGACCCAGACTTCCCTACAGCCCCGGAACACACTTCACAGGATCCCGACGCTGACCTTCGCGCTTCGCAGTTCGAGCAGCATTTTACTGATTCCGACGGTACTGACATCGCTCCCAAAGCCTTACCTCAGTTCCCCCTGAACCTGCTCACATTCCACACTAGCCGAACTGAAGGCTGCAGCACCAGACAGAAACAACGCTGTAGGGAAGTTCTGACGAGAATAAAATCTCTCACTTCGTATTTTGTTTTTCTTTAAAGAGGCAGGAGACTAAATAGCCACCTCCTGATACTTCTTCAGGCTGCCAGGGGGAGAAGGGTAGGGACCTGGCACCACCAGGTGTATCCCCAAAATGTGCACCAGCACCTCAACCCCAGAAAGACCTCAACACACCCCGAAGGAACGGGATAGGAGTCTTATCAACAGATCTGCACTGTTATGCTCCCTTCTACCTGCTAGATAGAGAGAATACTGAAGTTTGAGTGGCTGCACATGCTCAGTTGAGGCAAACTTCTGAGTTCTCTCTATCTAACCTGCTAGAGGAGGGACATAACCCACAAGTCTCTGGATTGATCTGAGGGGACGCTATGGAATCATGGTTCTGTCCTCTTCTCTCATGGTGAAATTTGCCACACCTATGATCTTCCATTACAGCATTGGTTTCAATATTGGCAGCTCCGTCACTGCCTCCCAGCTACTCAGGACGTCTCGAGCAGTTTTTGAAGATTCTGATTTTGATGATGCTTGCCCTATTCCAGCAATGACTAAAGGGCTTTTGCGCCATCATTATGCTGCTTTATTAAAACCCAGGGGCTTGTATCCTCTCTGCAAAGTAGTGGCACTTTGGATTACGGATTTTGGATATCAAGGTATCAACAAATTTCTCCACAGCTTGAAATCTGTGTCACAGTTGGCAGAGAACATTCAGCTTCAAGAATTGCACTACAAATTTCTATTATGAATTATATTCATACTTCCCAGGCCCAGAAGATGGGGTTTCAAACAGATAGCTCCTACATCAAATGTGGTAATCCTAATGCTTCCTAAAACATTGCATTTGGATTTGCATTCCTATGGAATGGAAGAAGTAACTAACTTGTTAGTCTCACTCACACACACAAGGATTGACTCGGGCTGCACATACTGCAACGGGACATGTTTATCCACTCCTACCCTAGCTGAGATAATATTTAACCATCTCTCTGACCTCACGTGCAACTTTCTTCAAATCAATCACCTTACTTTCTAATTCTTCCTACATTCTTACTCATCTATATGTTATAATTTTGCCTTACCCTTCACTACCAATTATAATGTTCTAGTACATATTTGAGGAGTATTTTCAAAGCACCTTAGACTTGCAAAGTTCCATAGTAACCTATAGAACTTTGTAAGTCTAAGTGCTTTGAAAATACACCTCAAAGTGTTGTCATTGCAAGTAGTATACCATGTGTTAAACTACAAAAATGCTCTAAATAGGGACCACTGGTTTTCTGTTCTAATCCTTCTACTGTTTACCACGTGGTATTCAAACTATTCTGCTTTAAACATCCACCGCTGCTTGTTAATCACAATTGTTAGTTCTTAATTTTATTAAGAGGACCTCAAAACTTCCCAGCTTGACTGTTCTATTCAGAACTCATTTGCATAATATTTTCATACATGCACTCAAGCTGAAAGTAGTTGTTATCACTGGTCCTATATTTGCTATCAAAATCTTTCAGAGGCCAGGTCTCTTAAGTCATCCCATTTAGGAGAAAAACCAATGACTCCTGACCTCGGAAATACAGCTTCACAATGTACCGAGCAGGATATTTTCTGCAACTGATTCTGTCTTCCTTACACTTGAAAACGACTTACTACAGTGCCCAATCTTGACGTTATCCAGCCCAGCTTATAAGTAGTATACCATGCATACTTTGTATTGTTATTCAAATATTTTTACTGCTCATGTTTGATCTATTCTTACTGTACACCGCCTTGAGTGAATTCCTTCAAAAAGGCGGTAAATAAATCCTAATCTATATAAATAATTCCCACCTCCAACGTTCTGAAGCTCACTCCGTGGCAGTGAAGCCCTGTAGTGTTCGTAGGCTCTCAGTACCAGTCACAGACCCCCCCACCCACACATAATTCGCAACTCCAATGTTCTGAAGCTGCCTCCATGCCAGTGAAGCCTTGAAGCCCTGTAATGTTCATAACCTCACAGCCGCCCTCAGCCCAGCACCCCGCACAATACGTCACTCAGCCACTCACAGCACCCCTCTTACTCTCGCTCCAGCCAACCCACCAGCACTCAATGAAAGCTGCCGACCCCCCCTGCCATTGACGACCCCCCTCCCCCGCCGCTGCCACCACCAACAACTTTGCACCCCCCCCTGCCGACGACCCTCCCACCACCCCCCTCAGTGCAGCAACCCCCCCTCCCCGGCGCATCACCCAAGTCCCCCCCCCCCCCCCCGAAGCACATCAACACCTCCCCCCCCGGGCACGTCAACCCCCTCACCACCCGCAGCTGCCACTGGTAACGCTGTCCGGCCACTGCTGCGTCTCCTGTTGAGCAGCAGCGGCCGCTACAAAAAGAAAAAAACCCATAAATGATTTTAAACATCAAGCGCGGCACAGTAGACAGCCATCAGGTATTGGCTGTCGGCTCTGCAGCCGTTCCTCCTCTCGCCTCCACGTCACTGCCCCTGGAGTAAGACCCCGGAGGAGCGCAGCGACGTGAGAGGCGAGAGGAGGAGCGGCTGCAGAGCCAACAGCCAATGCCTGATGGCTGTCTACAGTGCCGCGCTTGATGTTTAAAATCATTTATGTTTTTTTTTCTTTTTGTAGCGGCTGCTGCTGCTCAACAGGAGAAGCAGCAGTGGCCGGACAGTGTTACCAGTGGCAGCTGTGGGTGACGAGGGGGTTTGATGCGCTAGGGAGGGGGAGGGGAGGGTCGCTGGACATTGGGTGGCTGGAGGAGGGGCAGGAGGGGAGGGCTGCTGGACATGGGTGGCTGCAGGGGGGCAGTGGGAGAGGACAGTCGCTGGACATGGATGGCTGGAGAAGGGGGGGGCAGGGGAGAGGGAGGTGGGGAGGGAGTCAAGACCAGAGAGGTGGGGGTGGGGCCCCCCTGCCCTGCGAGAGGGGGGTGGGGGCACACACTCACTGTCTCTCACATACACTCTCTGACACACTCTCTCTCTATCACACTCTATCTCTCTGTCATACACACACACACAGACACTCTGTCTCTCACACAAACACATACACACTCTGTCTCTGTCTCATTCTCTCTCTGACACACACACTCCATCTCTCACACACACACACTCTCTCTCTCTCTCTCAAACATACACACTCCGAGGAAAACCTTGCTAGCGCCCGTTTCATTTGTGTCAGAAACGGGCCTTTTTTACTAGTAAATAAATAATAAATAAATATTCATCTCTTTTGGCAACATCTTAGTGAGCTAAATTAGCTCCAGATATTCAATGCTGGGCCATGTCCAGGCACCGGCATTGAAGATCTAGGACTCGTTCCAATTGATGAGACAAAAAAAGTAGCTTAACAATTCATATACAGGTGACAAACTTAAATACATCAGTCCTCTGCTTCTCTCCAGTACAGAAAAATATATTAAAGATGTTAATTATTGTTCCCCTCTTTACAGATGTTAAAGTTCAATAATTAATACCTTGATGGAAAACTAGCAGCTAGCTTGATGACAGTTCACAGCAGTCGGGCATTAAAGCTCTGCAACCTGCACATGGTTTGCTGGACAAGTTAAATGATTTTCCCCTGTGCCTGAGATGTAACCAGTCCCTTAGCTGGTACTGGGTTGTAGCTTGGATGGTATACATTGTTTCAATCTCTCTGTCCTCTACCTGGATCCTTTTGGGGTGCAGTGGTTCCCCATACCATCATACAGTGTCAATCAGAAACTTTTCCAGTTCTGATTCTGGTACCAGAAGTTCCTGAACTGAATCCTTGTTCAAGACAAATGCCTGTAATGCCTTCCAATGGGGGTATAGGCAGACTGATTCCTTGCAGTTCAGGATACTGGTACAGGCAAGGCAGGAAAACTAGGGGCTCTCCCTATGAGATGAATGGTCAGAGGAGTGAGATGACCAAAGACAATTTTGGTGGGCAAAACAGAATTGGGGGGGGGGGGGGGGGGAGTTCACTGCTACCACCAGGATCATCCCTCAAAAACTATACCCCTCATTCACTTCCATTGACTTCCCTAAATCTCTGGAAGCTTCTGGTGCCAGAAGTCTGAGTTTCCAAGCAGGTGAAGGAAACAAAAGTTCACCGAAATGGCAACCTACGGTGCCAGAATTGCTTAAAAAAATTGGAACAAAATGCTGCCAGAATTTGCAGGCAGTCTGCTCTCATTGGCTGGACACCTAAAACAGAAAAAAGTCTGCATAGGAATAGGCATACAGGTACAACCCCCCCCCCCCCCCCAAAAAAAAAAAAAAACATGGGAACAGAAGGGATAAATTCATAAAGCTACTATGTTGAATTTCTCCCAATGTTACAGAAGTAACTGCTATTAGAAAGAATATAGGTTAGATTCTTGAGAGATGAAGATTCTATGGGTTCAGATGGTGCATTCATGAGAGACATAAGGATGACACTGAGGTCCCATGGCACAGGAGGCTTCTGTATGGAAAAGCCCTTTTATAAATCTGGAAACCACTAGACAATGGATAGCTAGGGCTCTGTCTAGGAGGACATGATTGTAGATAATAAACACAGTTATGCACCCTGGAGTAGAGTCAAAGGGCAAAGGCCATAAATTGTGCGGCCCAGAAACTTATGATCTGATCTGATATCCTTATGGGCAAACAGGCCTGGGAAAGGAGGAAGCATATACAAACATAAGAATGTGGTCTAGCAGGTGAGGGAAACCAGATAGTTTTGAAAGAAGACCAGATGATCCCAAGTAAGATAACTTGCTGAAGCCTTGTAAATCATTGCTAAATACAAGTGTATAAAAATAGCTGTTTCAGTTCAGTATGTTGGAGTGATAGATACAGAAAGCATATGTATGCAGTAGTTCTATACTCCCATGAGAAAATATTAATTGTACTTGGTAAGTAAATAAATTACTTTTCTCATAAGCGGCAGCCTCAGTCTTTTATCTCTACAAATTATGGGTAACTGGTATATGAAAATTTGGAAAGGTGGTAAAAAGACCTAAAATATTTAACACAATAGGCTAAGAGTTCTAAGATGTACTTTGAGAGAGGACATTTGTAGCCCTAGGTGATAAAAGAAAGATAGTATAGGGTTTTTGGCATAGTATTTGGGGGACATCAAAAAGGCTCGACCTTTTGGAAAACATCAGACTGAAAACCTTTTTCATTTAAATGCATACAGGGTGAGGCAAAAAAAAAAAAAAAAAAAGAAGTTTTTGCAGTTTCCTCAGCAACTGCTTTGAATTTCAATAAGAAATTTTATATACTTATTTAGTCATCATACTTATGTATTACTATTAAAACAACATTTAATTAACTTAAGCTATGTTGACATTACTGACATTTTAGAATTACTACCTAGCACCTCCATCTCTCTTCCTGGGTCTAGCACTTGTCTTTCCCCCTCATTCTGGCAGGTCCAGCATCTGTCCTCTTTCCTCCCTCCTTCCCAGTTCTAGCATCCCTCCCCTTTCTCCTTCCACCCTCTCCCAATTCCAGCATCTCTCATCTTTCCCTCCCATTCTTGTTCCAGCAATCCCTCCCTCCCTGCAGTCCTTCTGACTTTTTCCCTTTGTCGCCAGTAGTGGCACTTCATTAATTAAATCAGCCTGCCTCGGGGTTTCAAGCCTTCCTTATGATGTGTCCAGCCCTCACTGACACAATTTCCTGCTTCCGCGAAGGTGGGACGCATCATAAGGAAATACTGAAGCACTGAGGCAGGCTGATTTAATTGATGCAGTGTTGCTACTGGCAGCAAAGGGGAAAAAATCAGAAGGACTGTGGGAAGGGAGGGACAGATGTTGGAATCAAGATGAGGGGGGGGGGGGGTGGCGGGGAGGAAAAGGGAGAGACGCTGGAAACAGATGGTGGGGGTAAAAGAGGTGCTGGACCCAGGCACAGCAATGCATGCAGGCAGGAGAGGGAGAGGATGAGTGGGCAAGGAAAAAAAGGTGTTGGTACACCGTACTAGCATGTACCGACAAAAAGAGCCCTGAACCTATATATAAATCTTTGCTCCGTCCCCTAAGAAATATTAGGCTGAGGGTGAACCCGCAGCAGCCAGGCAGTGCATACTGTTTTGCGTAGTCTCTGTTAAGAGATATACTGACTGGCCAGGAAGTGTGACATCCACTAGGCACAGTACAAGTCAGTGCTATCTCCACCTGCTGGTAGATGGACACAACCCACATGTCTCTGGATTCATCTGCCGCGGACGCTAAAGAATGTTTTGGTTTTTTGGTGCCCTAAAACAACCGCCTAGTCTTGTTCAATTGGTGGGCCAATTCTGTATATGCTTAATGAATTATAACCGATTTCTACTTTCAATCAATTTATTCACTCACAATCACAATTTATTACTAATCATTAAGCCAGGAGGGGGTTAGGCTAGATCCTTGCCTAGCACATTTGTGACATCTACAAAATATGAAGGGTATTCAGAAAATTGGGCCTGGTTTACAGGCAGAAAGCTGCTATCCTACTACTCCACTTGGGAAAGCGAGGATGCTTCTTGCAAAAAAAAAAAAAAAAAACCTGCGGATCCCTTTTGTATTTTATTGCATTATGAAACTGTAAGTACTTTACACCTTTAGGCTGTTCCATATTGAAGATAATTCCTCTGAGTGTGTGCAGCACTTAGGGGAGAGAAGAAAACTTTACAATATGCCATATCCCGAAATTTGTAAGCACTAGCACTTTAGCAGACCATAATGCACACAGCCCAAGTGGCATATTATAGAAGAGGATCCTTAAAGAAGGTACTTCCAAAGGTCAGACTAGGATGAGACTGATTGATCCAAGTGCTATCAAAATGTATTACTTTTACAGTGGGGGAAATAAGTATTTGATCCCTTGCTGATTTTGTAAGTTTGCCCACTGACAAAGACATGAGCAGCCCATAATTGAAGGGTAGGTTATTGGTAACAGTGAGAGATAGCACATCACAAATTAAATCCGGAAAATCACATTGTGGAAAGTATATGAATTTATTTGCATTCTGCAGAGGGAAATAAGTATTTAATCCCTCTGGCAAACAAGACCTAATACTTGGTGGCAAAACCCTTGTTGGCAAGCACAGCGGTCAGACGTCTTCTGTAGTTGATGATGAGGTTTGCACACATGTCAGGAGGAATTTTGGTCCACTCCTCTTTGCAGATCATCTCTAAATCATTAAGAGTTCTGGGCTGTCGCTTGGCAACTCGCAGCTTCAGCTCCCTCCATAGGTTTTCAATGGGATTAAGGTCTGGTGACTGGCTAGGCCACTCCATGACCCTAATGTGCTTCTTCCTGAGCCACTCCTTTGTTGCCTTGGCTGTATGTTTTGGGTCATTGTCGTGCTGGAAGACCCAGTCACGACCCATTTTTAAGGCCCTGGCGGAGGGAAGGAGGTTGTCACTCAGAATTGTACGGTACATGGCCCCATCCATTCTCCCATTGATGCGGTGAAGTAGTCCTGTGCCCTTAGCAGAGAAACACCCCCAAAACATAACATTTCCACCTCCATGCTTGACAGTGGGGACGGTGTTCTTTGGGTCATAGGCAGCATTTCTCTTCCTCCAAACACGGCGAGTTGAGTTCATGCCAAAGAGCTCAATTTTTGTCTCATCTGACCACAGCACCTTCTCCCAATCACTCTCGGCATCATCCAGGTGTTCACTGGCAAACTTCAGACGGGCCGTCACATGTGCCTTCCGGAGCAGGGGGACCTTGCGGGCACTGCAGGATTGCAATCCGTTATGTCGTAATGTGTTACCAATGGTTTTCGTGGTGACAGTGGTCCCAGCTGCCTTGAGATCATTGACAAGTTCCCCCCTTGTAGTTGTAGGCTGATTTCTAACCTTCCTCATGATCAAGGATACCCCACGAGGTGAGATTTTGCGTGGAGCCCCAGATCTTTCTCGATTGACAGTCATTTTGTACTTCTTCCATTTTCTTACTATGGCACCAACAGTTGTCTCCTTCTCGCCCAGCGTCTTACTGATGGTTTTGTAGCCCATTCCAGCCTTGTGCAGGTGTATGATCTTGTCCCTGACATCCTTAGACAGCTCCTTGCTCTTGGCCATTTTGTAGAGGTTAGAGTCTGACTGATTCACTGAGTCTGTGGACAGGTGTCTTTCATACAGGTGACCATTGCCGACAGCTGTCTGTCATGCAGGTAACGAGTTGATTTGGAGCATCTACCTGGTCTGTAGGGGCCAGATCTCTTACTGGTTGGTGGGGGATCAAATACTTATTTCCCTCTGCAGAATGCAAATAAATTCATATACTTTCCACAATGTGATTTTCCGGATTTAATTTGTGATGTGCTATCTCTCACTGTTACCAATAACCTACCCTTCAATTATGGGCTGCTCATGTCTTTGTCAGTGGGCAAACTTACAAAATCAGCAAGGGATCAAATACTTATTTCCCCCACTGTATACATAATACATTCAAAATCAAAGTTACTATTTTATCTTAGCGACAAGACATAATTATATCTGAAAAACGAAAACTACGTTAAAATAAACGGGCCACTTCATCAATTACAGGTTAGCACGAGAAAGTGAATGATGGCACTACAGCTCATTACTACTCAGCTACAAAAAATGTACATATTGACCATTTCAATGACAAAGACCACTGGCAGTGATGTCTTACTGGCCGCGATCATGGTGGATCTCCTGGGCCTGCTGCTCCGACACCACGATGTGCTGCAGTAACGTGTTCAGGCTCATGATCGTCAACCGGAGCGACAAACTTTCCCAGAACACAAAAGTAACGATCTCCACAGCGGTGGCACTACTATTACTACTATTAAACATTTCTATAGCGCTACTAGACTTACGCACGAGGAACTCTCACTTCCGCTGCCACCACTGCGCACCAATCATCCCGCAGCTCCGGTTTTGCGGTTCCAATGGTCTTTGTGGCCACGCCTCCATCCCTTCTCCCTCCAATTTCGTACGAATCGCTGCCGCTGAGACAGAGGGCGGTAGATACAATATCGTGGGAGCTCAGCCTGCTCCCTCTGCTGCCTGGTGCTGTTAAGGGTGCTCCACTGCTGGGTGGGCCTGAGCCCAAACTGGGTGGGCCTAGGCCCACCCAGGCCCACCTGTGGCTACGCCCCTGAGTCATTTGGCCTTTTTTTCTGGCTTTTTTAGTGCATGGAATCTAAGATGGAATTTTTAAACAATACCCGTGCCTGATGAAGGCTCTTAGGTAGCAATTATAAGTGGGTGCATCCTGTTAGGCACCTTGATGCCATTTGGGGAGTACCTATTCTTTAACGACATCTGGACATCCCAATTCTGTTATAGAATGCTAGCATAAACTCACTGTATTGGTGCACCTAAATGTAGGTGCACCCAGATATATCAGGTCTATGGCAGGCAAAAATGAGTGTGCCTAAGTGTGGCAAGCTTCATGCACAACTTATAGTATTCTAGAAGTAATGCTTGTAAGTGGATGTTCTGCCGCTGCCCCTCCCATGCTCTGTCCACATATATACCCCTAGCATTTGTACAGCATAGCACTTATGTGCGCCCTTATAGAACAGTGATTAGGGCATTAACATGCATAAGTTCTACTTTTGGCACACACATGCACCCAAAGAGGCACCTAACCACAGGCACCTAGTTATAAGATTGTCCTTTTAACCTTTGGAATTGCTCTTTTTATTTTTATATAAACTATTTTTTTTTTATAAACAATAGTTTCCCTTTTAAAAGTTAAATGTTAATGTATTCTGTGTATACTTTGTAGGAGAAAACTTCAGCATAGTATCCACTTAAAATGAAAATATAAGATGCAGGAGAAACAAAGAAATAGTGGCAGCAAATAGGATGGAATTTGATGCAGGCTGCAATCTGTTTATTAAGATTTGTATCCACCTTTCCAAAAGGAGGTTAAACAAAGATGAATATGTTGAAACCAAGGTAAGTCAAACAAAATGTTAGGGTATGCAAGACCACCCATCCACTGAAAACAAAACAGTGATCTACAAGCCAATAACAGATTAACCCTCCCCCTCCATTTACTAAGCTGCGTGGCAGTGCTAACACAGCCCATTCAAAGTGAATGGGTTGTATCAGCATTAGAGCTTGGCAGCTGCTAGCATGTCTTAGTAAACAGGGGGATAAGTCTTATGTTATAAAATACAAATATAATTTTTTTTATATTTAGATTATATGTGTACTTTGGATGTGTAAGGACTTCTCTGCATTTGTCTGATGTAGACCGATGGTTCTAAAATTTGTCCTGTGAGACCTCCAGTCAGTTGTGTTTTTAGGATTTGTATACTAAAAATGCATTGACTCCACTGCTTGCAAATTTATTCCACACATATTTATTATGAAAATCCTGAATTTCTGACTGGCTAGAATTCCATTGCTATAGATATAACATTTTTATTTGTATTATAAACAACAAAAATTGGGAAGAAGGATTTAAAAAAAACTTGAGTGCATATTAACTCTTGCTAGATATCTGACATTGCTCCGTGTGCACTAAGTTGCGCAGCAATGCTGACACAACCCATTCAAAGTGAATGGACTATGTTGGCATTAGCGCACGGTAGCCACTAGCATGGCTTAGTAAAAGGGTGGTGTTTGTGAATGTCCTAAATTTTATGGTTATTAATTTGTAAACTACTGCTTTGCCTCTTGGATTCCCATCTAAGTATGAGTAAAATTCATGAAGATTTTTCCCCCATTCTGTGTCTGTAGGAACAAAATTAGGGAATTAGGAACTTATGTTAAAGCTATTTTGTAAAGACAAGTGTAAATGTCTGTTCCAATATTTTTCAAGTACACACATAAATTATAATATTTTACAATCCATGTGCATATTTGCATGCTTTTTGTCTGCGCTCTGCCCAAACTCTACCTCTGTGTATGCACTCAAGAAAGTAAGCACCATAATTTTAAAGCGTGTACTTTAGTGCCTGTTACTATTTTATAAGAAGTGTATGTGGCCACATCTGCACATGGTCATACGTCATTTTCAAGACTTTTGGTAATGCGTTCCACAGTTGTGTACTTATGTAGGAAAAACTGGATGCGTAGGTAGATTTGTATTTAAGTCCTTTACAGCTTGGGTAGTGTAGATTTAGATATGTTCGTGTTGATTCGGATGTGTTTCTGGTTGGTAAGTCGATAAGTCTGTCATGTATCCAGGGGCTTCGCCGTAGATAATTTTGTGAACCAGGGTGGAGATTTTGAAGGCAATGCGTTTTTGATTGGGAGCCAGTGTAATTTTTCGCGGAGCGGTTTTGCGCTTTCAAATCGTGTTTTTCCAAATATAAGCCTAGCTGCCATATTTTGCGCGGTCTGAAGTTTCTTTAAGGTTTGTTCTTTGCATCCTGCATAGATTCCATTGCAGTAATCTACGTGGCTTATTACCATTGATTGTATCAGGTTACAAAATGTTTCCCTTGGGAAGTATTGTTTCACGTGTTTGAGTTTCCACATTGAGTGGAACATTTTCTTTGTTGTGGATTTCACTTGGCTCTCCAGTGTTAAGTTGCGGTCCATTATAACGCCGAGGATTTTCAGGCTGTCTGAGATGGGGAAATCAAACATGTATATTCATGAACTATTAATATTAAATAATAATCTAAACAAATGTGAATACATACCTCTATAAATGTAAATTATAAATATATACACAAAGCATGATCAAAGATTAACAATGAATAAATAGAAATAAAATACAAAAATGAGCAATTATTAAAAAATACATTCATGAAATATGTCATGTATTACAACCTGATTGTATAAAGCCAAAAATATCCACAATGGATGTCTCATGAATGGCATGAGCAAACCTATTAAAATAATTATTATATAGAATGTTTGTATAGTGATATGATTTATATTTTAAGCAGTGACATAATCATAAATCTTTTCTAGACTGCTGTGAATACAATCTTGGTACAATATGTTGAATGGCATTCCAAAATGAATTACCAAATTACATTCATCTATTTTATAAACTATACATATATTTTGTGACTCTATCTTTGCTCCACCCAAGCTAGTATGTTCCTGAATACACCAACACATGGGTTTTATAAAAATATGAATCATCTTGGGCAGATTGGATGGGTCATATGGTCTTTATCTGCCGTCATGTTTCTATGTTTCTATCTTCTTATAGTGTGCCCTTTTACTTGAATACCTCATCTGGTAATTTTATATGAAACAGTTTATGCACAAAAAAGTCTTTTATAAAATTACCCCCAAAAAAGTTTCACCTTACATTCCCTGGCAGGTCCCTGGAAATATAACTCTAAACTTGGATTTGTTTTTCTTTTTGCATTTCAAGTTAAAAGTTTCTTTCTTTTTCAGGACAAAAGCTTGCAGCTACAGTATGTTTAAGGTTTGTTACTTACAGACCATGTGTAGTTCTACGCAGAAGGGTTGCTTGACAATGATGATATTTGTCCAGTGGTACTTGTGGTTTGTGTCTGCCCATCATCTTCTGTTCTATATTAGTTTAGGAAACAAGTATTTTAATACAATGGTGAATGCTGAGAATACATTAGTCATACTTTCAAAAAGCTGTTAAAAGAGGTTGAAACTTGTGAGCAGTGGCGGCAAACTTCTACTCATTCAGCCTTCTTTGTATTTGTCACTATCCAGCTTATTTTCGAAAGAGAAAGATGCCCATATTTCGACCCAAATCTGGAGATGGGCATCTTTCTCCCGTGGGCGCCCAAATCGGTATAATCGAAAGCCGATTTCGGGCGTCTTCAACTGCAATCTGTCACGGAAACGGCCAAAGTTCACGGGGGCGTGGTGAAAGTGGGACTGGGGCGTGGTTATCGGCCGAGGAGAGATGGGCGTCCTCGGCTGATAATTGAAAAAGAAAGGCGTTTTTAGTGCGAATTTGGGTCACTTTTTTTGGACCCTTTTTTTTTCACGAACAAGTCCCAAAGAAGTGCCCTAAATGACCAGATGACCACCGGAGGGAATCGGGGATGACCACCCCTGACTCCCCCAGTGGTCACTAACCCCCTCCCACCCAAAAAAAAAAAACAAACAAACTTTTTTTCCACCCTGTATGCCAGCCTCAAATGTCATACCCAGCTCCATCACAGCAGTATGCAGGTCCCTGGAGCAGTTGTTAGTGGGTGCAGTGGACCTCAGCCAGGTGGACCCAGGCCCATCCCCCCTACCTTTTACACTTGTGCTGGTTAATGGGAGCCCTCCAAACTGCCCCCAAAACCCACTGTTCCCACATCTAGGTGCCCCCCTTCAGCCATAAGTGCTATGGTAATGGTGTAGAGTTGTGGGCAGTGTGTTTTGAGGGGGATTTGGGGGGCTCAGCACCCAAGGGAAGGGAGCTATGGACTTGGGAGGTATTTTACTTTTTTTTTTTTTAAATTGTTACAAGTGCCCCCTAGGGTGCCCGGTTGGTGTCCTGGCATGTGAGGGGAACCAGTGCACTACGAATCCTGGCCCCTCCCACGGCCCAATGCCTTGGATTTGTTCGTTTTTGAGCTGGGCGCCTTCGGTTTCCATTATCGCTGAAAAACGAAACCACCCAACTCAGATCCGCACAAATCCGATGCATTTGACCGGCACAAACCGTATTATCAGAAAAAAAGATGGACGCCCATTTTTTTCGAAAATACGGTTTGTCCCGCCCCTTCATGTACCCGTTCTCGGAGATAGACGCCCATGGAGATGGGCGTTCGCGTTCGATTATGCCCCTCCACGGGATTTTGATTTAAGATTTTTTACTTGTTTTTTTCAAATCTGAGCTGAAGGTGAGTTTATTATAACAACTTATGCACTGGATACATGTATATATGTTACACCACATTTCAAAGGGAATATATGTTCATACTTTCCCTTTGAAAATTACCCACTGAATGAATCTGTACAAAGGTAAACCTGCTAATTTATGCACAGAAAAATCTTGAGGAAATGTATTTGCATATTTTATAAAACTGAAAATGTAATGTAATTTTGATTTACTCACACCTTCATAAGGGATGAGCTTGTGCATAGGCACCGACTCCGTGGGTGCTGTGGGTGCTCGAGCACCCCCAATATTTCACCCACTGGAAGTTCCCTTCCAGCCCAGAATTTTAAAAGTCCCTCCCTCCCTCCGAGTTCTAGGGTCGGCCGTCCCTCCATCAATAGAGGATCTTCATCAAATGTCTGCCTCCAGTGGAAAAATGAAGGTGGTACTTCTATGCCAAGTTGAACATATGGAAGTATGCACCTTGGAGGTCCACAGAGGCTAACCAATATGTCACCGCTGTGGTCATGCCCTTGCATCCAGACTCACCTTTTTTCCAGTGATCTGGCTCTGTGGCTTCTCTGGACTGCCTTGTCTCTGCATTGATGCATCTGCTACCTGTTTCCCTGTTATCTAAGCCTTGCTGTGGTGTTCCTGCATCCAAGCCTCACTACAGTCTATTCAAGCCTCATTCCAAGTTGTGACACCATCAGAAAAAGTCCTTTATAATGCACCTTGGAACTTTCATGCTTTGCCTTTGCAAGAGGTCTCTTAACCTTGTCTTTCTGTTCCCTGTTTGGATCCAATTCCTGCTTGCCTTTATTCCCGAATGCCTTGATTCCTGCCTAGCTTTGTTCCTGTGCGTCTTGTCCCTGAATGCTTATTCCTGTTTGTCTTGTTTCTGAAACCAGGGGCGTAGCTACGGGTGGGCCCCCCCTAGGAACGCCACTGCAGTGTCCCACTGGTTATCCTCCTTCCACCAGGTCTCAGAGATGCCTATTATATCTAGTTTTTCATTTAATTCAATATATTCTAATGCTCCCATCTTATTTCTTAGGCTTCTGGCATTCGCAAATAGACATTTCAAACTATGTTTGTTGTTCCTATTTACATCATGCTCAGTACTTGACAGTATTAATTTGCAATCTTTTGTCTGATTTTTATTTTTATGTAAGAACACCTGATCTACTACGGTCTCTTTTGCAACCTCACTATCGGGGGTTCCTTATCTTCCCTGTTTTGGTGATATCTTTGAAAGATGCCTTATCCCGAACCATGCACTTTTGAGTGACTGTCAGCCTTCCCCCAGTTTCTAGTTTAAAAGCTGCTCTTTCTCCTTTTTAAATGCAGATGCCAGCAGCCTGGACCCACCCTGGTTAAGGCGGAGCCCATTCTTTCAGAATAGGCTCCCCCTTTCCCAGAATGTTGCCCAGTTCCTAACAAATCTAAAACCCTCCTCCCTTCACCATCATCTCATCTACTCATTGAGACTCCGGAGTTCTGCCTGTCTCTTGGGACCTGCGCATGGAAAGGGTAGCACTTCAGAAAATGATACCCTAGAGGTTCTGGATTTGAGCTTTCTACCTAAGAGTCTAAATTTGGCTTCCAGAACCTCCCACATTTTCCTATGTCATTGGTACCCACATGTACCAAGACAGCAGGCTCTTCCCCAGCACTAGGTGATGCGTGAGAACTGCCACCTTCACACCAGGCAGGCAAGTCACCAGGCGATCCTCATATCCACCAAAACTAGATCCTGCAGTGCCTGCTAGAGGCTATCTGTTAATGCTGTAGTACAAAGTTCAAGTTTTAAAACTAAGGAGAAAAGACTATGGAGATTACCAGAGAAATGTCCTCTTCTGTCAGAACTTCTCAGAAAGAAAGTTCAGTGGGACCTTTCTTCTTTATATAGTTTTGAATGTAAGGGGACTTTTTCAAAACAGACTCTTTCAAGCTAACTCAGTAATCAGGTTGCTCTTTAGCAACCTATGCAAATGCTCTACTTCCTCACACCTTAACTAACACCTAACTGAGGTCACTGGCCATGCTACCTCTCCAGCAACCAAAGAACAGAAAATAGCTGTCTTTTAGAACAACATTTGAGCCTTTTAAAGTTTCTGGCCGTTAAGTTTCTACCTCTAGAAAAGGTTTCAGTTTAAAACTATTGGAAAAAATGCCTATTTCTAGAGAAAATTTCAGTTTAAAACTATGGGGAAATGGTTGTACACTATCCAGCTTATTTTCGAAAGAGAAGGACGTCCATCTTTCGACACAAATCGGGAGATGGGCGTCCTTCTCCTGCGGGCGCCCAAATCGGTATAATCGAAAGTTGATTTTAGGTGCCCCCAACTGCAGTCCGTTGCGGGGACGAACAAAGTTCCTGGGGGCGTGTTGGAGGCATAGCGAAGGCGAGACTGGGGCATATTTATCGGCCGAGGAGAGATGGGTGCCCTCGGCCGATAATGGAAAAAAGAAGGGCGGCCCTGGCGAGAATTTGGTCCGCTTTATTTGGTCCCTTTTTTTTTAGGTCCAAGTCACAAAAAAGTGCCCAAACTGCCCAGATGACCACCGGACAGAATCGGGGATGACCAACCCTGACTCCCCCAGTGGTCACTAACCCCCTCCCACCCTAAAAAAACAACTTTAAAAACTTTTTTTGCCAGCCTCTATGCCACCCTCAAATGTTATACTCCGGTCCAGTGCAACAGTATGCAGGTCCCTGGAACAGTTTTAGTGGGTGCAGTACACCTCAGGCAGGTGGACCCAGGCACATCCCCCCCCAACTGTTACACTTGTGGTGGTAAATGTGAGCCCTTCAAAACACACCAGAAACCCACTGTACCCACATGCGGGTGCCCCCCTTCACCCCTTAGGGCCATGGTAGTGGTGTATAGTTGTGGGAAGTGGGGTTTGGGGGGGTTTTGGGGGGCACAGCACCGAAGGTAAGGGAGCTATGTACCTGGGAGCAATTTGTGAAGTCCACTGCAGTGCCCCCTAGGGTGCCCGGTTGGTGTCCTGGCATGTGAAGGGGACCAGTGCACTACGAATCCTGGCCCCTCCCATGACCAAATGCCTTGGAGGAGTTCGTTTTTGAGATGGGCGCCCTCGGTTTCCATTATCGCTGAAAACCGAGGGCGCCCATCTCTACAGCCGGCGATCTCAGCATGTTGAAATTTGGGCGCCCCCCAACCGTATTATCGAAACACAAGATGGACGCCCATCTCGTTTTGAAAATACGGTTGGCCCCGCCCCTTCACGGCGCAGACCTCGGAGATGGGCGCCCTTAGAGATGGGCATCCCGAATCGAAAATGCCCCTCCAAGGCAACTAGTTAATAATGCTTGCTTCTCTCTCTCTTTATTCCCCCCTTAATACTACTACTACTACTACTTACTTCTATAGCGGCTACTAGATGTATGCAGCGCTGTACACTTGAACATGAAGAGACAGTCCCTGCTCGACAGAGCTTACAATCTAATTAGGACAGACAAAGGACAAATAAGAGATATGGGAATTACTAAGGTGGGGATGATAAAATAAGGGTACTGAACGAGTAAGGGTTAGGATTTAAAAGCAGCATCAAAAAGGTGGGCTTTTAGCCTAGATTTGAAGACAGCCAGAGATGGAGCATGATGTACTGGCTCAGGAAGTTTATTCCAGGCATATGGTGCAGCAAGATAAGAGGACCGGAGTCTGGAGTTAGCAGTGGAGGAGAAGGGTGCAGATAAGAGAGATTTACCCAGTGAACGGAGTTCCGGGGGAGGAGTGTAGGGAGAGATGAGAGTGGAGAGGTACTGAGGAGCTGCAGAGTGAATGCACTTATAAGTCAATAAAAGGAGTTTGAACTGTATGTGAAAACGGATAGGGAGCCAGTGAAGTGACTTGAGGAGAGGGCTAATATGAGCATAGCGACACTAGATAACTAGGTCCTGCAGTGCCTGCTAGAGGCTATCTGTTAATGCTGTGGTGCAAAGTTCAATTTTTAAAACTAAGGGGAAAAGACTATGGAGATTAGTTGATAAAGTTTGCTTTTTTATATTTTTATTCTGCCTAGTACTAACCTAGAATTCCTCCTTTAAACCCCAATCTTTCAGTTCTGAAAGCAGAAAGTAAAATAGTGTTCACTTACCAGAGAAATGCCCTCTTCTCTCAGAACTTCTCAGAAAATAGTGGACCCGTAAGAAGTGGGATCAGGGGCAGGAAAGAGAGGGAAATTTCATGAATTCTTGGGGAGGAAGGCATAAGGAAGGGGGGAGAGATGCTGGACAGGTGGGTGGGGGATAGGGATACACAGAGATGATGACATATGAGGGGAGATGGGGACACAAAAGGATGATACCGTATAGGGCAAGAATACAGAAACAGAGAAAGGAATACTTAACATGGTGGGAGAATAGAAGCAGGGACACAGGAAATACTAAACAGATAGTGACACAGAGAGAAAATGGATAGTGAACATGGTGAGAGAAGAAATGCCAAATGGACCAAGAGGCCATGGCAAGAGAGTTAAGAGAAGACAGAGGAAAGCAGAAACCAGAGACTGGGACCACCATGATGAGAAAAATTAATGACCAGACAACAAAGGTAAAAAAAAAAAAAGAAATTTATTTTCTATTTATTGATTGGAATATGTCAGTTTTTGGAATGTGCCTGATCTGCCAGAATTAGTTTTAGACATAGCTGGGGCCCACAAGAAAACTCTCACTCATTTGGCCTTCAGTCTCCAGCATTTGGATGGGCCACCCTTGGTGTCTCTGCTAGGGCCCAATATAGTGTTAATTCGACCCTGCTAGGAACATGCTATTTTTTTGTTTATTTACATTTGATCTGATTGGTCCCTTCCCTTGTCAACACTGCATGATTGCTGTAAAGGAGTAATCCGGCTTCCTTATCTCCTCATGCTAAGCTGCTGAAGGTGTAGTCAGTTCATATGTATTCCTGTATGAGTACTGCTGAATCTTTTAGCAGCTGCACCCTTTCTCATGCAAGAGCTTTAGCAGCGCACCAGCCATGTGTCAAGGAAAGCCATGCCTTTCCTCACACAGCAGTGTGGCAGCTGCATCTTCCCTGCTCTGTGGCCGTGGAGCTCCACTGCTGCAGCCTTGTGTCTTAGTCTGCCAACTAACTGCCTTCAGCTACTGAGTGCAGACTGCAGATTTTGTAAAGAAAAAATTGCTTTGAAGTTGAGAGATTATATATTGGGGCCACTGAGCTCCTCTTGCTGTTTTCTCTGGAGGTGAGAGCATCTCAGCCTCAGAAAAACAAGAGGGGCTTCGCAGTCCCAACGTATCACCTCCAATAGAGAGATGATGTGATGCAGCCACTGAGCCCCGCCTTGCTGTTTCTCTGGGGGTGAGAAGCAAGATATTATGGCCACCAAGCTCCTCTTCTTGTTTCTCTGGGGGTGTTATATGTTGAGATCTTGTTAACTGGTTCTGTTTCATGTGTTAAGGAAATTTTATGGATATTGAAGACAGCTGTACCATCAGTTGAGTCCAAATCCATAGTGTTTGCAATCTTGTTAAGTAGTTCTGTTTCCAGTGTTCAGGACATTTTTATGGATGTTTCAGGCAGCTGTGCCATCAGTTTGGCTCATAGTAATGATTTTGCGTTGTCAACTGTCACTTCTAATTGAGTATGACTTGAAGAAGGAATGGATGACAAGGCAAAGCTTTGTCACCTGTAGGTCATGTGTCTACTGCTCTCTGCTTTTGCTTCTTGTTTGTGGGTACACAATAACTTGCTGCTTCAGTCTCAAAATATCAGTCTGTACTGCTCAGAGTATTTTATGATGGAATCTACAGACTGACATTATGTGGTGTAGAACTCTGAAGGATAGATTTCGGAAAGGTGGTGGTGATACAGAACGTAAGTTTCTTCAAATCAACGTAGAAGTCAAAAGGAGAAGCGGCAAATGTTATAGGTGACTCTCAGAGACCAAGATGTGACATCATTAGCACAAACAGTGAATACATTAACCTTGGTTAAGGGTACGTATTGCACTAAAGTTTAGCACAGGGTCCTCAAGGGCTGCAATCTAGTTGGGTTTTCAAGTTTTCCTCAATGAATATATGCATGAGATTATTTGCATACACTGCCTCCATTGTATGCAAATAGATCTCATGCATATTCATTTTTAAAATCCTGAAAACCTGGCCTAGCAAGGGAGGTTGGTCACCCCTGGTTTGGCACATCTACTGAATCCCCTGCTATAAATGTCACCACCATTACCATAGCCCTAAGGGGTGAAGGGGGGCACCTACATGTGGGTACAATGGGTTTTGGGTTTTTTTGGAGGGCTCAGCATTAACCAGCACAAGTGTAACAGGTAGGGGGGGGGCCTGGGTCCATCTGCCTGAAGTCCACTGCACCCACTAACAACTGCTCCAGGGACCTGCATACTGCTGTGATGGAGCTGGGTATGACATTTGAGGCTGGAATACAGGCTGGGAAAAAAAAGTTTTTAAAGTTGTTTTTTTTTGGTGGGAGGGGGTTAGTGACCACTGGGGGAGTCAGGGGAGGTCATCCCCGATTCCCTCCGGTGGTCATCTGGTCATTTAGGGCACGTTTTGGGACTTGTTCGTGAAAAAAAAGGGTCCAAAAAAAGTGACCTAAATTCTCACTAAAAACAGCTATTTTTTTCCATTATCGGCGAAAGCCGCCCATCTCTCCTCGGCTGATAACCATGTCCCAGTCCCGCCTTCACCACGCCTCCGACACGCCCCATCAACTTTGGCCGTTTCCGCGACGGAGTGCAGTTGAAGATGCCCAAAATCAGCTTTCGATTATACTGATTTGGACGCCCACGGGAGAAAGACGCCCATCTCCCGATTTGGGTTGAAATATGGGCGTCTTTCTCTTTCGAAAATAAGCTGGATAGTAACATAGTAGATGACGGCAGAAAAAGACCTGCACGGTCCATCCAGTCTGCCCAACAAGATAAATTCATATGTGCTATTTTTTGTGTATACCCTACCTTGATTTGTACCTGTCCTCTTCAGGGCACAGACCGTATAAGTCTGCCCAGCACTATCCCTGCCTCTACTACTACTTGACATTTCTAAAGCGCTACTAGGGTTACGCAGCGCTGTACAATTTAACATAGAAGGACAGTCCCTGCTCAAAGGAGCTTACAGTCTAAAGGACAAATGTACAGTCAGTCAAATAGGGGCAGTCTAGATTTCCTGAAAGGTATAAAGGTTAGGTGCCGAAAGCAACATTGAAGAGGTGGGCTTTGAGCAAGGATTTGAAGATGGGTAGGGAGGGGGCTTGGCGTAAGGGCTCAGGAAGTTTATTCCAAGCATAGGGTGAGGCGAGGCAGAATGAGCGGAGCCTGGAGTTGGCGGTGGTGGAGAAGGGTACTAAGAAGAGGGATTTGTCCTGTGAGCGGAGGTTACGGGCGGGAACGTAAGGGGAAATGAGGGTAGAGAGGTAATGAGGGGCTGCAGACTGAGTGCATTTGTAGGTAAGAAGGAGAAGCTTGAACTGTATGCGGTATCTGATCGGAAGCCAGTGAAGTGACCTGAGAAGAGGGGTGATATGAGTATATCGGTTCAGGCGGAATATAAGACGTGCAGCAGAGTTCTGACTCCCAACCACCGGCTCATTATTTTATAGACCTCTATCATATCTCCCCTCATCCATCTTTTCTCCAAGCGGAAGAGTCCTAGCTGCTTTAGACTTTTGTCATGGGGAAGTCGTCCTATTCCCTTTATCATTTCGTCGCCCTTCTCTGTATCTTTTCTAATTCCATTATATTTTAAAGATGCAGTGACCAGAACTGAACACAATATTTGAGGTGCGGTCGCACCATGGAGCTATACAAAGGCATTATAGCATCCTAATTTTTGTTTTCCATTCCTTTCCTAATAATACCTAACATAGTAACATAGAGGGGCATAATCGAACGCGAACACCCATCTCCATGGGCATCTATCTCCGAGGACGGATACGTGAAGGGGCAGGACAGACCATATTTTCGAAAAAGATGGGCGTCCATCTTTTGTTTCGATAATATGGTTGGTGCCGGGCAAATGAATCGGATTTGGATGGATTTGAGCTGGGCAGAATCGTTTTTCAGCGATAATGGAAACCGAAGGCGCCCAGCTCAAAAATGAATAACTCCAAGGCATTTGGTCGTGGGAGGGGCCAGGATTCATAGTGCACTGGTCCCACTAACTGAATGGAAAAAGCCCTTCCCTTACTAATCTGGAAAGGAACAGGCATGCATGAAAGAAATTGAATGCAAATGAGCTGCTCGCTGTTAGCTCATTTGCACACGATTTCCTTCCTAAGGAGGGTGCCCGAACTGCCCAGATAGATGACCACTGGAGTGAATCGAGGATGACCACTGGAGTGAATCGGGGATGACCTCCCCTGACTTCCCCAGTGGTGATTAACCACCTCCCACCCCGAAAAAGAACAATATTTCAAACTCTTTTTTTTTTTTTTTTTTTTTTTTTAGAGTATGTCTTTTGCTATGCCTCTGTCCCTGTGACGGCAGTTGAAGACATTCTTCCCTGCAATGGCAGTTGAGAACGTCCAAAATGCCTCCAACACCATCTTTTTATTTATTTGGATTGTGGACCACAAGTAGCAGCAGTGGGATTTGAACCAGCCACCTCTGGATTGCCAGACCAGTGCTCTAACCACTAGGCCAGTCTGCCACTCCTCCACTCCACTTCCTTGAAATTTGGCTGTCCCTGTAGGGGGGCAGTTCAGGATGTCGTCCATGCCTTCGTTATGCCTCTGCTGACACACACATACCTCCCCTGCCCAGGGACCTACATACTGCCCCCCCCCCCCCCCCCCACAGTGATGACCAAATTTCAAGGAAGTGGAGTGGAGGAGTGACAGACTGACCTAGAGGTTAGCGCACTGGTCTGGCAATCCAGAGGTGGCTGGTTCAAGTCCCACTGCTGCTACTTATGATCCACAATCCAAATAAATAAATAAAGAGGGTGTTGGAAGCATTTTGGACATTCTCAACTGTCCTCGCAGGGACAGAGGCATAGCAAAGGATATACTCTTAAAAAAAAAAGTTTGTAAAGTTGATTTTTTCAGGGTGGGAGGTGGTTAATCACCACTGGGGAAGTCAGGGGAGGTCATCCCCGATTCCCTCCGGTGGTCATCTGGGCAGTTGGGGCATTTTTTGGGGACTTGTTCATGAGAAAAAAGGGTCCACAAAAAGCGGCCCAAATTCTCACTTCTGCCACCCTTCTTTTTTCCATTACGAGGGCGCCCATCTCTCCTCAGTCGATCAACACGCCCCAGTCCCGCCTTCACCACGCCTCCGACATGCCCCCGTCAACTTTGTCCGTTCCCACGACAGATTGCAGTTGGAAACACCCAAAATCGGCTTTCGATTATACCGACTTGGGCGCCCACGGGAGAAAGACACCCATCTCCCGATTTGGGTCGAAATATGGGCGTCTTTCTCTTTCGAAAATAAGCTGGATAGTAACATAGTAGATGACGGCAGAAAAAGACCTGCATGGTCCATCCAGTCTGCCCAACAAGATAAACTCATATGTACTACTTTATGTGTATACCTGACCTTGATTTGTTTCTGCCATTTTCAGGGTGCAGACTTTAGAAGTCTGCCCAGCACTAGCTCTGCCTCCCAACCACTAGCCCCGCCTCCCACCACCGGCTCTGCCACCCAATCTCGGCTAAGCTTCTGAGGATCCATTCCTTCTGAACAGGATTCCTTTATGTTTATCCCACGCATTTTTGAATTCCGTTACCGTTTTCATCTCCACCACCTCCCACGGGAGGGCATTCCAAGTATCCACCACTCTCTCCGTGAAAAAATACTTGACATTTTTCTTGAGTCTGCCCCCCTTCAATCTCATTTCATGTCCTACTGCTTTCCCATCTACAGAAAAGGTTCATTTGCGGACCTTTCAAATATTTGAACGTCTGTATCATATCACCCCTGTTTCTCCTTTCCTCCAGGGTATACATGTTCAGGTCAGCAAGTCTCTCCTCATACATCTTGTAACGCAAATCCCATACCATTCTCGTAGCTTTTCTTTGCACCGCTTCAATTCTTTTTACATCCTTAGCAAGATACGGCCTTCAAAACTGAACACAATACTCCAGGTGGGGCCTCACCAACGACTTATACAGGGGCATTAAAACCTCTTTTCTTCTGCTGGTCACACCTCTTTCTATACAGCTTAGCAACCTTCTAGCTATGGCCACCGCCTTGTCACACTGTTTTGTCACCTTCAGATCCTCAGATACTATCACCCCAAGATCCCTCTCTCCATCCGTACATATCAGACTCTCACCGCCTAACACATACGTCTCCCGTGGATTTCTACTCCCTAAGTGCATCACTTTGCATTTCTTTGCATTGAATTTTAATTGTCAAAACTTAGACCATTCTTCTAGCTTCTGCAGATCCTTTTTCATGATTTCCATTCCCTCCCAGGTGCCCACTCTGCTACAAATCTTGGTATCATTCGCAAAAAAGAAACCTTTACCTTCGCAAAAAAGAAACCTTTACCTTCTAACCCTTCGGCAATGTCACTCACAAATACAGTGGGGGAAATAAGTATTTGATCCCTTGCTGATTTTGTAAGTTTGCCCACTGACAAAGACATGAGCAGCCCATAATTGAAGGGTAGGTGTCTTTCATACAGGTGACCATTGCCGACAGCTGTCTGTCATGCAGGTAACGAGTTGATTTGGAGCATCTACCTGGTCTGTAGGGGCCAGATCTCTTACTGGTTGGTGGGGGATCAAATACTTATTTCCCTCTGCAGAATGCAAATAAATTCATATACTTTCCACAATGTGATTTTCCGGATTTAATTTGTGATGTGCTATCTCTCACTGTTACCAATAACCTACCCTTCAATTATGGGCTGCTCATGTCTTTGTCAGTGGGCAAACTTACAAAATCAGCAAGGGATCAAATACTTATTTCCCCCACTGTATATTCAACAGAATCGGCCCCAGCACTGATCCCTGAGGCACTCCACTACTCACCTTTCCCTCATCCGAGCGAATTCCATTAACCACCACCCTCTGGCGTCTGTCTGTCAACCAGTTCCTAATCCAGTTCACCACGTCGGGTCCTATTTTCAGCCTGTCAAGTTTATTCAAGAGCTGCCTTTGGGGAACTGTGTCAAAAGCTTTGCTGAAATCTAAGTAGATTACGTCTATAGTATGCCCATGATTCAATTCTCTGGTCACCCAGTCAAAATTCAATGAGATTCGTTTGACACGATTTACCTTTGGTAAAACCATGTTGTCTCTGATCTTGCAACTTATTGGCTTCCAGGAAATTCACTATCCTTTCCTTCAGCATCGCTTCCATTACTTTTACAATAACCGAAGTGAGGCTTACCGGCCTGTAGTTTCCAGCTTCTTCCCTATCACCACTTTTGTGAAGAGGGACCACATCCGCTGTTCTCCAATCCCTCGGAAACTCTCCCGTCTCCAAGGATTTATTAAACAAATCTTTAAGAGGACCCGCCAGATCCTCTCTGAGCTCCCTCAATATCCTGGGGTGGATCCCGTCCAGTCCCATGGCTTTGTCCACCTTTAGATTTTCAAGTTGTTCATACACACTCTCTTCTGTGAACGGTGCTCTATCCACTCCATTCTCACTAGTGCTTTTGCCAGTCAATCACGGTCCTTCTCCAGGATTTTCTTCTGTGAAAACAGAACAAAAGTATCTATTTAGCAAATTTGCTTTTCTTTCATCATTATCTACATAGCGGTACGCAGCGTCTTTCGGTCTCACAATTCCCTTTTTAGTCTTCCTCCTTTCACTAATATACCTGAAGAAATTTTTGTCTCCCCTCCTTACATTTCTAGCCATTTGCTCTTCTGCTTGCGCTTTCGCCAGACGTATCTCTCTCTCTTGGCTTCTTTCAGTTTCATCCGGTATTCCTCTCGTGTTCCTCTTTTTGAGTTTTTCTGTATTTCAGGAACGCCAACTCTTTAGTCTTTATTTTCTCGGCCACTTCTTTCTTAGCCATCACCGCACACTGAGCAGAGGATTTCGATGTATCATCAACGACAATACTTAGATCCAGTGTGTGCTGGTAAATGTTTAACAACAGGCTCTCTCCCCGGTCCCCCTCTGTGCCCCCCCCCCCCCAAATTGCAGAGCTGGCTATAGCCAGGGAGAGAGCCTGGGGGGGGGGGTGGCAATGCATTACTCGAGGAAAAAAAATTAAATGATCCCAGGTTCCAATCTAATTCAAGTTTAATGTGCGATAAAATGCCATAAATAAGTAAATAAATATAAACTTTTAATGTTGAGCACCTGATTCTCAAAGTGAACATATTCCAAACAGTATAATGAAAATAAAATGATTTTTTTCTACCTTTGTTGTCTGGTGACTGTTTTTCTGATCATGCTGGCCCAGTATCCGATTCTGCTGTTATCTATCCTCTTAACTCTGTTTCCAGGGCTTCCTTTCCATTTATTTCTTTTCTTTTCTCCTTTCTTCTTCATTTCTGGTCCTCATCTTCTGCCAATTTTCTTCATCCATGTGCAGTTTTTCTCCTCTCTTCCTTTTCCCTCATCTCATCGCCTTCCTCACTCTTCCTTCCCCTCCATCCAGCATTTCTTCTCTCTCCCCTCCTCTCCCCTGCCCTCCATCCACCCATGTCCAGCGACCCTTCTCTCCCCCTGCCCTGCATGCCACTATACCCAGTGACCCTCCTTTCCCCTGCCCTCCATCCACCCCTGTCCAGCAGTGACCCTCCTCTCCCCTGCCCTGCATGCACCCATACCCAGCGACCCTTCTCTCCCCTCCATCCACCCATGCCCAGCGACTCCCTTCTCTCTCCTGCCACCCCTCCCGAGTTGTTCAGCGGCGACTTCTCCTTCCTCCCTCCCTCCGGATCCAGTCCCTCACCGACCTGACTCTGAGTCACCCTGCCTTGTCCTTCGAATTCTTCAGGGCAGGCAGTCTTGCCTGCCCGCTGCCAGCGCTGACTCTCCCCTGCTGGTTCACGCTTCAAAATGGCTTACAAGGGCGGTCTCCAAGATTTCAGCAGAAGTCTCACGAGGCCGCCTCTGGAAGTCTCGGCGGCCATTTTTAAAGCGCGAACCGGTAGCGGAGGAGAGTCAGCGCTGGCAGCGGGCAGGCAAGACTGCCTGCCCCGAAGAATTCGAAGGACAGGTCGGTGAGGGACGAATCCGGAGGGAGGGAGGAGGGAAGGAGGAGAGCCGGCTCACGGTTTTTAACAACCGGCTCGCAAGTCGGAAGAAAAATTAACAACCGGCTCTTGCGAGCCGGTGCGAGCCGGCTCCAGCACACCACTGCCTAGATCCCTTTCTTGGTCGGTGACTCCTAATGTGGAACCTTGCATTACATAGCTATAATTCGGGTTCCTCTTTCCCACATGCATCATTTTGCATTTGCTCACATTTGCTCATCTGCCATTTAGATGCCCAGTCTCCCAGTCTCATAAGGTCCTCTTGTAATGTTTCACAATCTTCTTGCAATTTAACACCTTTGAATAACTTTGTGTCATCAGCAAATTTAATTACCTCACTAGTTACTCCCATCTCTAGGTCATTTATAAATATGTTAAAAAGCAGCGGTCCAAGCACAGACCCCTGGGGAACCCCACTACCCACCCTTCTCCATTGAGAATAATGACCATTTAACTCTACTCTCTGTTTTCTATCTTTTAACCAGTTTTTAATCCACAATAGGACACTACCTCCTATCCCATCACTCTCCAATTTCCTCTGGAGTCTTTCATGAGGTACTTTGTCAAACGCCTTTTGAAAATCCAGATACACAATATCAACCAGCTCACCTTTATCCACATGTTTGTTCACCCCTTCAAAGAAATGTAATAGATTGGTGAGGCAAGATTTCCCTTCACTAAATCCATGTTGGCTTTGTTTCATTAATCCATGCTTTTGAATATGCTCTGTAATCTTGTTCTTTATAATAGTCTCTACCATTTTGCCCGGCACCAACATCAGGCTCATTGGTCTATAATTACCCGGATCTCCTCTGGAACCTTTTTTTAAAAAATCGGCGTTACACTGGCCACCCTCCAATCTTCTGGTAGCACACTTGATTTTAAAGGTAAATAACATATTACTAACAATAATGCCACAAGTTCATTTTTCAATTCTATCAGTACTCTCTAGGATGAATACCATCCAGTCCAGGAGATTTGCTACTCTTTAATTTGTCAAATTGTGCCATTACATCCACCAGGTTTATAGAGATTTCATTCAGTTTCTCTGACTCGTCAGCTTTGAATACCATTTCTGGTACCGGTATCTCTTCCAAATCTTCTTGGTGAAGACCAAAGCAGGGAGTGACATCACCACATCAGCTGGAGCTGGATTTTCTTCTATAAGAAGAAGCTGGAAACTGTAGAAAAAGGGCTATTGACATTCTTTCTGAGGTGCAGCCCTGCTCTGCTGTCTATTTGAGGAACACTCTGACATCTTCTGGATGTCTGCACCATCTACTCAGGTTATATAGTTGCCATGTATAGATGTTGTATAAGTGTTGAGAGGTTTAGAGTAGCTGACAAAATTATAAGTTGGTCTAGTGTAATGTACGTTTAATCTGAGCTATTTTTATGATAAGACCTGCATTGTCTTCATTCTTGCCTTTTCATTTTTGTTCTTACGGCTATTGTAAATAAAGAAGCACTTTATTTTTATAATACTCTGGCTGTGGGGTTAGTTCTGTTATTATTTGGGCGTTGTGAATTTGGGTCTGTAGATAAAAGGGAACACAATTGCTTTTCTTACACTATCCAGCTCATTTTCGAAAGGGATCGCTGGCGATCTTCTGATCCCGGCCAAATCGGTATTATCAAAAGCCGATTTTGACCGGCCCCAATTGCTCTTTTGTTGCGGCGCCGGCCAACCTTCAAGGGGGCGTGTTGGGAGGGTAGCGAAGGCGGGAAGGGGGGCGGGGTGGGGCGTGGTTACGAGATGGCCGGCTTCCCCGTTATAGTGGAAAAAAAAAAGGCTGGCTCGAACGAGCATTTCGCCAGCCGGACTTGGTCCATTTATTTTTAGGACCAAGTCCCAAAAAAGTGCCCCAACTGACAAGATGACCACCGGAGGGAAACGGGGATCACCTCCCCTTACTTCCCCAGTGGTCACCAACCCCCTCCCACACATAAAAAAAACAAATTAAAACTTTTTTTTGCCAGCCTGTATGCCAGCCTGAAATGTCATACCCAGCTCCATGACAGCGGTATGCAGGTCCCTGGAGCAGTTTTAGGGGGTACTGCAGTGCACTTCAGGCAGGCGGACCCAGGCCCATCCCCCCCTACCTGTTACACTTGTGGTGGTAAATGGGAGCCCCCCAAAACCCACTGTACCCACACGTACGTGCCCCCTTCACCACTTAGCGCTATGGTAGTGGTGTACAGTTGTGGGGAGTGGGTTTTGGGGGGGATTTGGGGGGCTCAGCACCTAAGGTAAGGGAGCTATGTACCTGGCAGCAATTAATGAAATCCACTGCAGTGCTCCCTAGGGTACCCAGTTGGTGTCCTGACATGTGAGGGGAGCCAGTGCACTACGAATACTGGCCCCTCCCACAACCAAATGCTTTGGATTTGGCCGGGTTTGAGATGGCCGCTCTCAGTTTCCATTATCGCCGAAAACCGATGCCGGCCATCTCAAAACCAGCCAAATCCAAGGCATTTGGCTGGCCCCAACCGTATTATCGAAACGAAAGATGGCCGCCCATCTTTTTCGATAATACGGTTCGGGATCGCTCTTTATGGCGCCGGCCAAATAGATGGCCACCCATATAGATGGCTGGCACCGTTCGATTATGCCCCTCCATGTTGCACAACGTAGCCAGTTAGTCGTTATCTCCAGGATAATGCAACCTCATGATTTGTCTCTCAGCATGGGCATTGCCAATGAGATTTTCCAAGAGTGGAGCACTCCCTCAGTAGATGTCTTTACCACTCATTACAATCACAAGGTTACTCAGTACTGCTCCAGGCTCAGATCGCACGGCAGACTTATGTCAGATGCTTTCCTTCTTCATTGGGGAGAGGTCTTCTTTATGTATATCCTCTCATCCCTCCAGTGGGGAAGATTTTGCTGAAACAAGCAAGACTGGGGAACAATGATCCTGATCACTCCGTATTGGCCCAGGCAGATATGCTTCCCAATTCTTCTGGAATTATGACTTTCACAGCATGGATGTTGAAGGTGTAGAATTTGCTCCCTTGAATTTCCTGGAGGATGTCTGCAAGGTTTTGCTGGCTTTCAGGAAAAATTATACTAAAAGATGTTATACTTTCAAATTGAGGAGTTTTGCCATTTTGTGTGACAGTAAGGCCCTAGAACCTACACAGAACTTGCTTATATACCTTCTACGCTTCTCTGAGTTTGGTCTTAAGACCAACTCATTAAGAGTTCACTTCTGTGCAATTAGTGCTTATTATCACCATGTAGAGAGTAAGCCCATCCCTGGACAGCCTTTAATTGTTTGATTCATGCAAATTTTACACAATGAGCCAAAATGGAGGTTCAAAACAAGAACTTTATTGATAAAGCATCGCAAGTGAACAGACCCAACACAGCTGTGTTTTGGCAAGTCACCTGTATCGGGGGGGGGGGGGGGGGGGGTCACAGAATCTTATAAAGTGCTGTCAAATTGTTCAATGCTGTGCTATCAGAACTGTTCTATGTATAATTCCAAAACTTATCCACGGCAAAGCTGAAAGCAAAGCTACCTTACTAAAGGTATCAAAATTTCAAAACATGGAAAAACAGAGCCCCCGTTCAAACCTTTGTCGGTGTCATGGGACCTCAATGTTGTCCTTACCCAGCTGATGAAAACTCCTTTTGAGCCACTGGATTCCTGTTCTCTGAAGTACTTGACCTTGGAAGGCAGTGGTGTGCTGGAGCCGGCTCGCTCGAACTGGTTGTTAAATTTTGTACCGACTTGCGAGCCAGTTGTTCCTGAGTGTGAGCTGGCTCTACTCCCTCCCTCCGGATCCGGTCCCTCACCTCGTCCAGCGAATTCTTCGGGGCAGGCAATTTTCCTGCCTGCTGCCGGCGCTGACTCTCCCCCGCTGCCGGATCGCTTTTTAAAAATGGCTGCCGAGACTTCCAAAGGCGGTCTCGCGAGACTTCTGCTGAAGTCTTGCAGGCCGCCCTTATAAGTCTCGGCGGCCATTTTGAAGAGCGATCCAGCAGCGGGGAGAGTCATCGCCGGCAGTGGGCAGGCAAGATTGTCTGCCCCAAAGAATTTGCTGGACGAGGTGAGGGACCGGATCTGGAGGGAGGAAGGAGAGCCGACGAATTCGTTGAACTCGGTGGCTGGAGGGGGGTGGCAGGGGAGAGAACGGAGTCTCAGTCGCTGGACATGGGTGGCTGGAGGGGGGGAGGGAGAGAAGGGTAGTCGCTGGACATGGGTGGCTGGGGGAGGCAGGTGAGAGAAGGGAGTCGCTGGACATGGGTGGCTGGAGGGGGGCAGGGGAGAGAAGGGAGTCGCTGGATATGGGTGGCTGTAGGAGGAAGGGGGCAGGGGAGAGAAGGGAGTCGCTGGGCATGGGTAGCTGGAGGGGGAGCAGGGGAGAGAAGGGAGTCGCTGGACATGGGTGGCTGGAGGAGGGGGGCAGGGGAGAGAAAGGAGTCGCTGGGCATGGGTGGCTGGAGGGGGGCAGGGGAGAGGAGGGAGTCGCTGGACATGGGTGGCTGGAGGAGGGGCAGGGGAGAGAGGACAGTCGGGTATGGGTGGCTGGAGGGGGGCAGGGGAGCAAAGAGAATCGCTGGGCATGGGTGGCTGGAGGGGGGCAGGGGAGAGAGGGCAATCGCTGGGTATGGGTGGCTGTAGGGGGCAGAGGAGAGAGGGCAATCGCTGCGTATGGGTGGCTGGAGGAGGGGGCAGGGGAGCAAAGAGAATTGCTGGGTATGGGTGGCTGGAGGGGAGGGGAGGGTTGCTGGACATGGGTAGCTGGAGGGGAGGGTTGCTGGACATGGGTGGTTGGAGGAGAGGGAAGGGAGAGAAGAAATACAGGACATGGATGGAGGGAAGGGAAGAGTGGGGAAGGAGATGAGATGAGGGAAAAGGAAGAGAGGAGAAAAACTGCAAAGAGGTGGGAAAATGTGGGATACAAATGCAATAAATAAATATAAATAAATAAAATAGACAGAAGCTGGATCCACTGGACAGTCAAGTCTGCAGAGGGCCCAGCTTTTACTTACGGATGTAGGGCAAGAAATGAAGAAGAAAGGCGGAAAGTAAAGAAATAAATGGAAAGGAAGCCCTGGAAACGGAGTTAAGAGGACAGATAGCAGGATACTGGGCCAGCATGATCAGAAAAACAAAGTCACCAGACAACAAAGGTAGAAAAAAATCATTTTATTTTCACTATAGTGTTTGGAATATGTCCACTTTGAGAATCAGGTGCTGAACATTAAAAGTTTATATTTATCTACTTATTTATGGCATTTTATCCCACATTAAACATGAATTAGATTGGAACCTGGGATCATTAATTTTTTTTTTTCCTGGAGTAATGCATTGCCCCCCCCCCAGGCTCTCTCCCCGGCTATAGCCAGCTCTGCAATTTGGGGGGGGGGGGGGGCGCAGAGGTGGACGGGGGGCCGCAGAGGTGGACCGGGGAGAGAGCCTGTTGTTAAACATTTACCAGCACACCACTGCTGGAAGGTCTTGTTTTGGTGGCAGTTACTTTAGCTCGCAGGATCAGTGAGCTTCAGACCCAAGAAGCAGGTCCATCTTACACAAAATTTCATCACCACATTCACCCTAAGTTCCTTCTAGTGAATGACATGGGGACGGGGAGCTGCGGTAAATCCATGGTAAAAGAAAAACATTTGGCCTGTTTTCCACGTGTGCGGGATCACAACATTTTACTGCCCTGTGGGAACAGTAAAAAGCTTTGCTCCTGCGGTTAAAAAAAAAAAGTCGCAGTTACCGCTCCCACAGGTCCAGCATTTCCGTGCCTGCCTTCCTCCCTCCCTCCTGCAGTAGCTCTACCTTATGCAGCACCCAGCTGAGCAGACACTGAACCCTACAGGCTTACTCCAGGACCTTCCTCTGTCATGCTACATGAGTGGAGATGGGGAAAAAGAGGGAACAGTTGCTGGGCTAGAAGGGTGGATGATGGAATCGTATGGGAGAGGCCAGGAAGAGGTGGCAAGGAAATGAATGAGGGGATAGTGATTATAGAGAGTAGAAATATGGTAAAGCAAAAGATACATACCTGTAGCAGGTATTCTCCGAGGACAGCAGGCTGATTGTTCTCACTGATGGGTTGACGTCCAACGGCAGCCCCAGGTTCGGAAATCTTCCTAGCAACAAAGCTTGCTAGAGCCCTCGTGCACACGCATGCACGCACCGCACATGCACGACCGTCTTCCCGCCCATCGTACGAACGTGTCCCTCAGTCAACTTACAAAGCAAGACAAGAGAAGAGACAACTCCAAAGGGGAGGTGGGCGGGTTGGTGAGAACAATCAGCCTGCTGTCCTCGGAGAATACCTGCTACAGGTATGTATCTTTCACTTTCTCCGAGGACAAGCAGGCTGCTTGTTCTCACTGATGGGGCATCCCTAGCCCCCAGGCTCACTCAAAACAACAAACAAGGTCAATTGGGCCTCGCAACAACGAGGACATAACATAGACTGACCTGAAAATATAAAGAACTAACTGAGAGTGCAACCTGGAACAGAACAAAAATGGGCCTAGGGGGGTGGAGTTGTATTCTAGACCCCAAACAGATTCTGCAGCACCGACTGCCCAAACCGACTGTCGCGTCGGGTATCCTGCTGAAGGCAGTAATGAGATGTGAATGTGTGGATTGATGACCACGTCACAGCCTTGCAAATCTCTTCTATAGTGGCTGACTTCAAGTGGGCCACTGACGCTGCCATGGCTCGAACACTATGAGCCGTGACATGACCCTCAAGAGTCAGCCCAGCTTGGGCGTAAGTGAAGGATATGCAATCTGCTAGCCAATTGGAAATGGTGCGTTTCCCGACAGCCACTCTCCTTCTGTTGGGATCAAAAGAAACAAACATTTGGGCGGACTGTCTAAATGGGCTTGTCCACTCCAGATAGAAGGCCAATGCTCTTTTGCAGTCCAATGTGTGCAACTGATGTTCAGCAGGGCGGGTATGAGGACGGGGAAAAAATGTTGGCAAGACAATTGACTGGTTCAGATGGAACTCCGACACCACCTTCGGCAAAAACTTAGGGTGAGTGCGGAGGACTACTCTGTTATGATGAAATTTAGTATATGGAGCATGGGCTACCAAGGCTTGGAGCTCACTGACTCTACAAGCTGAAGTAACCGCCACCAAGAAAATGACCTTCCAGGTCAAATACTTCAGATGGCAGGAATCCAGTGGCTCGAAAGCGGGTTTCATCAGCTAGGTGAGAACGACATTGAGATCCCATGACACTGGTGGAGGTTTGACAGGGGGCTTTGACAAACGCAAACCTCTCATGAAGCAAACAACTAAAGGCTGTCCAGAGATAGGCTTACCTTCTACACGATAATGATAAGCACTAATTGCACTAAGATGAACTCTTACGGAGTTAGTCTTAAGACCAGACTCAGACAAGTGCAGAAGGTATTCAAGCAGGGTCTGTGTAGGACAAGAGCGAGGGTCTAGGGCCTTGCTATCACACCAGACGGCAAACCTCCTCCATTTAACATAGTAACACCTCTTCGTGGAATCTTTCCCGGAAGCAAGCAAGACTCGGGAGACACCCTCAGAAAGACCCAAGGAGGCGAAATCTATGCTCTCAACATCCAGGCCTTGAGAGCCAGGGACCGGAGGTTGGGATGCAGAAGCGCCCCCTCGTTCTGACAACTCCAGAAGAAGTGGGAACCAAATCTGATGCGGCCAGAAGGGAGCGATCAGAATCATGGTTCCACGATCCTGCTTGAGTTTCAGCAAAGTCTTCCCCACCAAAGGTATGGGAGGATATGCATACAGGAGGCCCTTGCCCCAATATAGGAGAAAGGCATCCGACGCTAGCCTGCTGTGGGCCTGAAATCTGGAACAGAACTGAGGGACCTTGTGATTGGTCTGAGTGGTAAAAAGATCCACCGAGGGAGTACCCCACGCTCGGAAGATCTTGCATACCACGCCCGAACTGCGCGACCACTCGTGAGGTTGCATTATCCTGCTCAATCTGTCGGCCAGTCTGTTGTTTACGCCCGGCCAGAAAGGTGGCTTGGAGAAACATGCCGTGCCGGCGAGCCCAAAGCCACATCTGAACGGCTTCCTGACACAGGGGGCGAGATCCGGTGCCCCCCTGCTTGTTGGTGTAGTACATGGCAACCTGATTGTCTGTCTGAATTTGAATAATTTGATTGGACAGCCGATCTCGGAAAGCCTTCAGCGCGTTCCAGACCGCTCTCAACTCCAGGAGGTTGATCTGTAGACCGGTTTCCTGGAGGGACCAAACTCCTTGAGTGTGGAGCCCATCTACATGAGCTTCCCACCCCAGAAGAGACGCATCCGTGGTCAGCACCTTTTGCAGCTGAGGAATTTGAAAGGCACGTCCCAAGGTCAAATTGGATCGAATTGTCCACCAATGGAGGGAATTGAGAAACACTGTGGACAGCTGGATAACATCCTCTAGACCCCCCGCAGCTTGATGCCACTGGGAAGCTAGGGTCCATTGAGCTGATCTCATGTGAAGGCGGGCCATGGGAGTCACATGAACTGTGGAGGCCATATGGCCCAGCAATGTCAACATCTGCCGAGCTGTGATCTGCTGAGACGCTCTGACCAAAGAAACTAGGGACAGAAGATTGCCCTTGCTTCGGGGAGGTAGGCCTGAGCCGCCTTTGAGTCCAGCAGAGCTCCTATGAATTCTAGTTGTTGAACTGGAAGGAGATGAGACTTTGGGTAATTTATAACAAACCCGAGTAGCTCCAGGAGTTGAATAGTCATCTGCATGGACTGCTGAGCTCCTGCCTCGGAAGTGCTCTTCACCAGCCAATCGTCGAGATAAGGGAAGACATGCACTCCCAGCTTGCGTAGAGATGCCGCCACTACCGCCAGGCATTTGGTGAACACCCGGGGCGCGGAGGCGAGCCCAAAGGGCAGTACACAATACTGAAAATGCTGTGTTCCCAGACGGAATCAAAGATACTGCCTGTGAGATGGCTGTATCGGAATGTGCATACAAGCATCCTTCAAGTCCAGAGAGCATAGCCAATCGTTTTCCTGAATCATGGGAAGTTGCTTCACATTATTCTGCATAGGGATGCTCATGTAGAGCTGGTAGGACTGGATCTTGGCCACGAGCATAGCGGAATGATAGGCATTCCTCCCAAAAGAGTCCAGAGTTCTAGACTCCCGCCCCGGGGGTGCCGAGGCGTAATCCCTAGAACTCTTGGCCCTCTTCAGAGCGGAATCCACAACCACAGAGTCATGAGGCAACTGGGTCTTCATCAACTCCGGGTCCCCGTGAATCTGATACTGGGACTCAGCTTTTTTTTGAGATGGTGGGGTTAGTTAATGGTTTCATCCAGTTTGCCATCAATGTCTGCTTAAGGACATTATGTAGGGGAATAGTGGATGACTCCTTAGGTGGTGAAGGATAGTCCAGGACTTCAAACATCTCAGCCCTGGGCTCATCCTCAGTGACCACTGGGAAGGGAATGGCCGTAGACATTTCCCGGACAAAGGAAGAGAAAGACAAACTCTCGAGAAGAGAAAGCTTTCTCTCTGGCGAAGGAGTAGGATCAGAAGGAAGACCACAAGACTCCTCATCCGAGAAATATCTTGGGTCCTCTTTTGCCTCCCACAAGGCCTCCCCCTCAGTATCAGACACGAGTTCTCTGATCGCAGTCTGAAGCTGGGCCCGTCTCGATGCCGAGGAGCGAAATCCTCGATGACGGTGACAAGAAGTAGACTCCCATGCCGATGGCGATGAAGCTCCCTCCACCGACGTCGACGGGGAAGCCACTTGGGTGGCAGCCGATGCTGACACCGCAAGCGGCACCGACGTCAAAGGCCTCACCACGGACGGGGAGCCAGCCGCCGCATCTATCGACGGTACCATAGGCGCAAGCACCGCCGGTACTGGAACAGACGGTCGCAGCAGCCTTTCCAGGATCCTTGGAAGAATGGCTTCGAGGTGCTCGTCAAGAGTGGCTGTCGAAAAAAGCTGGGGAGTCAGTGCAGGAGTCAAAGCCCGAATCTGCTGAGGAGGCGGAGGCGGTACCGGGCTGTCTGGAGAAGTGCGCATTGACTCCTCCTGAATGGAGGGTGAGCGGTCCTCCCGGCATCGATGCTTCACGGGTGCCGAATCCTTCGGCGTCCTGGAGCTCTCGGTACCATGACGGGAGGGCGACCGATGACGGTGCTTCTTCGCCTTCGCTCAAAGCACGGTCTCGGTACCCCCCCCCCCCCCCGGTACTGACAAGGAAGACATTGAATCCAAACGTCTCCTCGAGGTCAGGTCCGAAGAGGGTCGGTCCTGATGGGCCTGCACCGCAGGAGCCCTCGAGGCAGGTGGAGACCCACTCAATGGCCCACTGCTGCCAGCATGTGATGTTCTCTGGACAGCCATTACCTGCACTCCGGACGTCGATGCACTCTCTGGTGCCGACATCGACACCGTCGATCTCGGTACCGCTGCCGAAGTAGACGCCAAAGGGTCAGGCGAAGCTTGGAACAGGCGCTCCCACTGAGCTAATCTCAATGCTTGTGTCCGCTTTTTAAGGCCACGACACAAAGTACAAGCGTCGGGGTGATGACTCACCCCAAGACACTGAATACACGAAGCGTGTGGATCAGTGGCTGAGATTGCCCAGCTGCACCGAGTGCACTTCTTGAAGCCACTGGCGATCTTCGATGACATCAACGGAAAAATCGCGGCGGCAAAATCAAAAGACATGATGGCGCCAAAAGAAGCACAGAAAAAGGGGGGGAAAAACCTGTACGGGCGGCCAACAGGGCCATGCACGAAAACTAAAACAAAAAACTGACTGACAAACTAAGTACAAAAAAAGAAAGTTTGAGAGGTTTTTTATTTTTTTTTAGACAGAATGACAAGCGCGAACTTGCGAAAACAAGAAAAGTTTAAAGCGACGGTAAACCGAAAGGGCTCTCTCCTGAGGCGCAGAGCAACCGTAAAACAGCCACCCTGACCGCGGAAAAAAAGAGACTGAGGGACACGTTCGTGCGACAGGCGGGAAGCTGGTCGCACATGCACGGTGCATGCACTCGTGTGCACGAGGGCTCTAGCAAGCTTTGTTGCTAGGAAGATTTCCGGACCTGGGGCTGCCATTGGACGTCAACCCATCAGTGAGAACAAGCAGCCTGCTTGTCCTCGAAGAATGGGGATTAGATTAACGATGAAAGAGAATTGAGGGCTTGGGAAGGTTTGAGATGGGTAATGGGAGAGCTACTGGGTGAGAGAAGATGGAAATTTGATAGATGCCTGAAAAGTAAAAAGGAGGAGAAGGCTGACAGAGGATGAAATTTGAGTTGGCAGAGAGAAGAAAAGAAAAAAAAAAGAGGAAAGAGCTAAAAAGAAACAATCAATATGTTAGAGGCAGGTGCAGTGAGGGAATACAAAGGAGAGAGGAGAAAAGACAAATGAACAGCAGCCACTTGAAGGAGAATTAGCAGACGGAAGACAGGAAAGCAGAAAAGAGAAATCAGAACCAACATAATGGAAAAATAAAATGCCCAGACTACAAAGGTAGAAAAAATAATTTTATTTTGAATGCTTTGAAAGGAATATATGTTAGCTTCGGGAAATGTGCATAGTAAATGTCTTTGTATTGTGTTCAGTAGAATACATGCTAGATTTATCATCTTGGGGTTCCCAGTTCAATTTTTGTCTAAATATTTTTATTTCTAATTTGTGATCCCTTGTTCTGTATTTGGTGAGGGTCTACAGTGCTGTAATCTGCATTCTCAGATATGTGAACTGGTTGCTGTTTTGTTGTCTTTTAAAAAAAAAAAATGTTTGTTGCAGAAGTGCATTTTTATGTAAAAGATAAAATAAGACATTGGAGGCAAATGATTAAGAAAAATTGGACAGCTTCGGATCTAGAATAGCTATGTGCTATAGGAGATCCAGTAGTTTATTTTAGAGCCATATATGATGCCTCATTGTCTTAAAAAATTAAACAGAAATTACATATGTTGATGCAATAAATTGATTGATAGTGTTTTTGGTTAGTAAGCATTTTGATATTGTTGCCACTTAGTATGCACTCTGTATCTCTTGTGGTGTGATAGTAATGGCAGGTGGGGAAATTAGAGGGGAGGCAGAGGGGTTCAGGGAAGGGAGGGCTCTCCTCTATTTTCTGACCTGGGCTCTAGCACGGCTAACATCGGTGCTGACCCTTGCTATATAGCTGGTGGGGATCCCCAAGCATCCCCAGTTGTGGAATTCATCCAAAGACAGTCAGAACTCCCTTCTCCCAAGCTCTGCAGTCGACAGCATCCTTGAGCCACCGACAACTATACGTGCATTGGGTGCTGGCATCAGTGGCTTAGGGATGATGCTAATGCCTGCCAAGCTTGGTAAAAGGGAATTCTGGCCACCTTTAGAGAAAGTGTAATTTATATTTTGAGGTGGGGGTAGGGTGGGGCAGAGAAAATGTGCTGACCCACTTTGGGCTCAGGCCCATCCAAAATTGCCTGTCTGGCTACGCCACTGTAATTATATTGACCTTTATTCTCATCTTCATCATACATACTTTCCACAAGCTGTTGCTCTTTTTGACCCCTTCCATTGCAGCTGTACCAACTCCACATTTTCCCTTCACACTCCATAGTCACAAAGACAGTATATACACATTCAAAACAAATATCATCACAGAATGATAGTACAGTTATTCAGAAAGCATCACTGAGTGCATAGGTTCATAGACATGAACATCTGTGGTAAACTGGAGGCAACTAGCATTGCAGATTATGTAGCAAAACCAGAATAGTCAGCAAAGACCATTGATGTTGGTAGTCAGAGGAAAACTGGGCATATGAACATGAACAAATACAAACTGTGTCTTAAAAATCAGCACATACATGGTTCGGGGCATATCACTATAGACATGGAATGGTAGAGACCCATTCATGGGGCAAGTGAAGCACAGGTAATAGGCACAAAGTAACACTGGGCAACTTATGCTTCAATAGAAAACTCAAATGCAACTGCATATGACAGAGCCTATTGACTACATAACCATTTACATGCCAAACTGTCCACCCTATTCTAGATGTGCATGATGTCTGTGGAAGAGGGACACATATTCTGTAATGGAAGAAGAGATATTAATGAAAGAAGAGGACAAGATTTGGATGTCAGATAAATTCCATTCTACGGAACAACAACTTTTTCAATTTTTGGAGTGGTTAAATGGTAGGGATGAACACTTGAAATTCACTATTAGGCATATTTTCAAAGCACTTAGCCTTCCAAAGTTCCATAGAAACCTATGGAACTTTGGAAGGCTAAGTGCTTTGAAAATATGCCTCTATGTCTAAAAGTACTCAACAGATTTCTTTTTTGGACACGCTCATTTATAGACGTGGTGGTCAATTATACTCTACGGTGTATCACAAATCGACTGATCGGAATTCTTTATTACAGTTCAACAGTCATCACCCGTATAGGTTGAAGTGGTCCCTGCCTATAGGACAATTTTTGAGACTCCGCAGAATCTGTGCCACCGATGAGATTCTTAAACAACAAGTCGCTGAACTATCGAATAAATTGAGAGCTCGGGGATATCCTGATCAATGCATAAGACAGGCGTTCAAACGAGCATGGTATGCCCAATGTTCTCTCTTATTAGCGGATAAACCTAAGGAACAAATGAATAAGATGGTGTGTGTTTTGGGCTTCTCTACTTTGGCCCCTCGGGTGGCACAGATCCTGTATAGACATTGGCAGGTGTTGACCTTTCATCCTATCTTTGCTGAACAGCCATGTATTGCTTATACGCGTGGGCGTAATCTTAGGGATCAGCTGGTACATACATCTTTGACACAAGATAGAGATAATGAGGAGGAAGGTTTGCATCAACCATGTGGCAATTGTCAATTTTGTGGTCAGACAACTAGTATGCAGCAATGGACTTATGAACAAACACAACAAATGTTTAAATTGAAGTACAAAACTACGTGTATGTCTTCATTTGTGGTGTACATCATAAAATGTCCTTGTGGTTTATATTATGTGGGACGTACGTCAAGATCTATGAAAATACGTCTTATTGAACACAAAAGTAGGTTTACTACAAAGACTGTTACGGCACCTATGGTGATGCATTGTGAACAATTTCATCATCAATTTGCGGAACTTAAGTGGCACATTATTGATCATGTTCCTCAGTTAGCCAATGGCGGGGATCGGGCAGCAGTTTTAGCCCGCCGTGAACAGTGGTGGATTTTTACTTTGGGAATTGTTAGTCCAGGAGGACTTAATGAGAATCTGGAGTGGAATACCATCATTTAATAGTTTTTAAAGTCATTGTTGTTACACTGTTAGTGTGAGTTGGGAATATGTAGTGAATGTTCATACACATAAAGTTTGTTGTTACAGTGACGTTACGACGAAGATACTTCCAGCTTTAACCTTGGAGGAAGCTCCTATATAAGCTACTTGCACATATCAGTAGTGGTCTCGTATTGCTTCTGAGGGACGTATATGGAGAGAGATTGGAGCCTTAACCCTTGTCCCTGATGAAAGAGTTTGAAACCCGCGGAGTCGGGCGGTTTCAGGGGAAGGCATTCGTTGGAAGAAATCCTCAGTTTGGACTTATTTTCGGCAAGACTGAGCTAAGTACATTGTGTCTCACGATCTTCATTGTTAAAGTGTGATTGAATAATGTGTATAGCACTTGGGTGTGGGTATATGAGTTAACCACAAGAAACACCCTCTTAAATAAATATTGAATGAGTAACCCGATGAAAGAAGTGCTATACCACTGATTGGCAGCTTTACTGACTGCATTAAACAGTGGGTTATATCTGAGGGTATTCAAAAAAACACTACAATGTCAGTGTGTATAAATGGTGACATTACGTGGGACACATGATATAGAGATATATGCTTTTGTAGCTAAACAGTCCTGGTTTGTGTAACGGAAGATTATCAATAGAAATCAAACAAAATAAAACATGGAAAAGAAAATAAGATGATACCTTTTTTATTGGACATAACTTAATACATATTCTCATATGCGATGTTCTCAAAGAATGCTAATGCTGCATGTACAATAAAATCCATATAAACGCATGAATAAATAAATAAATAAAATGGGAACTAGGCATACAGGACATATGAATGAAATTGTGTATTAAAAGAATATCCTATGATGTGTAGTGTACTGACATTTTTTTATTAGAAACATAATTGTGTCTGTACCTATGCATCCCTTATAAAACTGATATAAAAAGATGATCCAACCGTGACGACGTGGGGACGTGAAAAAAGTTTTAAAAAGGGGGCTTGCAAGAAGTTAGATGCATTGAAAATAATATACAAAAAGATCCATTATTTACAGCCAAGCCACAAGATACCACCGTATCTGCTCGGACCCAGAGGATAGAGACAGACACCTTGAAACCCTGACTGCATCCTTCAAACAGAAAGGCTACAACCCCAAAATAATCTCCAAGAATATTGCCTCCTCCCTCAAAACTCCCAGGGAAAATCTGCTACAGTACAAAGAAAAAAAAGCCACAGACAGAATTCCCCTTGTAGTGACATACAACCCAGAGCTGGAGAAACTGAGGAAAATCATAAGAGACCTACAGCCCTTACTCCAGGAGGATGAATTACTGAAAGAGATATTCCCATCCCCACCAGTGCTGGCCTTCCGACAGCCACCAAACTTAAAACACAAGCTGATCAGAAGTAAACTCCCAACACAGACTGAAAAAGAAAAGGGCACGTTTCCCTGTAACACATACAGCTGCAAACTATGCCAAAACATTTCACAAGACCCCACAGTCATTCACAAGGGAAAAATATTCAACATAAAGGACTATTTTACATGCTCATCTTCCAGTGTGGTATATATCATTCAGTGTAAAAAATGTAACGAAGGATGCTATTTTGGAGAAACAGGCCAATCTGCATAGATATAACATGAAAATAGCTGGTGCCAGTCAAGCCCCCACCCCTGTGGGCCAACACTTTACAAAATCAGAACACTGCACCAGTGATTTCACAGTAAGAATACTGAAAGGTAATTTTTAAAACAATACAGGAACATAAGACCTTTGAAATAAGAATGATTGAATATTTTAACACCCAACAGACAGGACTTAACAAGGATCTGGGTTTTCTAACCCATTATAAACCATAAAGTTGTATTTCTCTATTTCTCTGTTTATTACCCTCCTCTCACCTACCAACACCCATCCTGTTAGAATAATGAAATGCTTTGATGTCCCCATGCATACCCCGCCCTCCCACTCTGTCAGACTGTCAAAGTAATGCTTTGATGTTTCTCTTATATATACTATCTGCTACCACATTTGCTTATTTCCGATCTGACGAAGAAGGGCAACCTTCGAAAGCTAATCAAGAAATGTATTAAGTTATGTTCAATAAAAAAAGGTATCATCTTATTTTCTTTTCCATGTTTTATTTTGTTTGATTTCTATTGATAACCTTTAAGAGTGGACTAACACGGCTACCACACCTCTCTACTGTAGCGGAAGATAAATTCCAGTAACATAAAAGCTGTAGATGGTGCAGCACCTCTCACCCAACAATGTTATTGAATCCAAAAAGCAAATTATTGTATTTTTTATTCTCAACTAAATATCTCCATGATTAAATCTTCAGCCCAGGATATATTTGCAGAATCAAGGACATAGTATACAGTGTTACCGTAGTACTATTCACACCTTTTGAAAGAATTTAGTCTGGTTATAAGGATGGCAAGAACACAGAGCTGCCACTTTATAGCAACTACTACTATTTCTGTTTCAACAAAACTACTATATATGCAACACAGTATAGAATCACATAAGAAGCTTTAAGCAGAAAACCAAAATTTCTTCCAATTACATACTCATTTGACATTGCTCATTCCTTATGCTGGAAAGAAAAAAAAGAGGCCCAATATTCAGCCCATGGGTTTTAAGCCACGGGCTGAATTAAGCCCAGATATTCAATTTTGGGCCATGTGTGGGCTCCTGCATTGAATATCCAGGTCAGCGCAGTCAACCGGAAGTTAACTGGGTACCAGCTGAACATATTCAGATTGGTGTTCGGTTAGCTTGGTGGGTAAACTTAGGATAGCCTTTTTTGCTGTCCTAACTTTATGCACTTAACCAGTTAGTGGACTGAATATTGCCACTAATAATTGTCAGCTCTGTCCATGCTTTACCTACAGACTGCCCTGGCACTAACTGGACAATGCTATGGCAGTCAGAAATGACATTGAGCACAGTCCAATTCAGTGCCTCTAAATATCTGTGGCCAACACACTCAGTGTGATTTAAGAGGGCAGAAGTCTCTCCTGCCCACTTATACCATGCTAAATATTGACCTGAAGTTATTTCACAAAAAGAATAATACTTAATCATAAGCATGTCAGCCCTACCTTTCACTGTTTTCTGTACTTTGCCTCCTTTTTATTATAATTGCGATTATTATAATAGCTAGGTGAAGGACAAGCAGTCCAACACCTACCAGCAGCCAGTTCCTCAAAGAATCATCTAGGGGGAAAATTAACAAGTATTATAATAAGCTATCTTTAAACAGAATATTCCATATCTAACTTCATTAATTAATTAATTTATATCATTTATACCCCACATTTTCCCACCACTGGCAGGCTCAATGTGACTTACAACATTTAGTAAATAAACAGTAAAGTACAATAAATTGAAAGTGATATGGGTAGCATAAAGTTACAGAGTTAAGAAAAAGTAATTAAGTTCACAAAATCTTTATAGGATTTGTAGTCCAGGAATCACGGATGCAGGACGGGATCTTTAGGGTAAGCTTGCCAAATAAGTAGGTCTTGAGAGACTTCCTGAAAGTCATATGATCTTGAATCGTTTTTACAGATTTAAGCAATGCATTCCACAAATGAGTGCTGATGTAGGAAAAGGTGGAAGCGTATGTGGTTTTATACTTGAGACCAGAACACGCAGGGTAATGGAAGTTTAAAGGTTACTACTTAAACATTTCCTTTAATTGTTTGTAATAGGTTACTGAGCGAAAATTAAATTAACAGTAATTACATACTTGGAATAGTTTTTACTTTATGATGTGAATTTGGTCAAGACTGCTTATCCTTGAAAAATTAAACATACAGGAGTACAAATATCAAACATGCAAAACTATATGTATACAAATCTCTTTTTATTAAAAAGCCTTTAATGCATTCTTGCAATACAATAAAGCAGAGTAATTCAGGGTTGAAGTGGTAAGATGGAAACAGGATTGTTAGCCTAGAATACATCAAGCAAGTAGACAGTCAATGACCTCATTATTATGGTATGTCCTTTATTTTACATAAGGGTTGATATTCACTATAGTTTAAGTAGGCAGGAGAGGCTCTTGCCTGCTTAAATCATGCTGAGCAGGCTTGGAAGCTGATATTCAGTACTCCTGAATATTAGCTTGGACCACAGAATCACTTCCTTTTAGTGCAGGAGTGTCCAACTTCGGCCCTCGCCAGGTTGGTTTTCAGGATTTCCCTAATGAATACACATGAGATCTATTTGCATACAATGGAGGCAGTACAGGCAAATAGATCTCATGCATGTTCATTGTTTATCATCAAACAACTATCAAAATAGCAAAATACTTTGTTTAAATATTCAAACACTTCTTAAAAATACTTAGGATGTATTCATACCTTGACATTGATTACAACCTCCCAATTTCTAAAACATATCAATTCTTGCAAGTTTAATACAATGCAATCACCTGGCTTTGTACCCTATAAGTATAGAAGCTGTTAATAATCATCACAGAGTCTCCCATCCGGTCTTTATTGGAATATATAATTGTCCATGTACACAACTGTAAAGTGACCTTCCAGTATTACTGATCTTCACTCAAATATCCAGCTTGAATATCACAGTCCCTGTCATCCCTTCAACTGTACAATGACATCTGGAAATAAGGGGCAAGACAAGCATTGGTTCCTCTTCCCGATGCCCAAGGATACACTGCAGTACTTGCTCTTTAAAGCTTACATCACAGCGAAGATAAGAATCATCATGGAGAATGTATATCATTCCACACCCAAACCCTACACAGTCCGTGTTTTGCTATTGCAGTGTCATCAGGGGGTCAGATTCCTACAAATAAATCATCCATTATAATAAAACTCCCTACATCCCCACAACAAAACCCATGCATTATAAAATTATTGTCACACAAGACTCAAAAAAGTTGTTTCTAACTGATTCATAGCCATGCGACAATCAGAGACTCCAACACATGCTCTTCCACATACTGCCGGGGCTCTAAGAACGCCAACGCATGCGTATAGAGCTCTGAGTTCTCAGCAATTCAAATATCTCATGCCCTGCCCCTTCAAACATTCAGCCAATCCACTTCCCTATTCAACCCATAGGGGATGACCATATTCCAAGTGAAAATCAATCTTTGTTCTTTGCATAAAAGTAACCTGGGAACATCACCACGTATTATTACATGGATCTAACACCACAAACTTCAGATCTTGAACATCATGTCCCTTCGCTATCCAATGTAACACTAGGGGGGCTTCCTGTCTCTGTACTTGCAGATTGCTCAAATGCTGAGCTATCCTGATTTTCACCGTACGTATCATTTGCCCTATGTACCACAGTCCAGGACAATGTATTCCATAAACACATTGTTTGGTATTACAATTAGTATGAGTGCACAGAGTAAACACCTGTCCTGTTGAGTGTGGTACAGTAATTTGAGTGATCTGTAACGCATGTTTACAATATATATATATGCCCCACACTCACCATGACCTCCCCCTATACTATCATTACCCCTATCATTATATGAATCATAATGAGACAGTAATTCCTGTATGGGTATTTCCCTGTGATCTCACCTGAGCTGGTCTTGGTTCATACAAACCTAATTCATCCTAATACATCAAGATGGATTCTACAACCTCTGACCTGAACACCTCCGTGTCAGCAAGATTTTCAGCTTGGAAAATCACTAGCTGGCATGTTTCATCCAAGGACATTCTGTGTTATAACCACCCCTTTATCTCCCTGAGAAGCTGAAAGGGGAGTGAGATCCATGGCTCCAGAAGCCTGTTTAGAGACAGAGATGCAGACCAGAAAGTAACCATTTTTCAGGGTCACCAAACAAAGGACGCTTCTTGCCCATGAAGTGAACTGGGCAGGATCAGGATTGGTTTCCTGTTGTCACCTGATGAAGAGGTACTAAGAAAGCGGGAACAGAAGTTAGAAGAGTTAGTCGGAGACCATCAGAAGAGGGGGAACTGGCAAGAAGACCTGAGAAACTCAGCAAGGTTAGAAGGCTCGGGGAGAGCCAGAGACTGTGTGGTGCTAACCTTGTGACCCGCATAAGTGGTGCAAATACCGGGTGGCAGATATATCGGCTCTGAGAAGCAACACTGAGTGACGGACACCTGCTTTCTGCAGAGAGACCCTGCACTAAATCTGAGACGGAGACTCGCTGAGGAGACAGCTAGAATCTAAGAAGAAATCTGCTCCTGCCTCATCGAAAGACTGCCTTTAAAGACAGTGTGGTGAGATAAAGTGAATGATACATACCTGTAGCAGGTGTTCTCCGAGGACAGCAGGCTGATTGTTCTCACGACTGGGTGATGTCCGCGGCAGCCCCCACCAACCGGAACAAAACTTCGCGGGCGGTCCCGCACGCAGGGCACGCCCACCGCGCATGCGCGGCCGTCTTCCCGCCCGTGCGTGGCCGTTCCCGCTCAGTTGAATAACAAGCCAAAAAGATGAAACGCAACTCCAAAGGGGAGGAGGGAGGGTAGGTGAGAACAATCAGCCTGCTGTCCTCGGAGAACACCTGCTACAGGTATGTATCATTCACTTTCTCCGAGAACAAGCAGGCTGCTTGTTCTCACGACTGGGGTATCCCTAGCTCTCAGGCTCACTCAAAACAAGAACCCAGGTCAATTGAACCTCGCAACGGCGAGGGTATAACAGAAATTGACCTACGAAGAACAACTAACTGAGAGTGCAGCCTGACCAGAATAAATTCGGGTCCTGGAGGGTGGAGTTGGATTTACACCCCAAACAGATTCTGCAGCACCGACTGCCCGAACCGACTGTCGCGTCGGGTATCCTGCTGAAGGCAGTAATGTGATGTGAATGTGTGGACCGATGACCACGTCGCAGCCTTGCAAATCTCTTCAATAGTGGCTGACTTCAAGTGAGCCACCGACGCTGCCATGGCTCTGACACTATGAGCCGTGACATGACCCTCAAGAGTCAGCCCAGCCTGGGCATAAGTAAAGGAAATGCAATCTGCTAGCCAATTGGAGATGGTGCGTTTCCCAACAGCGACCCCTAGCCTGTTAGGGTCGAAAGAAACAAACAATTGGGCGGACTGTCTATGGGGCTGTGTCCGCTCCAAATAGAAGGCCAATGCTCTCTTGCAGTCCAATGTGTGCAACTGACGTTCAGCAGAGCGGGTATGCGGTCTGGGAAAGAATGTTGGCAAGACAATTGACTGGTTAAGATGGAACTCCGACACCACCTTCGGCAGGAACTTTGGGTGGGTGCGGAGCACTACTCTGTTGTGATGAAATTTGGTATACGGAGCATGAGCTACCAGGGCTTGAAGCTCACTGACCCTACGAGCTGAAGTAACTGCCACCAAGAAAATGACCTTCCAGGTCAAGTACTTCAGATGGCAGGTATTCAGTGGCTCAAAAGGAGGTTTCATCAGCTGGGTGAGGACGACGTTGAGATCCCATGACACTGTAGGAGGCTTGATAGGGGGCTTTGACAAAAGCAGGCCTCTCATGAAGCGAACGACTAAAGGCTCTCCAGAGATGGCTTTACCTTCCACACGATAATGGTAAGCACTAATCGCACTAAGGTGATTCCTTACTGAGTTGGTCTTGAGGCCAGACTCTGATAAGTGCAGAAGGTATTCAAGCAGGTTCTGTGCAGGGCAAGAACGAGGTTCTAGGGCCTTGCTCTCACACCAAATGACAAACCTCCTCCACTTGAAGAAGTAACTCTTTTTAGTGGAATCCTTCCTAGAGGCAAGCAAGACACGGGAGACACCCTCAGACAGACCCAACGCAGTGAAGTCTACGCCCTCAACATCCAGGCCGTGAGAGCCAGAGACTGAAGGTTGGGGTGCAGCAACGCTCCGTCGTTCTGCGAAATGAGAGTCGGAAAACACTCCAATCTCCACGGTTCTTCGGAGGACAACTCCAGAAGAAGAGGGAACCAGATCTGATGGGGCCAAAAGGGCGCGATCAGAATCATGGTGCCGCGGTCTTGCTTGAGCTTCAGTAAGGTCTTCCCCACCAAAGGTATGGGAGGATAAGCATACAGGAGGCCGGTCCCCCAATGAAGGAGAAAGGCATCCGACGCTAGCCTGCCGTGTGTCTGAAGTCTGGAACAGAACAGACGCAGCTTGTGGTTGGTCTGAGAGGCGAAAAGGTCCACCGAGGGGGTGCCCCACTCTCGGAAGATCTTGCGTACCACTCTGGAATGGAGCGACCACTCATGCGGTTGCATGACTCTGCTCAGTCTGTCGGCCAGACTGTTGTTTACGCCTGCCAGGTATGTGGCTTGGAGGAGCATGCCGAACTGGCAAGCCCAACGCCACATCCCGACGGCTTCCTGACACAGGGGGCGAGATCCGGTGCCCCCCTGCTTGTTGACGTAATACATTGTAACCTGATTGTCTGTCCGAATTTGGATAATTTGACAGGACAGCCGATCTCTGAAAGCCTTCAGTGCGTTCCAGATCGCTCGGAGCTCCAGGAGGTTGATCTGAAGATCCTTTTCCTAGAGGGACCACAGTCCCTGGGTGTGGAGCCCATCGACATGAGCTCCCCACTCCAGGCGAGATGCATCCGTCGTCAGCACTTTCGTGGGCTGTGGAATTTGGAATGGACGTCCCAGGGTCAAATTGGTTCGAATTGTCCACCAGTGCAGTGAAGTGCGGCAACTGGTGGAGAGACGGATGACATCTTCTAGATTCCCGGTGGCTTGAAACCACTGGGAAGCTAGGGTCCATTGAGCAGATCTCATGTGAAGACGAGCCATGGGAGTCACATGAACTGTGGAGGCCATATGACCCAGAAGTCTCAACATCTGCCGAGCTGTGATCTGCTGAGATGCTCTGGTCCGTGAAGCCAGGGACAGGAGGTTGCTGGCCCTCGCTTCGTGAAGGAAGGCCTGAGCCGTCTGGGTATTCAGCAGAGCTCCTATGAATTCCAGAGACTGGGCTGGCTGGAGATGGGACTTTGGGTAATTTATCACAAACTCCAGCAGCTCCAGGAGTTGAATAGTGCACTGCATGGACCGGAGAGCTCCTGCCTCCGAGGTGTTCTTGACCAGCCAATCGTCGAGATATGGGAACACGTGCACTCCCAGCTTGCGTAGATACGCCGCTACCACCACGAGGCACTTTGTAAACACCCGTGGGGCCGAGGCGAGCCCAAAGGGCAGCACACAATACTGAAAGTGCCGTGCGCCTAGGCGGAATCTGAGATACTGTCTGTGAGCTGGCAGTATCGGGATGTGAGTATATGCGTCCTTTAAATCCAGGGAACATAGCCAATCGTTTTTCTGAATCATTGGCAGAAAGGTGCCCAAGGAAAGCATCCTGAACTTTTCTTTGACCAGGAATTTGTTCAGGCCTCTCAGGTCTAGGATGGGACGCATCCCCCCCTGTTTTCTTTTCCACAAGGAAGTACCTGGAATAGAATCCCTGCCCTTCCTGCCCGGGTGGTATGGGCTCGACCGCATTGGCGCTGAGAAGGGCGGAGAGTTCCTCTGCTTGTGATGGGAGCTGAAGGATTGAGCTCCCGGAGAACAATTTGGTGGCAGGGAGGCCAAATTCAGGGCGTATCCGCACCGCACTATTTGGAGAACCCACTGGTCGGAGGTTATGAGAGGCCACCTTTGGTGAAAAAATTTCAACCTCCCTCCGACCGGCAGATCGTCCGGTACGGACACTTTGATGGCGGCTATGTTCCCATGGATCCAGTCAAAAGCCCGTCCCCGGCTTTTGCTGTGGAGGCGCAGGGGGCTGCTTAGGCGCACGCTGTTGACGAGAACGAGCGCGCTGGGGCTGTCCCTGTGCCTGACGAGGCCTTTGGGCCGGCTGGGTGTACCTAAGCTTGGTAAAAGCATAGGGCGCAGACTGCTGGGCCCGGGAAAAACGTCCACCTGCTGAGGTGGATGCTGAAGGCGCCCGGTGGGAGAGCTTGTCGAGGGCGGTTTCCCGCTGATGCAGTTGGTCCACCAGCTGCTCGACCTTCTCACCAAAAATGTTATCCCCCCGGCAAGGGACTTCGGCCAGTCTCTGCTGGGTGCGGTTGTCCAGGTCAGAGGCACGCAGCCATGAGAGCCTGCGCATCACTATACCTTGGGCCGCAGCACGAGATGCCACGTCACAGGTGTCATATATACCCCTGGACAGGAACTTTCTGCACGCCTTCAGCTGCCTGACCACCTCCTGAAAAGGCCTGGACTGCTCCGGCGGGAGCTTGTCAACCAGGTCCGCCAGTTGCTTCACATTATTCCGCATGTGTATGCTCGTGTAGAGCTGGTACGACTGGATGCGGGTCACGAGCATGGAAGATTGGTAGGCCTTCCTCCCAAACGAGTCCAGAGTGCGAGACTCCCGCCCCGGCGGCGCCGAGGCGGTATCCCTCGAACTCCGTGCCCTCTTGAGAGCAGAGTCCACGACCGCCGAGTCATGAGGCAATTGGGGCCGCATTAACTCTGGGTCCGAGTGGATTCTGTATTGGGACTCTGCTTTCTTGGGGATGGTGGGATTAGATAATGGTCTCATCGAGTTCCGAAGCAGTGTCTCTTTTAGGACATTGTGCAACGGTACCGTGGAGGACTCTCTGTGGATGAGCCGAGGGCTGAGATGCTCGAGGTCCTCGACTATCCATCACCACCTAGAGACCACGGGGAAGGGAATGCATATAGACATATCCCTGACAAAGGAGGCAAAGGAGAGGCTCTCAGGAGGCGAGAGCTTTCTCTCTGGTGAAGGCGTGGGGTCGGAGGGAAGGCCCACAGACTCCTCTGAGGAGAAATATCTGGGGTCCTCCTCCTCCCCCCACGAGGCCTCTTCCTCGGTGTCGGACATAAGCTCATGTAGCTGAGTCCCTCAACCAGGCCCGGCTCGACGTCGAGGCACCGAGGACTCGGTGTCGTCGAGCGGTGGACTCCCGCGCCGGCGGGGACGAAGCTCCCTCCATCGACGTCGACGGGGGACTCCACCTGCGTGGCGGTCGAGACCGGCGCCGCAAGCGGCGTCGAAGGCCTCTGCACCGGGCTAGAGCTCACCGGCGCCACAGTCAACGGCGCCGAGGGCGCAAGCACCCCCGGCGCCGGCACAGTCTGGCGCATCAGCCCTTCCAGGATCCCCGGAAGGATGGCTCGGAGGCACTCGTCCAGGCCCGCTGCCAGGAAAGACGGGGGGGGGGCCGGTAGAGGCGTCAGTGCCGGAAGCTGCCCGGGTTCAGGAGACTGCACCGAAGTGCTGGGACCCTGACGCGTCAGTACCTCTACTACAGAGGGGGACCTCTCCTCTCGACGCTGACTCGGCGTCGACTCCTCCCCGGCGCCGGGGGCCGGATGCATCGATGGCGACCGATGATGGTGCTTCTTTGTCTTCTTGCGATGCCCGTCATCGGCGCTAGGTGGAATGGAGGAGGAGGAGGACGATCCCCCTCGGCCTCGAGGAACCAGGTCCGACAGGGTTCGGTCCCGAGGGCCATGGGTAGAGGGAGTGACCGGGGCCGATTGCCCACGCGGCCTCTCACCCCTGCCGTCACTGGAGGACCGGCGGGCCGACGGGACCTGTGCTCCTGGGGTCGATGCCATCGGTGCCGATTTCGCGGACATCAATACCGGTACCGAAGAACCGGCCGTCGATACCGACGCCGTCGAGGTCGACGTCGAGGGGCCGGCGCAAGTTCCAAAAAGACGGTCCCGAAGAACTTGCCTCGCTACTTGAGTCCGTTTCCGGAGACCAAGACACAAAGTACACGACTTGGTATCGTGCTCCGGCCCGAGGCACTGGAGGCACCAAGCGTGAGTGTCGGTCTGCGAGATAGGCCGGCCGCACCGACCACACTTCTTAAATCCACTCGGGACTTTCGAGGACATCGACGGAAAAATCGCGTCGGTGAAATCAAAGTCGTCGATGGTGGCGGTAAAATCACACCTCGAAAAACAACTCGACCGCGCGGCCACAAGGCCGCAACGCGACGCCCCCGCTAGGAAACGAGGGAAAGGAAGAACAACGCGTTCTCTTTTTTTTTTTTAACAGAAAAAGTGTAAAGAGGAACGCGGCAACGAAATAACGAAAAAGAAGGTTCGCGAACAACGCGACGGTTTTCCGGGGCTGAGAAAGACAGAGGTGAACACGTCTCTCTCCAGGCGCGGAAAAGAAAAGACTGAGCGGGAACGGCCACGCACGGGCGGGAAGACGGCCGCGCATGCGCGGTGGGCGTGCCCTGCGTGCGGGACCGCCCGCGAAGTTTTGTTCCGGTTGGTGGGGGCTGCCGCGGACGTCACCCAGTCGTGAGAACAAGCAGCCTGCTTGTCCTCGGAGAACAGTGATTTACTTTCTATAGTCTGGGATTAGTGAGTGATGTTCATCTGAGATAAGGCTGGTTAGTTCAGAATTCGTGGTCAGATAATTAGCTGCTAACCCCTGCATTTGGCATAAGAACTATAGTTTCAGTGTGACAAATCAGGTTTCTGTAATTACCTATAGAAATCAAACAAAATAAAACATGGAAAAGAAAACAAGGTGATACCTTTTTTATTGGACATAACTTAATACATTTCTTGATTAGCTTTCGAAGGTTGCCCTTCTTCGTCAGATCGGAAATAAGCAAATGTGGTAGCAGATAGTGTATATGAGTGAGACATCCAAGACTTACTTTGACAGTCTGACAGGGTGGGAGTGGGTAGGAGCTATGCATGGGGACATCAAAGCATTTCATTGATATAATAACAGGATGGGTGTGGATAGGTGAGAGGAAGGTGGTAAACAGAGAAATACAATTTTATGGTTTATAATGGGCTAGAAAACCCAGATCCTTGTTAAGTCCTGTCTGTTGGGTGTCAAAATATTCAATCATTCTGACTTCAAAGGTCTTACGTTCCTGTATTGTTTTAAAGTTACCTTTCAGGATTCTGACTATGAATCACTGGTGCAGTGTCCTGGTCTTGTAAATGCTGGGGGAGGAATGCTGGCTTCGGCCTAACCCCTGGTAAGCCTTTCCTCAGCTGAGAGGTGCCCACCTCTACCACCGGCTGCCTTTCAGGTGCTGTGGAGGACTTGCAGCTCATCTGCATATCCTTACAGCCTTCTCCGGGGTGACACCCAGGTCCACCCCGATCCACTCAGGGCCTCCGCTCTAGGTGCCCAGCGCTCCCACCAGGTGCCCTTTTCCTTTTCAGTCTGTGTTGGGAGTTTACTTCTGATTAGCTTGTGTTTTAAGTTGGGTGGCTGTCGGAAGGCAAGCACTGGTGGGGATGGGAATATCTCTTTCAGTAATTCATCTTCCTGGAGTAGAGGCTGTAAGTCTCTTATGATTTTCCTCAGTTTCTCCAGCTCTGGGTTGTATGTCACTACAAGAGGGATTCTGTCTGTGGCTTTTTTTTCTTTGTACTGTAGCAGATTTTCCCTGGGTGTTTTGAGGGATGAGGCAATATTCTTGGAGATTATTTTGGGGTTGTAGCCTTTCTGTTTAAAGGATGCAGTCAGGGTTTCAAGGTGTCTGTAAATAATGGATCTTTTTGTATGTGAAGGGTGGAAGCTGGAGTTGTGGCGGTAGCTGCATCTGTCTGTGGGTTTCTTGTATATAGATGTTTGTATACAGCCATTACTGATTGAGACTGTGGTGTCCAAAAAATTGACTTTTTCTGGGGAGTAGTCAATTTTGAATCTGATTCTAGGATTGTATGTATTGAAGGAATAGTAAAATTGTTTCAGAGTTTCTTCCTTTTCTGTCCAAATCATTAAAATGTCATTGATGTACCGGTAGTATTTTAGAGGTTTGATCTGGCATGTATTCAGAAATGTCTCTTCCAGCTCAGCCATAAAAAGGTTGGTATATTGGGGTGCTGTCCTGGTGCCCATCGCAGTTCCCATTATTTGTAGATAGATATCATTGTTAAAGCAGAAGTAGTTGTGAGTTAAAATAAATTTGATTAATTTTGTAATAGTTTCTGGTGAGTATTGATGGTCCAGTGTGGAAGTATTCTAGTAATTACCTAGTAACCCGTAAGAATCATTGTATATAGTTTAGTGGCAATATATTACGTATTTCTCTTATCAGCAAGATATATATTTGTACTTTGCTAAGCCTTGCTGCAGATTTTCTATATCTGTATATTTTTTTATCTATAATAAATATAATATATTACAGCTGTGGTTTAGTTTCGTTTCTCTAACGGCAAGTTGGCTAGGTGCCAATCAAGGTCCTATCTTCCCCTAGACTGAGTCTGGAATATTTGCTTTGGCAGATTTCTGCACCTGAGGACTTTGGCATAAGTAATCTGTGGGGAGTTGTTTTCCTATAAGAATTATTTATAACACCTACGTTCCCTCAAATTTCTACCTCGAGTATATGTAAACCGAGGCCTCTGTTGGAACTGGGTGTGCACTGACAAAATCGGCCAAAATGTTTTAATAACCCTCTCCACCACAACACTCACATGAGTGTATGGAAGAACACGTCAACCTGTGCACATCCTGTCCCGAAGCAGAATGTGTGAACCATTTCCGCTGGATATGTGTACTTCTTTGAGCTGCTGCCTCTGGCACCGAACAGGCTCTTTCCTGTTCTGCTCCCAGGCTGGGTTAACCTTTTCTACCCACCCAGAGCACTCCTCACACTCCAGTTAATGCTTTTGTTGGCAAAAACCTTCTCTTAATTCAGCCTTAGGTTATTGGGCCTACCAGGACACCCCCTCTCCTCATGGGTCCTGGTGGGGGTAAAGGCAGCCAAAGACCACATGTTCATTAATTCTATCACTTTTATTACCTTCCGACTGCACTCCAATGATGACACATACTATCAGTTACTCTTTGCAAATCCACCCCTTGGGTTGGGCCCGCCCCCTCCCATCCATTATTGGTCTCCCTCCCCCCCAGTGACTCTGGAGAGATCTACAGCAGTCCAGTGGCATAGCCAGAAGACAATTTTTGGGTGGGCCAACAGGTTGGATGAGTGGGCACTAGAGAAACACCTGCCACCTGATACACCCATGCCCTGCCCACGTCCCTACTCCTACCTCATACCTACCACACTCCAAATAACTTCAATGGGAGTAGAAGTGCTGGCCTCAGTGGCTGCAGGCCACATTGAGAACTAGGGGAAATACAAGAGGGTGCACTCTTCATCCTCCACTAAGCCATGGTCCTCCAACACACATATGCTTCTCCCAAATATGCCCTAAATATTACAGTGGGGCCCTAAAACATTAATACGTCTATCAAGAAAACTGAACAAGCCAAAGTACTATAGAATACTACATAGAAAATTGATGCTAACAGAATACTTTGGTCACACACATAGAACACAAATGCCAAATACAGAATAAGTGACCATAAACCATAAACAAATTAAATGAAAATCCCAAGAGGCTAGACCTTGCATGTAGCACAGCACAGAGAAATACAAAGAGATGCATTTTCTCCTATACTTTGCAAAATATGATAAAACATGCAAGAGACAGTGTTGGGGGGGGGGGGGGGTACAACTAGGGCAACTGCGTTTGGCCCCCTAGCCAGAGAGAACCCCAGGCCAGCTGGAAGCTGAAGAAGGTGCAGCCTGTTAGTAAGCTTTTATGTCCCTTCCCAAATTTCTGTCTTGGGCCCCAGCCACATCTAGCAGGATGTACATTTCAAATCTGACATATTCTAGTCATTTTATTTTTCAAGTCATGTTGATCCCAGACTCTGGTTTCTACATCCTTCTGTCTTCTCTTAACTCACTCACCAAGGTCTCATGTCCATTTGATATTTCTACTCTCTCTCCATGTCCACTATCCATCTTCTTTCATCTCTACATTTATTTATTACATTTATACCCCACATTTCCCCGCTAGTTGCAGGCTCAATGTGGCTTACATGAATCTTTACGAAGGCTACAGTACAGAAAAGTACAATTAAACAGTGTAAAAGTAAGATAGTAAACATCATTTAAACAACAATGTGTAAAAGATAATAGAGATAATGAGTCTTGATTAAACTAGGAGTTAATCAAAATTATGTTGAACCTGTAGAATAAGTCTTCTTAAACAGGCCGGACTTCAATAATTTTCTGAAATTTAAGTAGTTCTGGGTAGATTTTACTGATTTGGGTAAAGCATTCCACAGTTGTGTACCTATGAATGTGAAGTTGGAGGCATAGGTAGATTTGTATTTAAGACCACCACAATCTGGGTAGTGTAAATTTAAGTAGGATCTTGATAAACTGTATCTATTTCTGAGTGGCAAGTCAACCAATTCAAGCATATATTCCAGAACTTCCCCAAAAATAATTCTGTGAATTAAGGTGCAGACCTTAAAGGCAACTCGTTCTCTGATGGGAAGCCAGTGCAGTTTTTTGCGAAGAGGCTTGGCAGATTCGAATTAAGATTTTCCAAAGATCAGTCTTGCCGCAGTGTTCTGTGCAGTTTGAAGTTTCTTAAGTAGATGTTCTTTGCAGCCTGCATAGATACTGTTACAATAGTCCATCTGGCTTAATACCATAGATTGTATCAAATTGCAGAAAACATCATGGAGAAAATAAGGTTTTATTCATTTGAGTCTCCACATTGAATAAAACATTTTCTTTGTGGTGTGATTTATTTGGGTTTCCAGTGTTAGGTGCCAATCAATTGTGACGCCAAGAAGTTTTAAACTGTCCGAAATAGGTAAAGAAAGATTAGGAGTATTTAAAGTAGTAGGATTATATTTGTTATTGTCAGGTTCTCAGGTTCAGAGCCCGCGGGGCCGGGCTCTGGAGCAAACGTGAGCCCTTGGACTGCTGCCGAGGAGCGACAGCAGCAGGCAAAACCCACCAACCAACACTGGGCAAGCACACCGGCAGGGACTGCAGGCACTGCCCAGCGAACCGGAACACATGGACTGGAATCCCCCGGACTGGAGGACACAGGACTGGAACACACACCAGACCGGAACACACTGGACTGGAGCGCACCAGACTGGAACACACCGGACCGGAACACACTGGACTGGAGCACAATGGACTGGTCCGTACAGCTTCACCTGCACTTAGCTACTAAGCCCCCCAGAAGTTGAGCTCCTGGGTTCGAGTAGCCGGCAGGACTTACTGGATACCGGATGACACAGGGACCAGGACTGGAAACAGAAGTACTCCTAAACCTAAACTGATCTACGTGCTCCCAAGTCCTAAACCAGCAGGAGTGTTCCTAACAGTAAACTGACAAAAGGACTTCCTAAGCCCTATACTAAACAGGAGCTCCTAATCCCTGCTCAAGAAAGGGACTTCCTAAGCCCTAAACTAACAGAGCAGGGAACTAAACACAAAGCTAACACAGGTGCTACTAAGCACCAAGCTACAAGCAGAGCTTTACACTA